>NC_091471.1:191379572-191751239 GCF_036971445.1 Narcine bancroftii | reverse complement strand
GTCGCTAGTGATGTATGCGGGGACTCCAAAATGGGCGATCCATTGGCTGACCGGAGTCCTGGCGCACATCTCCGCGGAGGCCTCCTTAATCAGGACGGCCTCCGGCCACCTTTTGGCCCGATCCACCACCATGAGGAGGTAACAAGCCTTCTTGGACACTGGCAAGAGCCCGACGATATTAACGTGGATGTGTTGGAATCTGCGAACCGCCGCGACAAAGTTCTGGATGGGGGCACGCATGTGTTGCTGGACCTGGGAGGTCTGGCACCTGGTACAGTTCTGGCCAGTTCTGCTACCTCCTTCTTCAGCCCGCGCCACTCCATGACCATCCGCACGGTTGTCTTTACTGCTGGGTGAGCGAAGTCGTGGATCAGACTGAAGACCTTGGCCCTCCAGTGTGGCAAGACCACTGGGTACGGCGTGCCTGTTGAGACATCGCAGAGCAATGTGTCCAGGCTGCTGGGGACCTGGACATCCTTGAGTTTGAGGCCCGAGATGGCGGTCTACAAGGCCTGTGTCTCCGCATCATTCCTCTGTGCCTGAGCAAGTTGCTCGTAATCCAGGCAGGGCACGAGAGTGTTGATGGCTGAATGGGAGAGTGCATCAGCCACTATATTGGCCTTGCTGGCCCTGTGTCAGATGTCGGTAGTGAACTCAGACATGTACGAGAGGTGGCACTGCTGTCAGGCAAAATACGGATCCTTGGCCATTGCCAGTTCTTGAGTGAGGGGCATGTGATCCGTGAAGGCTACGAACGGCCTGCCCATGAGGAAGTAGCGGAAATGGTGGATGACCAAATACAGCACCATGAGCTCCCGGTCAAAGGTGCTGTATGTGAGCTCAGCGGGCACAGCTGCTTGCTGAAAAAGGCCACCGGGTGCCATTGTCCAGCGAGCCACTGTTCCTGAACCCACTCCACTGCCGTAGCTGAGGCGTCCATGGAGAGTGCTGTGTGTGTGCATCTGGCCACGGGTGCACCAGCAGCGTGGCACTAGCTAGAGCCTTCTTTGTTGCGATGAAAGCCCTGTCCACTTCCTCTGATCACAATAAAGTCTTTTCTTTGGTGGCCATGAGTGCGACCAATGGGCGTGTGGTGTGCGCAGTTCCAGGGATGAAGCGATGGTAAAAGTTCACCATCTCCGTGAACTCTTGGAGGTCTTTCAGGGTGGAGGATTTGGGGAATCATTGAACAGCTGCTACTTTCTCCAGCGCCGGAGTGCCCCCAGCCACTGAAATGGTGTGCCCCAAGAACTGAACGGACTCCTTGTCGAACTGGCATTTGGCTGCATTGACCGTGAGGCTGAAGTCCGCCAGCCGGTCAAAGAGTGTGCTGAGTTGGGCTTTGTGTTTGTCACGGTTGCAACTGGCAATGAGAATATCATCCAGATAAATGAACACAAAGTCCAGGTCTTTTCCAACCACATCCATGAGACGCTGGAATGTTTGGGCAACGTTCTTTAGACCGAAGGGCATATGCAGGAACTCGAAGAGACCGAAAGTGATGATAATGGCTGTCTTACCCACGTTGTCTGAATGCATCGGGATCTGATGGTATCCCCGCACGAGGTCCACTTTGGAGAAGACCCATGCGCTGTAGAGGTTAGTGGATAAGTCCTGCATGTGGGACACTGGGTACCTGTTGGTGGTGGTTACATCGTTCAACTGACAGTAGTCCCCGCCTGGTCTCCCCCTGGATGATTTTGAGACCATATGGAGGGGCGATGCCCAGTTGCTGTCCGGGCACCGGATGATGCCCAGTTCTTGGAGCCTAGAGAACTCCTCCTTTGCCTGCTGGAGCTTCTTGGGTGGCAGCTGTCTGGGTCTAGTGTGCAGTGGGGGGCCCTGCATGGTGATGTGGTGGAAGACCCCATGCTGGGGCAGGGTGGCGTTGAACCGTGGCTCTAAGATGGCAGGGAATTCATGGAGGATCTCGTTGAACATGTCCCTGGTAGCAGCTACGGAGGCGATTTTGGGCCTGCAGCTTCTGCTGTGTCCAATTATGTGGAGTGGAATATTCGTGCATTGACCAGCCTTTTGCACTTCATGTCAACCAGTAGGCCATGAGCCCTAAGGAAGTTGGCCCATAACAGTGCAGTTCCCATGGAGGCTAGGACAAACTTCCAGTGAAACTTCTCCTTCCCAATCTGGATCTGTGCCCTGCGGGTGCCATAGGTCCTGATGGTGGAGCCGTTAACCGCCCACAGGGTTTGACCTTGAGATCGGGTGCGAGTCTCTAATACCTTGGGGTGAAGGACGCTGAGCTCAGCCCCTGTGTCCACCAGAAATCGGCGGCCAATGGATCTGTCCGTAACCTGTAGGAGGCTGTTTGTATAGCCAGCCATCGCATCCATCAACGGCGGCTGGCCTGGTTGTTTCCCTGAAACTCGTAGGGCTGGCGGCACTTATGGGCTTGTGCTCCCCAGCGCTGGTGGTAGAAACACCAGGTTGACTGGCCCTCCTCTGGCTTGGTCTTGGGAGTGCCTTGTGACCGGCTGGCTCCTGGTCATGCCACCTGGTTGAGGGCTGCCTCGTCCTCCCACTTCGTGCGCCAGAGAGCATCTGCACTCCTCGGGTTCGAGAGGTCTTCATCTGTGAGGAGCAGCTGGATGTCCTCCGGCATCTGTTCCAGGAATATCTGGTGGAAGAGAAAACAAGCATTGTGGTCTTCCACTAGGGCCAGCATTTCGTTCATCAGCGTCGTCGGACTACGGTCCCCAAGCCCATCTAGGTGAAGGAACCTGAAAGCCCGTTGCTGGGGAGTTAGCCCGAAAGTTTCAAGCAGCAGGTCTTTGAGGTTGGTGTACTTGCCCATAGCTGGGGGGTGGTGGATGATGTCATCCACCCTTGCTGCTGTATCTTAGCCCAAAGCACTCACAACATGATAGAACATCGTGGCGTCTGAAGAGATGTTGCGGAGTTGAAATTGTGCTTTCACTTGCCCAAACCACGTTCTCAGTCAGTGGGTCCAAAAGGGGGGAAGCTTGATGGAGACAGCATTAACTTCTGCTGAATCCATGGTGTTTTGAGTCCAGAAAAACACCTGGGCTCATCGGGGACAC
Organism: Narcine bancroftii; assembly: GCF_036971445.1. Lineage (NCBI taxonomy): Eukaryota > Metazoa > Chordata > Chondrichthyes > Torpediniformes > Narcinidae > Narcine > Narcine bancroftii. Next base: position 191,748,180 of record NC_091471.1, on the reverse strand, counting down.
CACTGTGGTGGTGTGAGCAATGGAAGAAACACAGCCACCACGTTGAGAGTCATTAACAACTGTTTTTATTTAAATTCAGCACGTCCCTATAAGGGCAGCATGAGCTCAGTCACCTGGTGCATTGTGACATCATATTTGCTGCCCAGGGTGTGCGCTGGAAGGGATGGTGGAGTCAGAGAGAAACCTCTGACAATACCATTTCCCCATGGCTGCCCCATCACGTGGCGATACAAGTGGGGCCGGTTCGCCATGAGGATGCGTGCCGCCACACAATATCCATTAATCTAGAATAAGTTTGGTAGGCACTTAACTTGATCATATTGTCTGTTTTCTCCTGTACAGTCATTCATTAAAATTTAGAGATAAGTATATGATTCCAAAGTCCAGTTTGGTATATTGAGTACAATTTTCCAAGGATACCATGTGACACTGGAATGCATTGTTTCACTATACTACTGCTAGCATCCATCAGTGGTTGCACTGCTCACACTATTTGATCTGTGATGCAAATTTCCAAATGTAACAGAAAAAGCACAAAAATGCCAGGACAAACTAGTAATTGCAACCTACACTAAAAAGCATCATTGCCATGGTTGAATATCTTTTTCCAGGAAGTTTCTCGGGATTGAGGATGACCAACTTCCACTTTGTATTTTTTGTGTGTTCTGTGAACTGTTAACCCCTACACAGAAATAGCTGGAAATGTTCTGTTGATGGTCAGGGAAGTAGACTTTAGGATGCATTAATGGAACAATTAAACACTGATGTGAAGAAACAAAGATGGGTGGTGGGGGGTGGGGGGGGGGGGTTACTCAAGTGAGTCTTTCTAGACAGTCAATGGCTCACGCGACCAAGGAAAAAAATAAAGCAAAGCCAGAAATGCCAGAATTGGTGAAACATTAAAAATGTTTAAATGCCAATGGACTGGAGGTGGTTATAGAGAGTTGTGGAGTTATCTCCCATCATGATGGGACTTAAATACAATGGTGATAATTTTTAAATTGGGGTGCTCACTAATGAACGTTGTTGAGTTCAGGGCTAATAGATGTGAGGGACTTTGTGCCTCTGACCAATGCAGAATAGCAGGCAGGAGATCCGCCATGAATGTTTGCTGAACACCTATGCTCTGTGGGTTAATTTTCAGCTTCCTGTAGTCAACCATTTTAATTCCCTCAACCATTCCTACAGTGTCTATCCTTAACCTCATCCATTGTCAGGGAGAGGTTAAATGTAAACTAAGGGACAACTCATCATATTCCTTCTGGACAAACTTGAACCAAATAGCATAAACATTCATTGTTCTCATTTTAGATAACCTTCCCACCCCTGACACTATCCAATTCTACTGTTCCCACCTCTTCTGTTCACCTCTGTCTTTCTGTTTCTCTGTCTTTGTCTCATTTCACCACCCTCCTGAATGGATTCTCCTTTTACTTGTCTCTTCACCTCTGTCGTTTTCTGTCCAATACTTTCTGATCTCTGAGCCCCTCCCCCAGCTTCTTCCCACTTTATTTGTGTAATGTCACCTCTTCTATTTTGGCCTTCTTAAAGGTTTCAGACCTGAAATTTTGACAGGCTATTTCCATACATGGATGCTGTTGGACCTATTGATTTCCTCCAGCAATTATTTGTCTGCTCAAGATTCCAGCAACTGAAGCTTTTGTGTTTCTCTGTGGTTTTGGAACTGTGTGATATGCTGGTAACAACATGTCAAAGAGATTTTCAGTAGCTGACGGTCTCATGCCTGCTTCAGCCTCTTCATATTTTCTGGAGGTAAGAAAAGGTGGTCTTGGTGATGGGAGAAATTTGGTGTTAGAAGTTCATCTTGGAGTTAACTGTGATCACAGAATCTGATGTCGCCTCAGGCTTCAGCCAGGGAGGAAGATGGAGTTAATTGCTTGTGCTCTCATCAGTAGCAGAGATGATAGTTGTCTGGCTCAATATTTAATTGGAAAATTCTACTTTCAACCCTCCCAATCCTTTCCTTCATTGAATGATATCAGGACACTTTTCAATATGCCATTAAACTGTTGAATGCGTATGCTCTATGCGCTGGTTTAATCTGTTGAGGTGGCAATGAGAAAGGCTATGCAGGGTATGTGGCCCCATTTTTCAGGTTCTGATTTGCATATTCTAATGGATGAGTTGCAGTAGTGATGATGTGTGTGTGGTGGTACACCACCAGCCTACTGCAAGGGGCAACATCTGAACTTGCAGGAGTGTAAGGGGACAGGACAACACCTGGCCGGCTGTCAATCAGTCGGCCTGAAGGGATCAAGCCCCACCCAGTTGGGTGTCAATCACCCTCTGGGATATAAGCCTACGCCGGTCTCCCAAAGTTCACTCAGAGTTACTGCAGCTACAGCCAACCTGGTTCTATGGAAGCCTTTGTGGATTAAAGCCTGTTGTACAGTCTTTACTTTGTGTGTGACTGATTCGAGCTAACAGCTCACCACAGTGTGCTCATCTCCATGGGAGTCAGGTGGGCATGTCCAGTAGAAACAAAGTATGTGCTTAATGTGGCTGTGGAGATGAAAGTCCAGGGTGATACATGCTCTTGTAGCTTGGTATCAGCTGGCAGTATACTCTTATTGTCATTTCATTGCAACTTATCCAGGTTCTAGTGGATTTAGTTTGTTTGTTCACTGATGCTTAAAGCCATCCTTTCAAATTTGTCATCTGCACACAGTGGTTTTGTTTCTTGTTCAGTGGCTCGAAGATATTTTATACAGCATTGGTCTGTGCATCACTTTCAATCACGGTGCAGGCTAATGATTCTGCAGGCAGGTGTTATCTGTACCACTGACTGTTGTTGACAACAGACTCCATTAACGCCTCTGCAGGGAGACTTCTGGCATTAAGTTCTTGTTGCTACTCAGAGCAAGGGTTTTATTAAGTAAAGCTTTCACTGATATTGGCAACCTATTGATCTCTTCATTCCATAATATGATACACTTCAGCTTCATTACAAGCTTTGATATAATTTATTTCTGAGGTTTGTTCATTGCTGGTAACACAAGAATATATTTTCTATTTTGCCCTGCCACTTACAATCAGTGAATTTTTCTATACTGCAGTGGCTTTAAATGGCAAATAAGAGTCAACCATTTTAGTGTAAAGTTGGTGATATATTTTTGTCAAACTAGTGAACTTAGTTTGATTTTTGTATTCTGGAAGTGCCATGGTTGCTTTATTAAGACATGTCAGTGGCAGTTCATTTGGTATTGCACTTACTTCCATGCTATATAATGTTGAGTTCAAATTACATGCCAGGGATTTGTTCATTAAATTCTTGGCTCCAATCTGATGCCAGGCCAAGGGAGTGCTGCAACTGACAAAAATCTCCTTCTGGATGAGGTGTTTACTGCCTCTCATTCCATTGATTTCTGTGAAATGTTGGCTGATAATCTGGCAAATAACAGACTTTCATTCCCAGAACCCCACTGAGTAACTGATTGCATCTGATTTTCTATGATGAGAGAAATAGATTTGGTGAATGAAGAGTCTTTTGCCAAGAGTAGAGGAATTGGTAACCAGAGGATAAAAGTTTAAGGTAAGGGGAAGAAATTTAATAGGAACCTGAGAGGTACCATTTTTACACAGAGGGTGTATGAAACCAGCTGCTGGAGGATGTATTTGAGGCAGACACTATTGCAATTATGGTTGGATACCTAGATGGAATGGGATATAGGAAAATGGGGTTATGGTGGGTTGAACATTCTGGTTGGCATGGGAAAGTTTGGCTGAAGGGCTTCCCTGCTCTGTGACTCTCTGACTCTGAATGGCTTGGGTACAACTGAATGTCTCCTGGCAGACCTTTCCATTGGATGGAATGAGAGATTCTTCTCTGGGAATTTAGAGGAAATTGTTTTGACCTACAATATGAAACAATGTGACTAATTGGTGATGATAAAGCACCCTAACATTCACTTTATGCATACTTTCTGGAAAACTGACACTAACCCTGCAACAATTCCATCTCCTGTTCAACCAAAGTGTCTCTGAAATTTTCACATGTCGAACTTAATCAATGGTTCTCAATCTTTTTCTTTACATTCACATACCAATTTAAGTAATCCCTATGCCATCGGTACTCTGTGATTAGTAGGAGATTGATTGAGGTGGTATGTGAGTGGGAAGGGAAGGTTGAGAATCACAGCTCTAGACCCAATTGTTATTGAAATATTTTGCTTGAGAAAAATTGTCATTGGCCCATTTCCTTTGGAGTTATGCACATAATGAGTCAATTAGGCATGATTAAAACAGTGGTTTTCAAACTTTTTCTTTCCACCCACATACCACCTTAAGCAATCCCTTACTAATCACAGAGCACCTATGGCATAAGGAATACTTAAAGTGGTATGTGAGTGGAAAGGAAAAGGTTGAGAACCACTGAACTAAATGCTGCCCTTCACAATGTAAGTGTTTTCAAAGACCAACAATATATGAATAAAAACTAAAGGTTACACAGACATTAATTCCTGACAAATGGCTCAGGCCTGAAGTGGATGCAAGGTGACCCACTGAGTTTTTAATTTAATTTAATTTAGACACACAGAATGTTAATAAGCCTGTCCGGCACATGAGCCCATGCCACTACTCGTGTTATTAGGAAGGTGCGGACCTCACCGGGTGTCACCATCAGAGGAGATGACACCAAAATGACTGTTTATAAAATTTTTGTGGTGTTTCATCAAAAATTTATTATATTTTATAAAAATATCCCTGCATTTAATTATAACAACAGAAACATTTTTTCATTAGCCCATCTGACATGTACCCCTACAAGGCTAAAATTCTCTGCTAATTTAGTTTTTGAACCTTCCAATGTACTCCGGTCAGAGCTGTCATTATTACCCAATTATAATGACACTTTGGTGGCGGCCCGCAATTACGGAGATCGGGCCGGCACATCATGAGGCAGCAGACTTGGAAAGAGATCATTAAAGCAACTCCCAGGACAATGAACCAGTGGGGGTAGAAGCTGGAACAGCATCAGACCAACAGCCCTAAAATGGTGTTTTGTTATTCATGTGGCTGACTCAGTCAATCAGCAAAAATGGCGGGAACTTGAACAGTATATAAGCAGCCTTTCCAGTCATAATAAAGGAGTGAGCTTAACCTGCCACACTGTGTGTGTGAGTTTCTTTGTAGCAGTTGGCTACACTTTGAATCACATTGTCTCGTCTGCATGCAGTACAACCACACGCTGTTGTTTTCATTGCTGGTGCTGCTTTTGTCAAATTTTCTGGCATTTTCGCTACAATAATGTGGTAATTAGTATTTTTGAATCTATATCAATAACTTTGTTGAGAACGAAAAAGTAATTAAAGGAAATGGAGAAAAATCAAAAAAAAGGCTTCCACTCAATTACTAATAATGTTCTAACTAATAATGTGGTAATTCAACGTAGAGAGATTTTACAAAACAATTTTGTTAGTGTTCATATAATCTAAGAAATATTAAATTTAAGCAATTTACAACTGCAGTATATTTATCATATAATTCTATATTTTTACAACTATATATATTTTTTCAAAGACTCTTTAATTTGTTCTTTTTTATTATTGTGCACTTTAATCACATGAAACTATGTAAATACATTTAGGCTGTACATATGATATTATAATTTAAAGGTGTAATGTTAATTTTTCTAGTTGTTTATCTCACTACTATTGTCATTACATTCAGTGATACATAGAAATTATGATTTATGAATAACATTAGCACAAAAAAAATTACTAAAGATTTTGTGTGGTCTGGTCAGGAAAGACTTCCATGTGGAAGGGGGGCTGGTGGGGTGACACCATGTGTTACCATGTTGGGTGACACCAACCCTAGAGATGCTGCTGCAAACCACCCATTTACACCTAATTAATTTACAACCCCTGTATGTTTTGAAGGGTGTGGAGAAACCAGAGCACCTGGAGGAAACCCACGCAGACATGTGGAGAACATGCAAACTCCTTAGAGGCTGTGCTGGATTCGAACCCTCGTTGCTGGTAACTGCTACACTTACCATGCAGCCCATGGACTCTCCAGAATATTTGTATATAGTACTTGACCCCAGCATCTACAGGTTTTATTTTTTGTTTAACTTTATTCACACAGACAAGGGCCAACACATCTGAAGTCCTCCAGCCTTCCAAAGGATCCCTCATTATTCCATTGGTACATTTAATTAAAGTGGTTAGATTGGAATTATTTTAAACAAAAGGTTTCATCGACCATCAATCCTTGGTGAAAGCCCACTTTGGATTGTTGCCAGTGATAGCTATATATATTTAGCGTCAGGGTTTTATATATGTATATCTATTTATTTGACACTCCTCACATCTCTTAATCCATGAATGGAGCTAGTCTAAGTAAGACTACTGCATTTCAATTGAGTGGACTTCAGTGGGCTGTGATGGATGACTGTGATTAACCTGAAAGTAGAAAGGGCCAGCTGGAGCGCTCAGAGGCTGGAGACTGGGTCAGCCAGCTATGAGACACAAACATCGGCATTGCTTGAGGACCAGTGGCAGTAAATGTCTCCTCGGGCCATGTATTCACCTAGCTGTGTGGTTGCATGATCCAAGTTATCAGCAGTCATCAAAATCTCCAAATGATAATACCAGTGACTTCATGGTGATGTGGTTGCCAGTTCCTCTCAGCCTTAAGGATGTTAATTTGCTGTTAAATGGCATTTTTACATCCCTGAGGGACAGCAGTCTGCCCCCAGATGGTAACAAGGACATCTGACTGGACCTTTCACTGAAGCAATCTGCTTTGGAAGGTAAGTACGTGACCATGACAGCTTGCCCCACCCAAGCCTCCAAGCCATGCAAGGAAGTGACTGAATGGAACTATCCCGCTTCGTAATGGTCTGGATGGCCGAAGGTTTGGTCCAACCTCGAACGATACTACAAGACAGGCGATGCACAGTCCAACTGCTCCTCTGACCCTAGCCCTGGCGCAGAACATGAACTCTCTGATATAAGCTGGTTTCAGCCTGTCGATGGAAACTGTGTCAGCTTTTCCATTCCTGTTGATCACAGAAGTCTTCAGGTGGCAGCATAAGACCTGAAAAGGACTATTGTAATTGAGTTGAAGTGGTTTGTGAAGAGCATCATGCCGAAGGAACACGAGTACAGCATTGTAATTCATTTGGCACATATACTACAGATGACACCTGCCACATAGGATTAGGTCAGAGTGATCTCATATTTTCCTAAAGACGATCAACATAACTAGCTGGATCATAGAGCGTTATGCTTGGATTCACAAACTTGTCTGGCAAGGTCAACATAGTGCCATATACTAGCTCTTCCACTAAACATCCAAGATCTGCCATAACAGTAATATGAATGTCATGGAGAGCCATGGGCAAAGGTTCGACCTATGTAGATACATCACCTCCTGCTGTCAATGCTGCCTTCAATTGTCAATGGAAATGCTCGACGAGGCCATAGGCCTGTCCATGGCAAGCCATAGAATGAATATGGGTTGTGTCAGTGAGAGCTCGGAATAATGCCAACTCAAACTGAGACCCTCGATCAATTGTAATAGTGACCGGAACACTAAAAGATGGAATTCAGCGATCCTCGAAAGCCCAAGTGATCATCTCCGCAGTGATGTCAGTGACAGGAATGACCTCTTGCCACCTGGTAGTCCAGTTTTCACATGTGAATAGATAAGCATATCTCCGAGATGACTGAAAAAGGCCGGCCAAGTCCAGGTGCATGTGCTGGAAATGAGAATCCAGAACAACAAATCCCCCAGCTTGGATTTTATTTGTCCGAAAACTTCAGAGTATTGACACGGCAAGCAGGTCCTTTCCCATAATCCAATATCCTGTTTAATATGACATCAGGTAAAATGGCTCCGTAATTTGTTAGTTTGATGCTCTACTACCAGGATGTGACCGATTGTGAAGAGACACAAGAATCTCCTGTTTCATAGCCACTGGCACAAAAGGCTTAGGTCTTCCTGTGGGGGAAAAATCACAGACTATTGGGGGGCCACATCTTAAAAATGGAGACCAGAGTTGATCTGGCATTACTGGATGAGATCAGGATCGCTGCATTGTGCACAAGCCATGGCAGTGAAATTGATGGCAGTAGTTGTATGTAAGGCATCGAAATTGCACCTGGATAGGGTGTCAGCCCAGCATTCACTTTTCTTTGGATGTGCCGAATGTCCAATTAAAATTGTAAGATGAAGTCCAAGTACCAAATTTCTCTGGGCAAGTAGAGATGTGCACTTGAACTTGTGGTATGTGCAAGAGGCTAGTGCTCTATATAAATAGTGAAAGGATGACCTTCCAATAAAAAGCAGAAATGTTTCTTAACCAAATGTATGATATCTTGCCTAAGCCAGTGACAGCTTGACTGAAAAATGCACTAGATGTTCCAATTGCCCACGAACTCATTCTAACACATAGGCATTCTCCAACCAGATAGCATTAACATCAACTTCTCCAGTATCTGTTAAGCCCCTCCCTTGAGTTTTTCACTTTAACTATCAGTATCCTTTTCTCCAGCTCCCCATCCCTTTCCCTTCCCTCTCCAATCAGTGTGCTGCCCCCAACCCATCACTTCAGCTTATTTTTCTCTTCCACCCTCCAATCTATATAACCTGAGCCTGTACTCCTCTCTCTGCTGCTTCCTCCATCCTCTCCTCTTTTTCTCTCCTCCCCTTCTCTCCCCCTTCCCATAATTTTATTCAGACACCTACTTGATTTTGCTCATACCTTGACAAGGGCTCAAGCCCGAAACATTGGTCACCCTATCCTTCTTGAAGACGCTGCTTGACCTGCTGAGTTTCGCCACAACTTTTGTGATTGCACATGTAACTTTATATGATACTTCTATTTGCTTCTTCAATTTATAGGACATTTTAATGCCTTCCATTGCTTAGATCAATTTAAATAGTTTTTAAATGTTCCTGTAAGAAAGGGAAGATCCCACCTGAGGCCTACTCATTGCTTGGATCCAACTCCAAGTTGCTATACCCTGCTGGATTTGGAGAGCCCATTTAAAAAAAGTAAGTGCAGGCTTGCAGGGATTTCAGGCAGGGAATCTGGGCAGAAGGCTGGGGACAGGCCACTCTCCCACATTTGAGGACCTCTCATTGTGGTCAGTGGAAGGAGTTGAGCACCTGGTGGGAGAAATCAGTGAGAAATCCCTCATCCCCCAATAAAAATCATTCAAACAAATATGTCTCAAGGACACCCATAAACATCTCTCCAAATTTGAAATATAGCAAACATTCCTGGAAATCTTATACAGTAAAATCCCCGGAATTCAACCACAAGCAAAAAAAGAGGAAATAAATAAATGTTAAAATAATTAAGAATAAATAAAAACATATTAGAGTATAAAATTGTAAAGTAAATGTTCTCTGAAGCAACATGCAACCCCCTGGTGGAGATAGGAGGAAACATTCAGCCAGTGGAACGCCCCAGTTGGTGGTAGAGGGGACCTTGGGCTGCCTGTGGTAGCGGAGACGTTGGGCTCCCGGCGGCAGCAGGGACATTGGGCTCTTGGCGGCAGATGGGACATCAGGCTCCTGGAGGCAGAGGGGACGTCAGGCTCCCAAAAGCAGCACAGACCTTGGGCCCTGGCAGCAGTGGAGACCTTGGGCTCCTGGGCAGGAGTGGGAACCTTGAGCACCCGGCTTGAGGAGGGCCTTGGTGGGGATGTGTCAGGGATCAGTGGTGACCAAGACTTTTTGATGCATAGAAAGCCTTCCCTTGTTTGTTGTTGTTTAAACACTGTTACAAGTGATTTGCTGTTGCTACTGGGCTGTTTTTAAAAAATGGCCAATTCTCCAAAAGAAAAAAACGTTTATCCGATATAGGCCTGGTCCCGCCCATTTTGGATAATCGGAGTTGAATTGTACTTTACAATCTGCACTGTCTTTTGCTTTTAAACTGTTTATTCTTAATGCAGGTGTGTGCCTCAGACAGACAAAAATTTGCATATCTGGCATCTGCAATCTCTGTAGGTGCTGGATACCAGGGATTTTACTGTAGTCCAATGAGAGTCAGGAGCAATACAGGTCTGACTCTATTGAATACAAAAGAAAGTTGCATTTCATTTGGTTCCATCTTCAATCATTCCTCCTCCTCGTTGTTACTGAACACAACATTGCTGAGCAATTGTTTTGCAGTTTATTTGTCATTGTCATGTTGGGAAAAGTATCAGGTTTGGTGGGTTCACAGAGACACAAGTCTGGACACAAGTGTTAAAATCACACACAACTTTAATTAACACATAGGAGACAAAGGAGGAGAATGTTAAATGTTACTTTATTATTTCACATAAGAAACGATATAGACATTCACCTTGGACTTAGGTTAGTCTCCGACAAATAATGAACCAATACTCAATATACTTCCACACTTGAGTTCACACAGGGACTCTTACACATACCCGGTTCCCTGTACCAATGGGGGCTGCGGCTCTCTGCAAGTATTGATCTATTATAATACTATGGCTCAGCTTCAGTATAATGCACATCTTACCCACGACAATTCCAACCATGTCCACAGTTGTGACCCAGCATGGAGCGATGTCCGGGGATTGGACCATGAGGCAGAGAGAAAGAATGTGCTGTGCATTGGTGTTATCGACAGTGCTAATCTGTGCTTCTCACTAATAATGACCCCAGGTAATTTAAATCAGCCAAAAACAAGATGTGCATTAATGGGTGACCAGCGTCGAACCTTGATTTACAGGTGATTTGACTTCTGAATAAGTTTCAGACAGGGAGGTCATGTGACCACCCGCAATTCACAATATTCTAGACAGGCAGGGAGGCCACGTTTCCTCCACACACAACACTTGGCTTCATCTTCAATAATTCCTCCTCCTTGTTGTTACTGGACTTCACATTGCTGGGTAATAGTTTTTGCAGTTTATTTTCTATCAGTGGATTACTGGCCACAGAGCTGGGGATACAAGGTCACAGTATCAATGGTTTTCAAATAAGCAGAGCTTGGGAACTTATTGGGTCAGTCAATGTTACGGGTCTGGACCCTTTAGAGAGACTAAGCCAGTTGAACTCGGCTTTCAAGTCAGTTGGCAAATTTCTCAGCAGATAAAACACAGGAAGTTATGAAGAACATATGGAAAATCAAAAGCAAAGATGTTGACTTTGCTGGAATTCTGTTGTTCATATTATTGGTGAGTGGTTAATATGGAAAGAAATGGAGGGCAAAGCATTCAGCAGAGGTAAGATTAGAATTGATGAGTGGAGTGATGAAGTCAAGAGGGTTAATATATTGGCGACAGTTGGAAATAAAAAAGATCCAGAGGGGACAGAAGGCCAGAATGAGGTGTCCAAGAAGAGGAATGAGGCTTGAGGCAGGAGACGGGGCCTTCAGTGGGGAGTGGAGAACCCTGTTTAAGAAGTAGGCATGGAGACTTCAGAAAAAGACTTCGGCATCAAGGCAGAACTCATTGAGAATAGGTGGACAGTATTTCCAACATTTTCTGCCTTTCAGATTTTCACCCTCTGCAGTTTTTTTACAAATTTTCATTGACTGTCCCGACTTTCTGCTGTTTCCAGGCTATCAATCACCTGTGTGATTGTGAACAGAGTCCTCAATTATCATTTATAAAGTGGTTATTGGTGAGCTTGAAACTCTTTACTGACTGTTGTACTGCTGAGCGCATCAGAGCTGAGCAGGACTGATTCATTGTCTGCAATCAGCACAAACACATTTCCAGTATGGTTTGAGGATAATGATCAGAGGCAGGAACCCAGGCTCTATCCTTTCTCCTTGCAGGATCGATTAGCCCCTGATTCAATTTTGCAGATTTGGGTGATCTTGGGAATGTCTGCTTCATTGTCAAGCTCGACAATATTATTGACTGCTGGAGCCATATTTTATTTCAAACTCATGAAATCTCATCTTCACAATGAAGTGTGATGACTTTGTTTGTGGTTGCTTCTGATAGTTAACATAGATTGACAAGGAGGATGGAGGCACACCATGCAGACAAATAATAGAATGCAATCACAAGAAAGTTTGAAGATGTCAATCAATTTTGCTGGCTTCATGTTTTGATCAATCACTTGGACAAATGTTCAGATCAAGTTATTTATCCAGGTGACAGCAGCAGTTTGGCTGAAAAGAATGGATATGTTTTGAAGTTGCTTGTGACAATGGTACTTGATTCCACAGCCCTAGGTTAGAATGGCTTCACAGCAAATCCATTGCATTGATCAGCATTTTAATGAAATTTATGAATCCTTTAACTGTTTTTTGTAAAGTGAATAATAACACAATACAGCTAGTGATTTCCTAACGCATGACAATTTTGTTCCACTTTGTGTCTCGAAAATGCTTATTTCCTCGATGAAATACACAAACATGTGTCTTGGAGTATTTAATATTTTCTCTTTATCCTTTTAATCAAAGTTGCTGGTAAGGTCAACATTTTTACATTCATTCCTTTCGGCTTGCTGATCAGTTTTAAAAGATGGTAAAGCGTCAACCATCTGAAATTACGTACAGATTTTTTTTTTAAAGACTTTATTTAAAATTTTTATAACATGAATACAATAAAGAATTACATTTAAAGAAAAATAGAAAAGAAAAATTTAAAAAGGTATGATTACAATATTACATCAGAAAACTACACAAAATAACCCCCCCATTAATTGTAACACAATATTAATAGTCTAACTTAAAATTAGTCCAACCCTCCCCCCAAAATAAAGAGTGAAGAGTTAATAAAATTGACAATATTATATATGAAAAAAAATACCCACTTACAAAAAAAGAGATAAAACTTAACCTAAAAAAATTCTAACAACAACAACAACAAAAATTATCAATACTAAAATATCACACTTAAACATATATTTAAATCAAACTTAAATGCATATAATTAGCAAACGGAGTCCACTTTAACTTTTAAGAAGACATCTTATCCTGAATTGAAAAAGATATCCTTTCCATAGTCAAACAAAATTTCATTTCCAAATACCACTTATCTAAAGTTAGTATATTTCTATCTTTCCAAGTAAGTGCTATACATTTTTTAGCCACAACTAAAGCTAAATAAATAAATGAAATCTGATATTCCTCTAAATGTAAATTGATTAATGATTGCATGTTCCCTAATAAAAATATATTGGGATCTAATACAAGATGGATATTATATAAACTGTTAAAAACAGATTGAATACCTTTCCAAAACTGTTGCAATCGATCACAAAGCCAAACAGTATGCAAAAAAGTATTGGCCGTCTGATCACATCGAAAACAAGAATCCAACTTACTAAAACCAAATTTTTTAAATTTCTCCGGCGTTAAATATAGCTGATGAATAAAATTATAATTAATCATCGCTAGTCTAGCATTAATTAATTTCCGAATACTATTCTGACAAATTTCCATCCAAGCTTCTTCATGTCCTAAATCTTTTTCCCATTTCAACTTATCTTTATCCCAGTCTTTTTTACTATCAATTTCTTGTAAAATACAATACAAATCAGATATATATCCCTTTTTTGGTATTGAAAGTACATATTCTTCAAAACTAGATTCAGGCAATAAAATCATATGTCAACCACATAACTGTTTTACAAAAGATCTTAATTGATAATATACAAATATAGAATTTGCACTAATACTATATTTCCAACATATATAAACAATGGGAAAAGAAGGGAATAAAAAAATTATCTGATTGTTTTTCTGAGGGTTGTTTTTGTTCCTTTGACGAATTATGAATTACGTACAGATTGAACTGCATGTATCTTTTCCTTCTCTGAAGGAACAGTAGTGAACCAAAGAATTTTTTTGACATTTCCATTATTTCAAAGTCACTATTATTAATACTACAGTACACTCCATAATATTTTGGACAAAGATACTTTTTTTCCCCTTTATTTGCCCCTGTGCTCCACAGTTTTAAATTTCTAATCAAACAATTCACGTGATTAAAGTGCACATTCCAGATTTTATTCAAGGTTATTTGTCTACATTTTGATTTGACCCTGTAGAAATTACAGCACTTTTTTACATAGTTCCCCCATTTTAGTGTACCATAATATTTAGGACATTTGGCTTCACAGGTGTTTGTGAGTACTTGGATATGTTTAATTGTTTCATTGATGCAGGTATAAGAAAGCTAGGTTTGCTTCTAAGGTTTTGATCACCTTTGAAGTCTATAGTTGCCATTTTTCAACATGAGGACCAGAGTTGTGCCAATGAAAGATAAAGAAGCCATTATGAGGATGTAAAACAAGAATAAAACAGTAAGAGACATCACCCAAACCTTAGGATTGAAAACATCAGATATTTGGAAAATTATTTAGAAGATAGAGTGTACTGATGAGCACAGTAATCACCAAAGAACTGGTAAGTCAAGGAAAACCTTCACTGCTGATGCCAGATGACTTCTCATCATAATGAAGAAAAAAACCCAAACAGATGTTCGACAGATCAGATCAGAAACACTCTTCAGGATGCACGTGTTGATGTGTCAATCGACTTATGTTTGCAGAAGACTTCATGAACAGAAATACAGATGCCACAAGTTAGCCACAGAAACAGGATGGCTAGATTACAGTTTGCCAAGATGTATTTAAAAGAGCCTGCAGAATCTGGATAAATGTCTTGTGGACAGATGAGATCAAGATTAACCTGTATCAGGGTGATGGCAAAAGCAAAGTAAGGAGGCATAAAAAAAACTGCCCAAGATCCAAAGCGTAACATCTCATCTCTGAAACATGGTGGCTGGGGTGTTATGTCCTGGGGATACATGGCTGTCACTGGCTCACTTAACTTTACTGATGATGTAACTGCTGATGGCAGTAGCAAAATGAAAATGAATACTTGATTATAAATACCATTGCTATGTCCTAAACATTGCAGTTTCCTGAAATGAGGCAAATATGTATAAAAGGTGTTGTGATTTCGACATGGTCAATCCAATTATAGATTCAAGTAACCTTGAATAAAATCTGGAATGTGCACTTTAATTACGCATGAATTGTTTGATTACAAATTTTAAACTGTGGAGCACAGGTGTAAATAAATGATAAAATATCTTTGTCCCAAACATGATGTTTTATTAAAGACATTTGATCACTTGAAGATTCACAGCAGTGCCTGAAAGGGTTTTGAAAGATTAGATGGCAACATTAAAAAAAATTAAAAAAAAGGTTAATTTTCAAAGGCAAAAGAATTGTAAGGCTCCAGGGAATGTGCAGGGAAGCAAAGGCAGTGGGGGATTAACTGGCCAACAGAGAAAATATAGGCTGAGTGGCCTTCACTTGTTATGTTAACTGGCCAACAGAGAAAATATAGGCTGAGTGGCCTTCACTTGTTATGTTAACTGGCCAACAGAGAAAATATAGGCTGAATGGCCTTCACTTGTTATGTTAACTGGCCAACAGAGAAAATATAGGCTGAATAGCCTTCACTTGTTATGTTAACTGGCCAACAGAGAAAATATAGGCTGAATGGCCTTCACTTGTTATGTTAACTGGCCAACAGAGAAAATATAGGCTGAATAGCCTTCACTTGTTATATTAACTGGCCAACAGAGAAAATATAGGCTGAATGGCCTTCACTTGTTATGTTAACTGGCCAACAGAGAAAATATAGGCCGAGTGGCCTTCACTTGTTATGTTTCTGAGTACAACCATAGAATACTGCAACAGGAAAGATACTTCCGCCAATCTAGTCCATGCCAAAAATATTTATTCCACTGAGTCACTTCAACCTGCACCTGGACCATACATGTTCCCAAACATATAACAATTCATTCTTCTCTTTAATGTCAAAATCAAACCTGCATCCATCACTTGCACTGACAGCTTGTTCCACTCTCTCACTCTCTCACCACCAGTTCTCCATAATTTTCCTCTTAAACTTTTCAGCTTTCTCCCTTAGCACATGTCCTCTAATCAGATTATACTGGAAATATCAAACCTTTAGCCATATTAACAAGATATGTTTCCATTTTCACTTGTACCTTGAAAGATTTCTTCAATTAAATAGAAATTTAATTAACCCTGAGGAGTGTTTTAAAAATATACTTTAACCTTTAAATCATATACAATATTTTTTTCTCTCTCTCTCAATCTACAAACTGACCATATGTTATTTATAAACTTAAGATGTAATTGTCTGCATTTGCTTTTGTAATATAGACATAATGTTTTACTAGCAGAGCCACCTCACTCGCTCTGCCAGATAGAATGTGCATCCTTGGATGTTTAGCTTACAGTTATGGTTCTCTTTCAGCCACGAAAGTTATGCCCCCTGTTACGAGCCCAAAGGACCCCAAAACCCAGCAGCAATAGACATTCACAAAGACAAATGGTTTTTAAAACAAAAGTTATTTTTAATCAACTTTAAACATGAAAATCAAATCAAACTTTAATTTAACTCTATACTTATACTTAACTATACTCTATAGTAACCCAAATTAACCCCCTTCTAATTCTAAGTGTATGTGTGTGCAATGTGTGTGTAATTTCAAGAAAAGTTCTTTGGTTCACAGTTCAATCTCACTTCTTTTTCCAAGTTCTCTGGATGCAGGAAATTCTTATACTGTGCAGAGAATTAACATGTATAAAGTTCACAGGCTTTGGTGCTTGAATGGTAAAGGTTTACTGCTCAGGAAGGTTCTTGTAGGGTTTTCAGAGAGAGATTTGTTGTTCCAGGATTTCCACAATTGAGGTACCATCATTAGTCACCTAAAGGTCTCGCTGATGAAACATGCCCCATCAGGGTTTTCCAGATGGTAATCTCTTCCTCTAGGCCACCACAAAACTCCACTCTGTTCCCCTTATTCCAAGAGAAACATCAGTCAGATAGCACTTTCAGCCATCCACTGCTTTGGAACTTTTCATCAGTTTCCCACACACACTAACTGAGAGAGCTTGTGTTCTCGTTTTCTCTCTCTCTCTCTCTCTCTCTCTCTCTCCAACAGAAACTCCAGAAAAAGCATGTGACTTGCAAAACCCCCACCTTCTCCAGCAAACAACAGGAGTTCTTCCTTCTGCTCAAGTTGTTATCTTAAGTATAAACAAAACCCAGAAGTGACCTTTCTGTGAGCACTTTGCAGAAAGGGTACTTATAACTATCCTGGCTCCAGTTCCAAACAATGGTCATTCATCTAATGATGTCAGTTCAATTAACACCTACTTGTGAAAGGTGCATAACATTCTCCAGAGATCTTCAATATATCTTGTCTTCCAAATAAGATCTGTTTTAAAATGTGTAACCTACTCTAAATCTTACCAAATTCCCCAAAATATTATAATCATTACACCACAATGTTGTAACTGACAATTTCTAACTGTGCTTTAAGCTGATTAACCTTGAATCATACACTACATGCATTTAAATAGAACACCTTTCATTTCATGTTCACCACTCTTTTCATATTTGTCTGTCTCCATGTTGCCTGAGTTTAAAATTTTAGAAAGGAATAAAATTTCAGTTCAATCATTTGTTCCAGAGACTTCAATAACCTCTTCTGCACTCTACATTCATAGAACCATAGAACATTACTGCAGATAAAGCAGGCCTCTCGGCTTTTCTAGTCTGTGCTGAACTATTATTCTGCCCAGTTTCACTCACTTGCAGCCAGTCCACAGCCCTCCATACTGACTAATATACATACATCTATGTACCTAGCCAATTTTTTTCTTAAATGTGAAAATTGATCTACATTCACGACCTCAGCTGGCAGATCGTTCCACACTCCCACTGTTCTCTGTGTGATGAAGTTCCCCCTAAACTTTTCACCTTTCACCCTAACTCATGTCTTCTGGTTTGTATCTCACCTAACCTCATTGGAAAAATTTTTTCTCTCTCCATCTACCCCTCATAATTTTGTATACTTCTATAAAATCTCCCATGTTGCAGGGAATAAAGTCCTAATCTGTTTAACCTTTCCTTTTAATTCAGTTTTTGAAGTCCCAGCAACATCCTAGTAAATCATTTTTGCACTCTTTCATTCTGATTGATATCTTTCCTGTAGATAGGTGGCCAAATATGCACACAATACTCCATTTTGGCCTCACCAATATCTTATGCAATATAACATCCCAACTCTTCTTCTCAATATTTTGCTTTTTGAAGGCCAATATGTCAAGAGCTCTCTTTATCTACCTGTGACACCACTTTCACAGAATTATGTATCTGAATTTCCAGGTTCCTCTGTTGTACCGCACTCCTCAGTGCCCTATCATTTACTGTGTTAGTCCTTCTAAAATGCAGCTCCTCATACTAGTCTCCATTAAATTCCATCTGCCATTTAACATCCCATTTTTCTAGCTGGTCAAGATCCATCTGCAAGCTTTGAAAACCTTCCTCGCTGTCCACAGCACCTCCAGTCTTGGTGTCATCTACAAACTTGCTGATCTAATTTACCACATTATCATCTAGATCATTGATGCAGATGACAAATAACAATGGTCACAGCAATGATTCCAGAGGCACACCATGAGTCATAGGTCTCCAGTTGGAGAAGCAATCATCCAGTACAACTCTCTGGCTTCTCCTGTATACTACTATGAATACTGAGTGTCTGAACATTCCTGACTAACCTCCCATGTGGCACACTGTCAAAGGCCTTACTAAAATCCACGTAGATAAAATCCACAGCCTTTCCTTCATCAGCTTTCCTGGTAACCTCCTTAGAAATCTTGTGTCACAGGAAAAAAATTTACACAACATAAGATTTTTGTGCACACTGACTACTAAAAATTAGAGGGAACATTGCTCCTCCTCCATTCATCCCTCCCTCTCTATCATGTCTGAAACCACAGAACCCTGGAGCATTGATCTGCCAATCCTGCTCATCCCTTTAAATTTATCCATATTTACCAATCTATTGACCACCGGTCCCCCCATTCTTCAGTTTAGAGCAGTGGTTCTCAACCTTTTTCTTTCCACTCACATACCACTTTAAGTAATTATAGGTGCTCCATAATTAGTAAGGGATTGCTTAAGGTGGTACGTGGGTGGAAAGAAAAAGTTTGAAAGCCACTGTTTTAGTCGTACCTAATCGACTTGTTATGTGCACAGTTTCATAACTCCGAAGGAAATGGGCAAATGGCAATTTTATTCAAGCAAAATATTTTGGTAACAATTGGGTCAGTGATTCTCAAGATTCTCTTCCCACTCACGTATCATTTTAAGCAATCGTATACTAATCACAGAGCACTGATGGCGTAGAGATTACTTAAAGTGGTATGTGAGTGGAAAGAAAAAGCTTGAAAACCACTGATTTAAAGCCATAATCACAACCCTTGTTTTGTTTTTTTTTCCAGCACTTTGGTCCCAGCACATTTCACATGGAGCCCATCCCACTGGAAGAACTCATCCTTTGTGAATACTGGACCCAATGTCCCACTCATTCAAGCTCATTTCTCTCACACCAGTCTTTGAGCCAAGCTTTGAACTCCCCGATCTTATCAACCCTGTGTCAATTTGCACATGGCACGTAGCAATCTAAGGTTTGTTAATCCTTTTGGTTCTGCCTTTTAATTTAATCTTGAGCTGCCTAAATTCCCTTAGCAGAACTTCTTTCCTAGTTCTACTTATGCCATTCTTCAGCTCCTCATGAAGTATAGCTGCTAGCAATGTTTCTTCATGGTTGCATCAACATGGAGACACCAGGATAACTCTTCAAAGATGTTGACACCCAGAAATTTGAAATTCGTAACCTTTTCCACTGCTGATTCCAAGATGAGGAACGATTTTCTCTTGATTTCTCCCTCCTGAAGTCCACAATGAGTTCCTTAGCTTTACTGATGTTAAGTGCAAAGTTGATGCTGTGACACTACTCAATCAGCTGATCTATTTGCTCCTAGACACTTAATCATTACCGTCTGTGATTCTGCCGGCGACCGTGCTGTAATCAGCAAATTTGTCGATGGCATTTGAATTGTCCCTAGCTGCACAATCATGGATGCAGAGTGAGTAGAGCAGTTGGCTAAACGTGCATTGTTGAGGTGCACCTGTGCTGAATGTCAGTGAGATGTTATTTCCAATTTGAGTTGACTGGTTTTCTAATGAAGAAGTCAAGGATCCATTTGCAGAGGGGGGTGTAGAGCCCTAAGTTTTGAATCCTGTTGACCACTACTGAGGATATGATGGTGATCAAAATTGAGCTGTAGTTGATGTAAAGTAAGTAGCTTGATATATGAGTTGCAGTTACCTAGGTGGTCCAGGGCTAAGTGGAGAGCCAGTGAAATTGTATCTGTTGTGGAACAATTGTGATGGTAGATGAATTGGATTGGGTCCACATCTTTAATTAGGTACATGATCATTCTAACCATGACAAATCTCTCAAAGCACTTCATCAGAGTCGATGTTAGTGCTACTGGCTGATAGTCATTGAGATAACTCACTCTGCTCTTCTGAGGCTCCGGTATGATTAATGATTTTTGAAGCAGGTGGTAACCTCTGACTGCAACAATGAGAGATTGAAAATGTGCATGAACATTCCAGCCCATTGATTGACACATACCAGTATTTTCAGTACCCTGCCAGGTATACCAACAGGGCCTGACACCCTTAGAGGATTCACTCTCTTGAAGGATACTCTTACATTGGACTCAAAGACAGATCTCACAGGGTCATTAGCTTCTGCAGGGATTTTCAATGATACCGTTGAATTCTCCCTTTCATTCAAGAGTGTAAAATATCGCACTACCAAATTCAAGGACAATTTCTTTCTGACTGCTATCAGACTACTGAAAGAACCTCACACTGCAGTTCTCCTCTCTGTACTGTGTTTTATTCTGCTGAACTTTGCACAGATATACTTGTTGGATAAGCCTGCAAAACAAACCTTTCACTGGATCATGTTATATGTGACAATAAAGATAAACTTGAAACAACCTCCAAGTCCACCCACTCATCTTGACATTCCTGGCCATGGGATCACCGCCCTCCACCACCCCAACTCTTCCAAATGCACTTCATCCACTCACATATGTGACTTCACCCCTTCACCCCAAATTCTCCACGGCAACAACTATAGAACAACGTGCTGGGATTTCCAGTCCTATTGGCACCAAGCCTGCCATTCAGCTCACATTCTGAGCAAGGATCCTATTAACCAAACACAAATGTTATGGAGTTATATGTCCCTGATATACTGGAACTCTGTTCTTTTGAGGTTTCAAAACAATCCTTTCCTCGGAATCCACGTATATATGAATATTCACACTAAAGTCTTTAGGAAGAGTGCAGAGAATTGATCCATGATTAATTCATTATTCAAACACATTACACTTAAGGAGCTGGGTCTGAATAATTCAGAGAAGTGTAGACAAATGATTTGATTGGTTCATGAAATGATATCTAAATTGTGAACTAAAACTAATATTATTTTTTGTTGGAGATAATTATTTCAACTAAACAGATGATTAGAGGGCATGATTAGAGGGCAGAAAGCAAGAGCAGAGCTACTTTCTTTAATGATGATACCAAGTAGATGATTTGTCAGACTACTCCTTCGAAATGCCTTAGTATGTTGTAATCCACTGACAGGACAGGACCAACTGAACAAGTATAGAACTGGAAGTTCTTGGTCTTAACCAGAATCCATAAAGCTTCATGGCATCAGATCAAACAGGAGAGTCTTTTCCCTATTCCCAAATGCCATCTCCCTTCAGCTGGTGAATCAATATTCCTCATATAGAATACCACAGGAGGAAAATTGGACACATTCTGGGTGGTCAGTTTGAGTTTCACCAGGACTAATCAGTTACCAATTTAATCACAGTCTTAATCTAAATTTGGATCTCAGACCTGAATTCTTGTGACAGTGATTCCCCTTGACATTGCGGAATCAAGGTATCCTGGTAAAAGTGAAGTAAATAGGTATCAGTGAGAAAATACACTCCTACCTTCCACATACAACACTGGTTTTGGTTGTTGGTGGTAGATGATACTAGTCCCTTCAGGACCAGGAACTCAAGAGGGCAAGTTACATCAAGATGGTAGCAACAAGAAGCTAGGTATCCTGTGGAAAGAAATTAATAAATTCAAATTTAAGTTCATTATCATCTGACTGTTCATGAGCAGCATTCTCCGGACCATGGAGCATACATACAAATCACATCACATAATAAAATTATAATTTAAAATAAATATTTTGGATTAATTTACTTGGTTATAGGATACTGTTTGTCTATCTCACAGCCAACAGGAAAAAGCTATTTCCCGGCCTGGCAGTCCTGATTTTGATGCAGGTGTACATCCTTTTTGATGTTTATAGGTCAAAGATAGTGTGCTGGATGGAAAGGGTCTTCTATAGCCTCATTTAAGTAATGCTCTCAATAAATGTCATCAATAGAGGAAAGGGAGAACCCAATTCACCTCCTGAAACAGTTCCTTTCCCACAGCTATCAGACTCTTGAACCTCCCGTTAATGCATTAATCATCGACTGCTTCAATTGCACCACAGGACAATCTGCAATATCGCGTCACTTTTTTTGTGTGCATTTGAATTATTGTGAATATTTATTGTCCATCTAATGTTTTTACTTTCTATTTTAATTCAAATAGATTACTGTTACAGTTTTACTTAGAAGCACTGCATATGTTCAACTGCAGCAAGTAATTTTTTGGAACAAATGTGCATTGTACAATATGAACAGCAATAAACATTATTGTTATCATATCCTTTCTGTCAGCTGTAAAGAATGAGTGGATTATAAAGGAATACCTCCATATGCCTGTGGAAGTGCAATCCAACAACTCCAAGAAATTTGACCTTATTTAGGATAAAGTAACTCATTTCATTAGTACCCTATCCAGGCATCACAAACATTGATACCATCCAAAAAAAAAATGCACTGAAGTTATTCATCTCGGCCAATCCAGCAACACCTTCAAAAACCATGATCTCTACCATAAAAAGAAAGCTTCATGAACATTGAAACACCATGACCTGTCTACTTTCTGGAGGGTCCAAAGCAATCCTATTCTCGAAATAGGTCACTGATACTTCCAATCCCATCACCAGTGGTGGAGTATATTTGTCAGAAGGATTGCAGCTGTTCGTCACCACCTTCTCATGCACATTTAGGGATGGGGAATAAATGTTGGCTCGTGAGAATCTCATAGAATGAATGTGTAAAATAAAAACTCTCCAGGATATCCAACTGAAGGTTGGAATTATTAAGCACATAAGCTACCGCTGGTACAGAAATTTAGGTGATTGTGTCCTCAGCTGGTATGCATTATATGTTGCATTTGTGATGAGGAATCTGAACAAGAGCAGCATGAAATACCTTGAGGACTTCAGATTTTATTATATGCAGTATATCAAAATAATTGACAGTTTATTGTTACAAAAGAGAAAGAAACACAGTGGTTTTATCCTGCAAAGGAAAAGCAATTAAATTATGGATGCTAGGTTTTATTTTGGGAGCCAGGTGCCATCTCCTATTGAATAAGAAATGGCACAATACCAAAGAAATTGTGATAGGGTTTAATTTAGATCTGATTGCACCAGGCTTTGTTAGGCAATGCAGAGACAAATTCTGAGGAAGTTCCTGCTAATATGAAAACATATTGTTCATGAATGAGTTGCCTTGTTCTGCCTTTTTTGTGTCTTTATGAACTTTACTATTCTATGGGAGTCCCAATGGTGATTGCATTCACTGGCAAAATAATATTGGATTACAGATTGCAGCATTTGTTGTGAAGCCTGTCATGGCAGATTGTAATTAGCAATGATCTATTTTATTCCTCTTTGCACAGGTCTCAGTTTAATTTTCTTCCATCTATTCTTTTCACTATTGATGTTGGGATTGTCACTTCTTTCAGAATGAAGAATGTTTATTCCTAATCTGAGAGCTGTGCCTGAGGCACTGACTTCCACTCTGTCATGAAAATAAAATGCCATTCCTCTAATATTGTCGAGAACTCACCTCAGTGCCAAGCATTCATTTGGGTGAATCTTGCTGAGTAGGAAATAATAATTTTGGATCAAGGGAAAACTTCATGTCAGTTTCTTGTTTAAGGAGAATTAACCACAGCAGCAAAGGGGAAAATTGTGACATTTGCTGTTAAGTAATGTTGTTATTTATTGATATCAACATGGATAAGATAAAATATGCTGTTTTTTTAAAAAAATGTGCAGGAATGACATCATTTCAACAAAAAAATTTGATTTGATTATGTTTCCTAGAGACATTGCCAGAATTACTTGGCTAGAATATTGCCTTAAGTAAGGAAGATGAGTTATTCTGAGACATTCAGAACCATCATGTTATGGCACAAGATGCCTACTGCAATGGGATTTAGTAAACATAAACAGATGTGGTTATTAAGCTGCATTTATTATTATTTCTGTTTCAGGGCATGATACAGATTGATTTACGTTGCAATTCCTTTTAGTTCCCTTTTGGGTTAAAATTCTTTAATTAAACTCACAGATTTTCATTCCAAATCTGAAACGAGTTAATATTATCAGCAATGCTTCACAGAATAATATAATCCAAAAAGTTTAACATTTTATAGCTTGTTAGTATTTCTTGAAACACCATCATCAAAAATAAATGTCACTGATAGATGATCCTTTTCAATGTTTTTGTATGCTCCACTTATAATGTCAGTAGTATTTTTTTTCTTTCTTGTCTATAATAGTATAGAAGTAAAGCTTTATTACAATATCTTATATTACGAGCTTCCATTTTAGTAAAATGGGATTGTCACTGTAAGAGATAGTATAGACAGTAGAAACTGAATGATCACAGTTAACATTTAACATTTCACACAAGTACCATCACAACACAAGTCACAGCCCAGCGACAATTTGATACATTGGAAGAACTGAGGGAAGGTGGGTCACAGTCTGTTCCAGAATTCGATACGTTTGCAAAGACATTGTGAGTTTGCAGAGGGAGAACCATTTTGACTGCTGAAGAGGAAACTGCTTTTTGAAAACAGCTCTCGTGACCAGCCATTTTGTGGAATTCAAAACAAAGCATGCTTTGTGAATGACTGAGCCTTTTTCGGTGGATGGACCTATGGCAGGAGGATCTCTTGGGAAGCAAAATGCTTCATTTTGATTCTGACGAACAGTGAAGGTCACTTGTAGAGACCAGTGCCAGGGACTTGGAAGCTTCATGGAGGTCACCTCCAAAAGGACCAGGAGTGTTATGACCACAGCTCGTGTAGATGGACATTTCTTTAAAGGCAATGTAAGGAAAATATGTGAGTCTGTCGCAGCCACAACTCCAATCAGTTCACCATTAATTCTGGGTATTAAATTTCAAAGGCCTATGCATCAACAATGATTTTGAAAGACTGAACTTTGAAGTAACTTTCTAGATTTTGCCCTAGACTGTAATGGTTTGGGTATATCATACACATTCACCAGTACACCTGCGCATAGTTGGGGGTAGATTTAGTGTTAAGGATAGTTTAAGAGTTAAGACTATAATTTAATAGTAAGAAATAAAATTAGTGTTTTAAAATTAAACACTGCTTGGTTCATTGTCTATTGCTGCTCGTTTGTTATATAGTCAGGATAATGTGAACTATTTTGTAACTGCGTAAGAATACACCCTTCTCACTGTAGTAATTGTAGTTCACCAGTGTGGGCCGTATGTATATGTATACGTGAGTAGGTGTGGGCAGTTTCTTGAGATGGTGGAAGACATCAGTAAGTGAAGTCTCTTCTGTTATTTGAATCTTGCATATCTATGTTATTTAAGAAGCCCCCCAAGCAACACAGGTGGCAGCGGTATAAGAGAAGAAATATAAAGTCATACAATTGATTGTAAGTCACTGAAATACGAAGGGGAAGAAGAGAAAAAACATTACTGAAAAAATAATGGCTGGAGCAACAGCAGTTCACCCAGTGATGGACTGGGAGGCAGAAGACATTGTTGAATCATTTAAAAAGTTTCAGCAGAAGTGCAATTTAGCATTTAAAAGCTATTTTAAAAATGCAACAGCAGAGGAGAAGGTCAATTATATGCTTCTCTGGACAGGGGAGTGAGGCTGTGACTTATTTAATAGCTGGGAGCTTACAGAGGTGGAGAAAAATGTTCCACAGCAGATATTTGCAGTAAGCTTCTCACCTTGAACCCAGCTCTAACCATAGGCTTAGTGCAAGACACTGATGAAACTGTTAATAACTTCCTCACTAGACTAAAAGTTGTTGCTGGAAAATGCAGGTATAGAGGAAAGATTAATTGATCAACGAATATGGGGGAGTGCCCATCCCGAAGTGCAGAAGTCTCTTATAGGAAAGGATAGCTTGAAGCTGACCAGCAGAAGACACAGCCGGAGCCTTTGAAACCATGAGGATGCAAATTAAATCCCTATCTATGCAGACCCACCCACAGCAAAGAGAAGGAAGGGTTGATGCTACAAAGACCACAATATGAAAAGTTCAAACCCCTCAAGACCTGCATGAAGTGTGGCAGATGACACCCCTTCGATGATTGAAACAAATGCCCTGCCTACAGTTCTGAATGTAGAGCCTGTGGTAAAGCAAACCACTGAGTGAAGATGTGCAAGTCTGGTGTGAAGAAAACAGTAATACAGGCGAAGAAAAAGGACAAGAAGAAGATCCACCACATAAAATGAAGCAACAATGAGGACTCCAACACCCCAGATACTGGACAAAGAGTCCATACACCTTCACGAGATGTCGGGTGAGATGAAAGAAGGAAGCAAGTGGCACACAAGTATCTAAATACAGAGGACAATCCAGAATAAGCCAATGATATTTAACCTAAAGGTGAAAGCCTATGGCAGACCCATGATCAAGCAGCTAGGGAGAGTTAAGATCAATGACTGCCATGAGGGAAAGAACATCCTCTGTATATTCTACGTGGTAGATGCAGACAGACCAGCAATTCTAGGTTTGCATCCCTTCCAGGAATTGCAGTTGATCTCTGTCAATTATGAGATCCAGGCGAGGAAGATATCCAAAAGGATCAACAGAAACACACAATAAAAAGAGGAAATGATTTCCACAGAAGTACCCACCAGGCCATGGCACACAGTGGAACCAGACTTGTTCACCAAGAATCAAGAATGGTATTTAATATAGCCTGTACTAATATATACTCTGTTTCCATTTGTCAAAAGGGTGAAAGACCTGAGAGCATCAACTATCACCTCAGAAATAAGAGTGCTTCTTGCTGAACAAGGAATACCTGAGCAAGTAATATGTGACAATGGAACACAGTTCTCGTCACAAGAATTCCGAAAGCTGGCTGCAGAGTATGGGTTTGTTATCACTACATTGTCCCCATACTACCCCAAAGGTCATTGGATCATTGAAAGGCAAGTGCAAACTGTGAAACCCACACTAGTTAAGTATCATGAAACAAAAGAAGACTCATTCCTAGATCTTCTATCATTATGAGCAACATCTTTAAGGGCTGATATGAAGTCCCTGGGAGAGCTTCTAAATGACTGGAGATATAGAACAACTCTGCCAAGCAAAATACACCCTTCAGAAGACTAAGAGGGAACCAGAAGAAGACTGGCTGACATGCAAGAAAAAGGACGCCAGAATTATAAAAGACATGCACAAACATTGCCAGAACTCTTCAGAGGACAACATGCACATATTCAAAGCTGATGTTGAAAACATGGACCCCAGCAAAGATATAAGGTTTTTAATGGAGAATTTCTATTGCAATTTTTTTACTGATGAAGATGATGCTCTTTTATTTGCTAATTCATTGCCGAATAATAAACAGGAGAGTCAAGATCAATCTTCTCAATGAATGGTCAGCTCAAGAAAAGCAAATAAATTGTTCACAGAAGATGGAATGTCATGAACTATCTGAAATTGATATTGATGAAAATCAAGTTAATAGAGACTTGGAGGCAGCTTATCATACTTGAAATACTGTTGATTACTGTTGGTTTTTTAATTGTTCTGTCTGAGGAGGTGGTTTTGTTTATTTCTTTTTCCAAAGTCGTCGGCCACTTAGTGGCATTGGTCTCTTCCTGTAAAATAGAGGGAGGTAGTACGGCTAAGCAGTTTTTTTTTTCCTTTTTGGGCTTTTAAAATCTTTTTTAGGGGTTTCTTTCTTTTCTATTGAGGAGATGTACTTTATTTTGAAGAGTAGCTGTGGATCGAAGTTCCACCATTGTGGGCGGGAACTTAATGTTTACAGTATTAAATATATTAATGACTAATTTGAATTTTGTGACATTTAATGTTAATGGGCTCAATAATCCAGTCAAGAAAATGGAGGTTTTGGCATATATAAAGAAAATGAAAGTAGATATTGCTTTTCTATGAAAGACTCATTTGACTGAGAAGAAACATCAAAAGATAAAAAGAGATTGGGTTGGCCAGGTTATAGCTTCTTCTTTCAATTTGAAAGTGAGAGGTGTTGCTATTTTGGTTAATAAGAAGTTGTCTTTCAAGTTAGAATCAGTTATTAGTGATTCAGTGGGTAGATTTCTTCCTGTAAATTGTCAAATTTATTCAGAATTTAGGACTCTCATAAATATTTATGCTCCAAACGTTGATGATGAGAAGTTTATTCAAGATTTTTTTGGGGGCAGGCATGTGAAAATGTAATGATTGGTGGAGATTTTAATTATTGTTTGGATTCATCATTAGATAAATCTCCAAAAATGGTGACCAAAACTAAAATGGCAAAATTAATTTTATCATTAATGAAAAAAAATGAATTTAGCTGATATTTGTAGAAGATTGAATCCTAAAGGGAAGGATTATTCATTTTATGCTTTTCAATATGATTCTTAATCTAGAATAGATTTTTTTGTATTATTGGCTCAATTGCAAGGTCATATAGTATCTGCTGAATATAAGAGTAGAATATTGTCAGATAATTCTCTTTTGATAACATTATGCATAGGTTCTGAAATGATAGATACTACCTATAGATGGAGATTTAATACTTCATTGTTGAGAAATGTTGAATTTTATAATGTTATAAGAGATAAAATATTTGAAAAAAAATACAGATTTGGTTGATAGTAAATTAATTTTGTGGGATGCTTCAAAGTCATATTTAAGAGGACAAATGATTATCTTTTTGACTAAAATTAAGAAACAGTATTGCAAGGAAGTTGATAAATTAGAGAAAGAGTTAGAGAATTTAGATAAAGATATTCAGAAGGACTCAACAGAGACTAAAAAGACACAATTAATAAATAAAAATGTATTATAATTAATTGTGGACATAAAATGGATAAATTATTGCAAAGAACTAGACAAAAAATATTATGAATTAGAGGAGAGACTCCATAAAGTATTGGCATGGTAATTAAAGACAGAACAGATTTCTAGAACAATTAATGCTATTAGAAAAGATTCAAAGATTACATATAAATCTCAAGATATAAATGAGGCTTTTAAGGAGTTTTACATGAATTTGTATACATCTGAGTCTGAAAAAGATGATGTTAAAATTAATGATTTTTTAGCTAAACTTCAATTAACTTTTTTGAATATTCAAGAAAGAGAAGAATTGGACTCTCCATTTACATTTAGAGAAATTATTGATGCACTTAAACCTATGCCAAATGGAAAGTCTCCTGGTGAAGATGGATTTACATTGGAATTTTATGAAAAAAAATCAGGATTTATTAATGTCTTTATTAATGGATGAGTTGAAACAAGCAATGGATGTTCATTCTTTACTAGATTCCTTTTTTAATTCAAGTAAAACAGTTATTCTTAAGAAACTTAGAGATCCATTAAAAACTGAGTCCTATAGACCTATTTCCTTATTAAATGTTGATTATAAATTTGTAGCTAAGGTTTTAGCAAATAAGTTGGTGAATTATTTACCAGGTTTAATTCATTTAGATCAGGCTGGATTTATTAAGAATCATTATTCTGCAGATAATATTGAAAAATTAATTAGTCTGATTAATATTTCTCAGAAAAAATACAACTTACTAATAGTCTTATCATTAGATACCAAAAAGGCATTTGATAGGTTAAAATGGAGTTTTTTTTTAGTTAAAGTATTGGAAAAATTTAGGTTTGGACCAAACATTATTAGTTGAATTAAAACCCTTCTGCCAGAGTGGTGACAAAGAGCCAAGTATTTTTGCCTTTTTTTTAAAGAAATCTACTAGACACGAATACCCTGTATCCCTGGCAATGTTTGTATTAGCTATTGAACCTTTAGCACAGTTGATAAGACAGGATAGTAATATTACGGGTATTAGAGTTAATTCTGAAGAATTTAAGTTTAAATTATTTTCTGATGATGTTTTGATCTATTTAACAGAACAACAAAATTTATTAAGGTAATTATATGAGAGATTGAAACAATATGGACAAATATCAGGTTATAAAATTAATTAGGATAAAAGTGAGATTTTGCCATTAATTGCTTTTGATTATACTCATTTTATGAAACTTGTTCAAATTAAATGGTCAGATCAAATCAAATATTTAGGTATTAAAATTGATAATGATGTAGATCATTTATATACATTAAATTGTTTACCTTTATTCTATAAAATTAAAGACAACTTAAATAGATGGAAAGATTTACCTATAGCATTAATAGGTTGGATTAATTGTGTCAAGATGAATGATTTTCCTAGAATTCAGTATCTTTTTCAATCTATTCCTTGTAAACTTCCTCCAAATTTTAAAAAAGATTTAAATTCTATTATCCGGAAGTTGTTTTGTGGAAAGGTAAAATGGTTAGTATATATTTACAAAAATTAACATGGAAATATGAATTGGGAGGTTTACAACTCCCAAATTTTCAGCATTATTATAAAGCAGTACAAATGAGGTTTATTAATAGAATGTTTGATTTGGATAATCCGTTAATATGGGCTAATATTGGTGAGAAATATATGGCACAATTAATCTACAAATGGAAAACTGTTATTAATTATTAATAATGAACCACCTATTTTGAGACATTTAATTGAATCATAGAATATGATAAATGATGAGATAGGTACACAGGGGAAATTTTCAGGTAAAACAGCTTTTTCTTTTTACTCTTAATAATCAGTTTTTGAAAATATGGAATCAGAAAGGAATTAAAACAGTACAAGATTGTTATGAAGTAGGTTACTTTATTTCTTTTCAAAGAATGAAAGAAAAATATGAAATTCCAAATAAAATCTTTTTTTGTTATTATCAAGTTAAGGCTTCATCATTGGATGATTTTGTTCATACTAAGGCAATAAAATTTTGAAATTTTGCTTATGGAAGGTGGTTTAGAAATATTTATGAAATGTATAAATTATTACAATGTAAGATGCCTAAATTAGATATTCATAAATTGAGATGAAGATGGGAAAAAGATTTGGGAATTACAATTGATCAAGATGATTGGTGATCTATATGTAAGGATAGTATGACTAAGATTATTAATGTTCAATATAGATTCGTTCATTATAATTTTTTACATCAATTGTATTTAACTCCTCATAAATTAAAGACATATAATTTAATTTCTTCAGATTTATGTTTTATATGTTTTAATCAAGTAGGTTCATTTTTACATTCAACTTGGTTATGTGATGAGGTTCTGTTTTTTTAGATGCAACTTAAGGAATTTTTAGAGAAAGTTTTAAAGATTCAACTACTAATGGATCCAATATAATTTTTATTAGGTAATGTTAAAATGTTGAGTTTAACTTTGAGGTTGACTCAGTATCAAATTGCATTTTTATGGTTGGAAATGGCTGAAGCAAGAAAATGTATAACTATCACTTGGAAAAATGAGATTGATTTGGGAATGCAGAGATAGCATATGGAATTGAGGTCATGTATTCCATTGAAAACAAAATGTATAATTTATATGATCATTATCTTTTTTGTTCTAAAGTATGGAGCCCTTATATGGATTATGTGGGTTTAAAATGCTAAATTCCCTGGAGCTCATCGTGGCGGTGTTTCTTTGATCCATGGCAGTTTATGATGGTTTAAATCTCTTTCTTCCTTCTTTCTTTGGTGTCTTTGGGGGTGGGAAGAGGTTAGGTTATGGGGGTTGGGTGGAGGGGGAGGGGGGGGTTTTCATTTGTATTGCATATTCAAATTTTTAAATAAAGTATTAAATAAACACTTGTTTTCTTTATCTTGAGAAGGATTGATGTTTTATAGTCAGGATAATGTGAACTATTTTGTAACCTTGTAAGAATATACCTTTCTCAGTGTACTAACTGTAGTGCACCATGCTGGGACCTGTGTATATTTGTCTTTGTGAGCAGGTTCCTGAGATGGTTGAAGGCATCAGTAAGTGAAGTCTCTTCTGTTATTTGAATCTTGCATCTCTAAGTTATTTAAAAAGCCACCCAAATAACTTCAGAGACATAACAGTTGGCGGTAGTTTAAGTGTTAAGGATAGATTAAGGGTTAAGACTATAGTTTAACAGTAAGAAAAAATAATTAACGTTTTACAATTAAACCCAGTCTATTGCTGCTCGATATGTGCAGTTCATAACAATTAATTTTATTCTTTTCCACAATGCACAACTCCTTGGGTTGAATTGTCCATATTCACTTCAAAACAATAAACTGCCAGAGTAGACATGCCTCTTATTGTGGCAACCATCTTAATTTCATCCCATTAAGTTATATAATAACACTCATGACAGGTAGGCAATCTTCACTGCCATGTCATTCCCTAGCAGTGGGTAAAAATGTGACCCCTTGGGATGGAAATTAATTCTCAGTTGCTTATGCTAATTGCATAATATAGCACCAGGCGTATGTTATATAGCTCATCCAAAAGTCAGTTCCTTTTCTTAAGTGAAAACATATTTTGAAACCTGGAAACAATATATAGCTGTTTATCTCCCCTTTCCCCCCCCCCCCCCCACCCCACCTCATTTTTTTTCCTGTTCCAGTGCTTGATTTTGGAGCATCTAGCTCAATCAACAACAAAAGGTATTGGCTGGCTATACTGTGTGTTATTTCCCTGGATATATTTCTTTATCCCTGAAGAATGTTCTCTTCAGATCAGCATAGGTCAGGGTAAACTCCAGGGCTTCATCACCCACAACATGTAAGAAAACTGATGCTTTTTAATTTATAATTTTTCTCATCACCTCCGAATGCCACTAAATACAATCCAAAATGCTGTTTAAATCTGTTCCAATTTTCTGCCATATTACCTGTCAGCTTAAGTTTCACTGGTGGATGTAACCCTTCCATTTTTCTCTTTGTTACCTTCTCTTCACTGATCAGTTGCTGACTTTAGATTTTACCTTTTAGAGTATTCCTTCATCTTGGTTCTGACATCATGTGTGAGTTCTTGAACAACACATGAATGAAGAAAAAGGTTCTTTACTTTAAAGTTGATATAAGCAGCTGCATGAGGCATGCCATGAGGCTGTAAGTCTCCATTGCAGATACAGCACACTGTGTGTTGTCTGCTCTGTGTCAGTCCCTTGTGGCAGTCAAATATAATCAAACAGTAAGGCATTGCTAGTTGCCTTGCAACCATGATCACTATCATTACAACCAGGACAAGGGACTTGTCCAATGGTTTGCGAGTGGGAGACAATGGCACACAGATTGAGAAGGAGAGTTGGAGAGAAAAGTCAGTAGGGGCAGATAAAAAAAAATGGAAAGAGAGAGGGAAGGGAGCTATGCAAAATGAGGACAATGAGCATTCTAATTTCATGTTAGGTGATTTTTTTTTCAACCTGTGTGGTGAATTCAGCTCTGAAAATTTTTTGGATAAATGAAGATTTCTGATTTGTTTCAAATATCTTCATTTAACCAATTTTTAAACGTGTGTGTGTGTGTGTGTGTGTGTGTGTGTGTGTGTGTGTGTGTGTGTGTGTGTGTGTGTGTGTGTGTGTGTGTGTGTGCGTGCATGTGTATACAGGTATTTGCCACATCCATGATAGGTTCTGTGAAACTGGCCATTATGCGATGTGGACATTTTGCGAACACCTTATTACTCTTTATACTTAGCAAAACTATATGGGATACT
The DNA here is from genome assembly GCF_036971445.1 of Narcine bancroftii. Lineage (NCBI taxonomy): Eukaryota > Metazoa > Chordata > Chondrichthyes > Torpediniformes > Narcinidae > Narcine > Narcine bancroftii. The sequence continues at coordinate 191,714,259 of NC_091471.1, read as the reverse complement.
GAACTTACAATAAATTAAATTGTTTAATTTTTTTCACTTTAGAAACTTTTATGTAAACACTTTTTTAGCCTATATCACACACAATTTATCAAAGAGGATCAGGGTCATCCATGTCTCTGTTCTCAACTTCCTCATAGTGTTCCACTAGAGGAATTTCCGGTCGAATAACCTCCATTAATGAATTGTCATTCTGTAATGACTGAAGGACCTGGCTGAGGCTCTTCTTGCAGAGGTGTTGGCTACTTCAGGAATATGTCCCAAGTTGTTTACCTAGTTTTCTTTTTCTTTTATTCTTTTATTCATGTCTTTATATGCAGCAAACACTGCATGAGCATGCCTCTCCAACAGTGAAAAGCATCCAGAGTTTGAGTCCATCTTTTTAGCATTCTTCAGCAAGCTGTTAAGGTGTGCAAAGAATTTGGCTAACCCCTTAATAGCGAACCTCTTCTGCACCCTTCTCCTTCTGAAGTTTATCTTCTTCAGTTCTGGTTATGTCTGCTACGTCCCATTTTTTTGTTCTCCAATCGGGATTTCTGACAACTCTATTTTAACCTATCAGACATAACGCACGTTTTGTGTTTTGCTGGGGTTAAAAGGGTTGTGGGTTGAATGCAGATAAATGGGACTAGCTTGGCTAGTATGGACAAGGTGGGCCAAAGTGCCTGTTTCTGCATTGTGGAAATCTGAGACTCTCAAGTTCTTAAATGTAAACTACCTTAATCTCAAATGGTTGCCTTTGAGATGCATACACGCAATCGCCTTTTGTGCAGCTTCTTTTAGACTTATTTGATATTCCATGAACATCCATGTCAAATCTTTACATGACTGTAGATCTTCATGCTAATTATTTTTTTATTAAAAGTCTTTAGCTGTCTGCGACAAGGTTTCTCACAATCAAAATACATCAAAAATAGCATTAATGTTCCCTTCAAAATTTAAAGGTAAATTGAACATCAACACATTTTTAAAAATTCTGTTCATGTGATCATTAAAGAATAGCAATTCACTGCAATTATTCTGGTTTAGCATTTTTGTTTTCAATGCACTGAGTGACTTGCAACAGAAATCCAATTACTTTGGATGTAAAGGACGTATGGGAAACCAGAGTGGAATAGTCTAAATTCACAGCCAGTGGCTGTGAAATTAGGAGCTGGAACACGACAGTCTGGTTGATACAAAGCCCCTCACAACCTCCGCAACTTTACTAAAATGATCATTCAGCAGGATTTTAACAATTATTAGTTTCAGAAAATCCATCACAGTATTTGACATTGAAATAGGTATGAAAGTGTTATATTTTTAATTTTTTAAAAAGATATTAACATTTAAATTTAGGCATACAGCACAGATACAGGCCCTTTTGACCCACAAGCCGGTGCTGCCCAATTACATTCAATTGACCTACAACCCCCCGGTATGTTTTGAAAGGTACGAGGAAACCGGAGGGTCCAGGGAAAATCCCTGCAGACACGGGGAGAACATGCAAACTTCTTACAGTTCTAGCTGGTTTTGTTTGTGCCTGTCTTAGGTTTCTGGCAGGAACAGTCGAAAAGAACTTCAGAAGTAATTGAGCTGGATATTTGGGCAGGTTTATTCACTGCAGTAGAGCAGTGGAGTGGATTTTCACCTTGGGACTTGCAGATGAAAAATATCATGCAGCAGATTATCCCTTTTACATCACCACCACATGTCCCCCACCCCTCAATGACTCCCTTCTGAATTTATAGAACTTTATGCAATTATTAAAAGATGAAAACAATACAGGCTCCATAACAGTCAAAAGATCAGTTCATCTGATTTTGTGTTGATCATCCACTGAAGGTGAAAATTGACACCAATGTATCTTAATAATCGTTGTATCTTTTGCTCAATTGGTATAATTTTCTTGTCATTTTCAAAACGAGTTGTAATGGTATGGATTGTGTATGCTAATTGGCTCGGGCTGGCCCGCCCCCGAAGGCACTCTTACCTGGTCTCCTCCCCTGGGACTCAGGCCATAAGGTTGGGCCACCTCTCCCTTCCCTGCACTTCCCTAGTTTGGATCCGGGCCAGCTTAAGTCTTCTGTGTAATAAAGCCTATCGTTCTCCTCAATTTTTGTCATTGCAATTATTGGGGAAACTGATGGCGCCTTACAATTTATTGCACAGCAATTTTAATGTCTCCAGTAATGGAGAAGTTGCTGTACTACGATCGGCTAGCTGTGAATCCCCAAGTCCCAGGTGCATCAGAACTCTTCGAGCAGTGGGTCATCTGCTTCAAGAACTTCCTGGAGGCCGCTGCTGGAGTGGTCGATTCAGACAAGAAGAGGCTGAAAGTCCTACAGACAAGAGTCAGCAAGAGGGCTTTCCAAGCCATCAGAAGCTGCACGACATACACAGAGGCAATGGCTGACCTATGGGCACTATAAAAGCCCAAAATCAATGAGGTCTACTCCCGTTACCTCCTGGTGTCCAGAAAACAGCAGCCTGGTGAGTCGGTTGAATAGTTTGTTTGAGCCCTGGTCTCAATGGGTAAAGACTGTTTGGGGAATCCCATGGTCCCTGTGCCGGGGGCCCAGTGCGTGGAAGACCTGGTCCGGGACGCTTACGTGTTGGGGTTGAGGTCGGATTATATCCAACAACGTCTCCTCAAGGAGTCACGTGAGGGGCCATAAGACAGATCCACTGGTGGAAGCGGTACACCTCATACATGCAAACCCTCAATCCGCGTTTGTGAGGCACCCCGATGACCACGAGGACACTGTGCCTATCCGAGACCTGGCAAGGGCCGGGGATCCCGAAACCACCCTGCCTGCCACAGCCCATCCCACGGAGCAGAACTCCCACCCCCCTACACGGGGGCACAATAGTGGACGTCAAGCCACCCGGCTCCCCTCTCCAGGAGTTGGTCCTCCGGGAGGCAGAAAATTCCCCTTCATCCCGGGAGCCCTCAAGCATCACCCAAACCCAGACTGTTCCTTCCCTGCCCCCCTGGGACCACTTCCCCTCCCAAACAGTAGAGCCTGGACATGCCTGTCCCCTCGTGGTCCCGCAGAAGGATAGCAAATAAAAATCATGATATGCAAAACAACCGTAAAAAGTTATGTTATTTAACTGAGGCTTCTAAGAAGAGCCAGTTAATAAGAGATTAATCTTAAAATATTGACCTATTGATTGGGTAGATTTTTGCACCAAAAGTCTGCATTGAGGTATTCCACATCGTGATGCTCAGAAGTTTTAAAAACACCATATCACTATTGTGAGACCAGCATAAGAAACGCGCGAATATTTTGAACCATTTGTGAATGTAAATTGACAAATTCCTGACACAAACAATTATGATAAAGAAGATATGTATATTGCAAATAGTTAATAAAATTATTTAAATGAACTAAATCTTCAATGTGTGTCTTGGTAGGCTTTTTATAGATATCCATTCTGTACCAACGACATGCCTCGAGAAGCTAAGAGATGAATGAGTCAGAGTGAATGATTTTGTCTTCAAACCACACACAATAAAAAGTGTGATACACCATTACAATAGTGTAGAAAGGTAGAACCACATTCCAATAGGAGAGTCAATAAACTGAGAGCGAGTCCATTTGGATGATTTAGCATTCCAGAATAATGCTGAAAGAAACTCCAAGGTCCCTCTTGCTATCTGCAACAATGTATAATGTTTCATCCAAAGAAAATATTATCAAAAATGACTCATTCATCTCTTAGCTTCTTGAGGGATGTCGTTGGAACAGAATGGATACCCATAAAAAATTTGCTGCATTCAAATGTCTCAAACACTGAAATATTTTGAAGATATTTTCATGAACCTATTAAATGTATGTATTTCTTATTCATTAGGCCCATAAGGAAATAAAGTATGAGGATGTATTGGTTCTGGCACTGAAGCAACATAACTGAAGCAGTTGATTTCTTGCCAGACTAAATATTTAGGTCAATCCTACTCAACAATTCATGAGAAACTTTTGGCTTTCACTTAAACTGTTCTCAAATGTGAAAAGGTAGGATGCCCATTTAAATAGAATATATCCAAAGTCTGAAAGGACTTCCAAACAAATTGCAAATATTGTACCAACTTTTACTTTTACCCATGTCGGTGAAGCATGATTTAGCATCTAATTTATGGATAGAAAGTAAAAAATGAAAATCAGCTGTAAGTATTCAATGATACTCTCTTGTTGCAGAGTTTGATGATATGCAGCTGGATGCATCATAAGCTGCAGTTATGGAATGTTGGAATAATCAAACCATAGAAATTACCCTGCCCAGATGTATCACAGCCTGCTGTGGAAATCGCTCTGCTCAAGACCGCAAGAAGATGTGAACGTAGCTGAGGATAGCACAAACTCCACCTCCCTTCCATCAGCTTTATTTTCACCTCCCGCTGCCTCAGGAAAAACAGCCAAGCTATTAAATCACCAATCCCACCTTGTCATGCTCTCCTCTCCCCACCCTTCCTCACGGAGAAAGTACAGGAGTTTGAAAAAACTCACCAGCAGATTCACGGACAGTTACTTCCCCATTGTAATCAGGCTATTGAATGGACTCCTCATTAATAAATTGATGCTGCCCTTGCACTGTTTTTCTCTGTAATACTATGCTCTTCACTTTCGTTTTGTTTTGCTTTGTCTATTGTGCTCAAGGATAGGTTGACTTGCCTGGATGGGGCACAAAACAAAATTTTGCACTGAATATCAGTATAGGTGACAATAAATAACTCAATTCAATTTAAATTCAATTCAATAAAACAGCTGTGAACATGAGTGTTTCCTTTACCTTGAAATTCTAGCTGAAGGTTCCCACTGGGTGCATGTAGCATGATGTTGTGAGAGCACCTGGCACAAAGGTTGCCCACTGCTAGTTCTGGAGGATGGATTTTTAATGCCTGCCGAGAATGTTTTTGTAACATCTCCACAGTACCAGTCATTTCCATAATTCATATGATTAAATGCAAGAGTTTCAATATACAGGTAGTTACCAGAAGTTAGGCATCTGCTGATCCTCGAGACATCCTGTCTGCCAGCTTCTCATTTTCAGCTGTACTATGCGGTATTTCTGTAGCCTAAAAAAGAAGTATATCTCCAGTTCCTGAGTACCTGAGGTTTTTGTAATAAAAAAAAATCTCCATGCCCATATTTTTTCAGGTTTTTTTCTGAAAATCTTGAAAAATATTAATTTTTCTCAGCTTCAGGGGCTATCAGAAAATATTCAAATATTTTAATTTATTCTCTAGTTCTAACTTTTCTTTCTTCTATGGTTTTTTTATAAGTTTTTTTTCAATCTTGCAATTTCCTTCTCTAATTTGTCTACTTCTGTAAATACTTCTTAACTTTAGTTGAAAAACGTATTATCTGTCCTCTCAAGTAAGCCTTTAACGCATCTCAAATAACAAATTTATTATCAACTGAATTAAGATTAATCTCTAAATATATCTGTATTTAATTCCATATAAAATCACAAAATTCTACATTTCTTAACAAAGATGAATTAAATCTTCATCTATAAACAGTTTCAGTTTTGTCCATGACATGACATAAATAACGGTGAATGATCAGATACAATTCTTGGTTTATATTCTATATTTTCAATCCTTCCTTGCAGAAGGGCCAAAAGTAAGAAAATTCATGAATCAAAAATAAAATTGGAAGTGGATTTAGATAGAAAGATTGATAAAAATGTTTGGAGAAATTTATGTAGAGATGTTAGGGCTGCAATAATAAATGTACACTATAGCATCGTGCAGTATCATTGTTTACATTAATTGTATTTAACTCCGCAGAAGATGAAAAACTTCCAACTTAGTTCTTCAATTTTATCTTTTAGATGTGGTCAAGAAATAGGTGCTTTTTAAATTCGAATTGGTCTTGTCCTAAGGTTAAAAGTTTTTGGTTACTAACTAAATTGCTTTTAGAACAGATATTAAAAGTGAATTTACCTTTAGATCCAATGTTGTTTTTACTGGGAGATATTAAGTCGATAGCTCTAAGATTGAGATTGACTAGGTATCAAATCGAATTTTTGCGTTTGGCCCTGGCTGTTTCAAAAAAGTATTTAGCTATCACATGGATATCTGTTATGATTTTGAGTATGAAAAGATGGCATAATGAAAGAAGATTTTGTATCCCTTTCGGAAAGATTACAGATAATTTCAGAGACAAATATTTTTTTTTTTTGTAAAGTTTGGAGTTCTTATCTGAAAATTATTGGTGTTAAAATTTGATCTCTCAGTCCGCTTCGGTGGGTGCCACTGTTCCTGCAGCCGAAACTTTAAATATGATTGTAGTAGATGATGATCCTATTTTTCTTTCTTTTGTAGGTGGGGAAGGGAGGAGGGAGGGTATTAGTAGGGTGGTTGGGGGGGGGGGTTGGGAGTGTTTTTTATATAAAAATTATTAACCACATTATGTTTGTATCAATATATAGTAACTAATATTATAATATAATATAATATAATAATCTGAGGCGCCTGCAAGCTCACACCAAGACACAAGAGAAACTTGTCCGTGAACTACTCTTTGCAGATGATGCCGCTTTAGTTGCCCATTCAGAGCCAGCTCTTCAGCGCTTGACGTCCTGCTTTGTGGAAACTGCCAAAATGTTTGGCCTGGAAGTCAGCCTGAAGAAAACTGAGGTCCTCCATCAGCCAGCTCTCCACCATGACTACCAGCCCCCCCACATCTCCATCGGGCACACAGAACTCAAAACGGTCAACCAGTTTACCTATCTCAGCTGCACTATTTCATTGGATGCAAGGATCGACAATGAGATAGACAACAGACTCGCCAAGGCAAATAGTGCCTTTGGAAGACTACACAAAAGAGTCTGGAAAAACAACCAACTGAAAAACCTCACAAAGATAAGCGTATACAGAGCCGTTATCATACCCACACTCCTGTTCGGCTCCGAATCATGGGTCCTCTACCGGCATCACCTACAGCTCCTAGAACGTTTCCACCAGCGTTGTCTCCGCTCCATCCTCAATATCCATTGGAGCGCTTTCATCCCTAACGTCGAAGTACTCGAGATGGCAGAGGTCGACAGCATCGAGTCCACGCTGCTGAAGATCCAGCTGCGCTGGGTGGGTCACGTCTCCAGAATGGAGGACCATCGCCTTCCCAAGATCGTGTTATATGGCGAGCTCTCCACTGGCCACCGTGACAGAGGTGCACCAAAGAAAAGATACAAGGACTGCCTAAAGAAATCTCTTGGTGCCTGCCACATTGACCACCGCCAGTGGGCTGATATCGCATCAAACCGTGCATCTTGGCGCCTCACAGTTTGACGGGCAGCAACGTCCTTTGAAGAAGACAGCAGAGCCCACCTCACTGACAAAAGGCAAAGGAAGAAAAACCCAACACCCAACCCCAACCAACCAATTTTCCCCTGCAGCCGCTGCAACCGTGTCTGCCTGTCCCGCATCGGACTTGTCAGCCACAAACGAGCCTGCAGCTGACGTGGACTTTTACCCCCTCCATAAATCTTCGTCCGCGAAGCCAAGCCAAAGAAAGAATATTATATTATGTGATTTTAAATTTTAAATAAAATACTTTTAAAAAATTTTTAATTTACACAGAACTATTTCTAAATAGTGGAAAAAAGTCATATAGATTCATGATTTTACAGCTCAAAAACAGGCACTTTGGCCCAATGTCCACGCTGATTTTTGACTACATGAGCTAGTCCCATTTGCTTGCATTCAGTCGATAGCTTTTGAAACCTTTCCCATGATAAAACCACCAATTAATCAACATTATATTTCAGATATTTCCTATTTGCCTAATCCAAATGATTAAGATGCTATATTAATCACCTTTGTTTAAATAACCGTGGTTAACTCTTACCACTCAACTCTGATATGCAGAGATCATAAACATATTTAGAAGTAGTATAAAGTCGGGCTTTACAGACAAAGTAAGTTCAGAACCATTTTGACAGAATCTACATATATTAGTTTCCCATCCTAAAATTGATAATCGAAGATCTTCTGTCTCTTTGAACTTTCAAGAATTTAACCACCCCCCCTCCCCCCCACCACCCCACCCCCAATCAGCCTCCAACCCCAACACAAAATCACAACTGAACATTTTTAGGTATTTCCCAATAAGGCCCTGTATCACCAAGGTTCTGAGTTTGTTTATTAAGCATTCAGAATATGTTAGACTGGCATTCCAAATCCCAGGTAGTGGAGACAGTCAGCTGAGGTTCCTTCTGAAGGCAAAGAGTTCCAATATTAATCTCAGCATCTTGAACAGACTTTCTGAAGAGCTAACTTTGCCTCTCTGCCAACTCAGCCTTGTTTGTGATTGCTTCAAACAGATGTTCAACATTCTGATGTTTCAGAAGCATTCTAAAAATATTTTTAGCCCTTCAAAATGGGATTTTAAATGATCTATGCTATTTATAATTAAGTAATATGGGCTTTGTGTTCGATTCTTTTTCTTATATATTTCTCCCTCAACTTTCACTCCATAGGAGCTGGCCATATCACAAGATCACAAGATACATGAGCAGAAATAGGCCCATTAGCTCATTGAGTCTGCTCTGCCATTCTAATCATTAGGTGATCCATTCATCCCCTCAGCCCCACTCCCTGGCTTTCTCCTTGTAACCATCGATGCCTTGACTCATCAAATATCTGTCAATCTCTGCCTTAAATACACCCAACGACCTTCACTCCAACAAGTTCAACAGACTCACGCCTTCTGACTAAAGAAATTTTTCACATTTCTGATTTAAATTGATGCCCTTTTATCCTGAGGTTGTGGCTTCTTGTTCTAGACTCCCCTACCATGGGAAACATCCTTTCTTCATCCAGACTTCTCAGCATTTAAAATGCCTCTATGAGGTCACCCTGATCCTTCTGTATTCCAATGAGTACACTCCACAAGCCAATAACCATTCCTCATATGCTAACCCTTTCATTCTGGTACCATTCCCCTAAAGCTTATCTGACCCCTCTTCAACACCAGCACACCTTTTCTCAAATAAGGTGCACAACACTGTACACAGAACTCCAATTGAGGTCTCACCAGTGCTTGAGAGGTTCAAAATTACATCCCTACTCTTATGTGCTATTCCTCTAGAAACAAACGCCAATATTGTATCCACCTTCTTCATCACTGACTCAACCTGGAGTTTAACCTTTTGATTATCCTGCACAAGGACCCCCAAGTCCCTTTCCTCCTCTGAATTTTGAATTTTCTCCCAACCTAAATAATAGTCTGCCCATCTAATTCTTCTTACAAAGTGCATCACCGTACACTTTTCAACATTGTATTTCATCTGCCACCTCTTCACCCTTTCTCTTAATCTATCCAAGTCTCCCTGCAGCATTTCATAATTCTCAACACTACCTCCCCTACCATCTATTTTGGTATCATCTGCAAATTTAGCCATAAAGTCATCTATTGAATAATCCAAATCATTTATATGCAACATAAAAGAAGCAGTCCCAACACTGACCCCTGCAGGACATGACTGGTAACCTGTAGTCAACCAGAATAGGATCACTTTATTCTCACTCTCTGTTTCCTGCCAATCAGCCAATTCTCTATCCATGCTAGTATCCTTCCTGTAATTCCATGGGCTCTCATCTTGATTAGCAGCCTTAGGTGTGGAACCATGTCAGAGGCCTTTTGAAAGTCCAAATACACAACATCCACTGCAACTCCCCTGTCTCTCCTATTTGTGATCTCTACAAAAAATTGCAATAGGTTTGTCAGCCATGATTGTCCTTTAATGAAATCATGCTGACTTGGGCCTATCTTTTCATGCACTTACAAGTATTCCGTAACCTCATCTTTGACAATCGACTCCAACAGCTTCTGAAGCACTAATGTCAGGCTTAAAGGACTATAATTTCCTTTATGCTGCCTTGTTCCCTTCTTAAATAGCAAAGTGACATCACAACCCTCCAGTCCACTGGAACCATGCCAGAATCCATTGATTCCTAGAAGATCATTACTACTTCCTCCACAATCTCGATGGCTATCACCTTCAAAACCCAAGGGTGAATTCCATTTAGACTGGGAGATTTATCTATCATTAGACCATTTAGCTTCCCAAGTACCTTTTCTCTCATGATCTTCACTGCACTCGTGTCTCTTCTGAGAGAGCCATGAGAGTCCAGGATGCTACTAATGTCTTCCATGGTGAAGAATGAACCAAAATATTCGTTCAATTCCTCTGCCATCTTCTTGTCTCCCATTACAATTTCTGCAGTCATTTCCTATTAGTCCTATGTTTACTATGGTCACTGTTTCATTCTTTATATATTTTTTAAAAACTTTTAGTGTCCTTTGATATTACTTATTAACCTCCATTCATAATTCAACTTTTCCTTCCTTATCAGCCCCTTCTCTATGCCTTTAAACACTTTCCAGTGCATTGTCTTTCCATTTATTTTTGCTTCCTTATAATGCCCTCTCTTTTGCTTTAATTCCCTCATCGCCATTCACGGTCTCATTTTTACATTCACAAATACCCTTTTTGGTATGTGCTTGTCCTGCAGTTTCAGAGAACATAGAACATTACACCACAGTAAAGGCTTTTCAACCCTCAGTAATGTACTGACCTATATATTCCTTCCAAAAAAAAATGAAACCCTTCCTACCTCATACCCCTCTAATTTTCAATAGTGGAATAATTCTTTTGATGAACGTTGAATTTTTTTGAAAAGAAGGCAACTGGATGGTCAATTTCATTATGTTTTTGCAATAAAGCTGCTCCTGCTACTCCCTCACTGGCACCCACCGCTACAGAAAATGGTCTGTCAAAATCAGGAGATTTTGGCATAGCATCTGCTTTAAATTTTCTATTACTGACAATCTTTAGTCCACACAACTTTTTCCCCTTTCTTCAAAATGTTGGTTAAAGGTAGAGCAACCTGAGCAAAATTTCTGCAAAATTTCCTGTAATATCCTGCCATTCCTAAAAATCTTCTCACTGTTTTTTTTTGCCATTGGGAATAGGAAACTCAGAAATTGCATTCACCTTAGCTTGAATAGGAACACCTTTGCCAATGCCAACTATAGAACCCTTAGCATGTACTCCTGCAGCCTGGATTGTGCCAATCGGCAGCATTCCCAGAACAAAATCACACAATGCTGAAACACCAACAGGTTTCAGGCAGACCAAAGAGTGTATTTCACCATGTATTCCTGCAGTTATGGATGTTGTACTCAGAGTGTGTTCCTGGGAATAGTCTGTGGATCAAAGAGTCCTCTGTTACACTGCCACTGGGGAATGAATGGTGACCAAGACCCCTACATCTTTCTCCACACACTCTTTGCAACATGCATGGAGTGTGATATTCTGGTTATAGATAAAGGATCTCGCTGGGAGGGCTTCTCTCATCGTGAGCAAGGCCAAGTCCTGGTGCTTGTTTGTGTGTCCTGGTGATAATGCATACTGACAGAGAATAGTCTGCTCAGAGAACCATCCCACCAGATCCATCAAGTCCTTATCACTGAATTTCTGCAGGACATTCCATACTGATGGCCTTGTGGTTGAAGGTGCTTTTTGCCTGACTGGGACATAGCACAGCAATGGGACCAGGCCTTTCTTTCACAACATCTGGGACAGGTAGAAGCTTATCACATAACACCACTTGGTCCCCTCCTACTTTGGTTCCAAGCACAGCCTGATGCAGCCACACATGAAGGTACATTGATGAGAATGTATAGATATGACTGACACTATGAATATAAAAAGTCTTGATCAGTTTTCTTGTTTGTAAATAATTTATTGTAAATATAGTATAGTTTTGGAAATAAAAAAACACCATGAAATTAAGGAGTCGTGTAGCGAGTGGTTGTCATCAGAGTGGACATCAGGATGAGAATCACGTTGGTGCACCCTTGCCACATTGTCTGATGACTTGTACATGGTGTTCCTTCGGACCAAATCAACGTTGAACCCCCATATGAATCAGAAAACTGCTCTGATAACCGCCAGGATGGAAGTGTGGGGGATGGGAAACACCTGCGCCATGTACAGCAGTATTGAGAGCCCCTCACATCTGGTGACAATGTTCTTCCCCATTATTGAGAGGAAGCGCCACTCCCACAGACCCAATTTTTGTTGGACATTGGCAATTTGCTCTAACCAATTCTTGTTACACACCTCATCCCTGCCAAACCAAATCTCTAGCACCTTCAGGTAGTCAGATCAGACTGTAAAGGAGATGGTGGACCAGTTGGGCCAGTTAGTTTAGAGCATTGCCTCGTTCTTCTTTTGGCTTAGCCTGGCATGTGATGTGGACTGAAAATGCCTGCATATACTGGTCCATGACCAGACCAATCATTTATCCAAACAGAAGATGGCAATATATATAGGGAGGCCTTGACCAATGTCACTCCTCTTATGCCCTCGTCCTTCCTAATGGATTCAGCAAAGGGCTCTATGCAGCACATAAATACGACTGGAAGCAGTGGGCAGCTTTGCCTAAATCCAGACCTAATAGGGAATCTATTTGTTTCCCATCCATTTAATTGGACTGCACTACAGATGTCTGTAGTGTCAGTTTAATCCAATTCCAGATTCCCTCCCTAAAGCTCATTTTGGAGAGCACATTCATCATGTACATGTGTGACATCCGGTCAAAAGTCTCCAACTGATCTAAGCTGACCAGCCAGGTGTCCGCTCCCTTGTCCTGCACATAGATGATGGTATCCCTGACCGGTGTGAGGCTGTCAGAGATCTTTCTGCCCAGAACAGTGGAGGTCTGGTCTGGGTGGATCATCTACCCCAGGGCAGACTTGACTCGATTGGTGATGGCCTTGGACAGGATTTTGAAGTCAATGATATGGGTCTCAAATTCCAAATTGAATGTGTTATAAGATTACCTCAGAAACTTTCTATTGTGTATGAATGCCCACGCAACTAAGTCATATTTTTATGCGGCTAAATACAGCAGTGTATTTTTGTCTCTGAGTTTACTGTTGACTGCAGGACACACTGAATACGACATTCAAGCATCATACTGGCTGCACACCACATTGTAATATACTTTGATAGACTAGTGTTATTATCAAAGTAACTATTTTGCAGCAAGGAACAATGAAGAAATGAAAATGCATTTCATTTTATTAAATAAATACTAAGATTTTCACTTCTAGGAAATTTGAAATCCTATCAGCAGTAATTTTTCAAAGACAGATTAACAGCTTTTCTTTTTCTCACATGACTGATGTCCTTTGAAAATTGACACAGTAACTGAATTAATTGCGCGTTCTAAGGCCAGCAATGCCTGCTTCAGCTTCCATTTGATTGTTAAAGCAATTTGTAATTTCATAGATGTTGTGAACTGTTGTATTCCTGATGACCTGGTTCCGCCCTGTTCTCTGACTGTGCCTGTGGCCCCTCCCTCTTTGACCTTGTCTGAAGCTTCCCCAGAAAGCCCGAGTCACGGCACAGGATGAGGTCCCTGTCCATTGTGAATAAAAGCCTGTGGATCAGTGACTCAGTCTCACCCTCTCAAGTTATTTACTGCATACCAACAGATGAATATGAACTTTTCAGTGAAAAGCAACATGTGATCACAAAATAAGAGACACAGGGTGAAGCTGGGCTTTATGGCAGATGAAGGAACACTTGTAATGGTCTGGATCAATTTCAGATGTGGAAACAGATGGCAGGAATTTCTGCCACTTGAGTATACAGTATTGAAGTGGATTCTTTGAGTTTCAGGAATTACACTATATATTCTTGTGATTTTCCATAAATGTAAGTACATAATAAGGAGAAGGCTGGGGCAGTTGATGGTTACCTTGAAAGAGGATGCTGCCAAAATCTCACAAGAACCAGATAGGAGGTAATGAATAGCGTAAAAATTGTTAATGAGAAAGACTAAGAAAATGTTGATATGCTTAAACAAGTCACCATATTTGGAAATTAAGCTTCTGAGGTGGCTGAGGGAAGTAAAAATCGACAATGCAGAGGGGCTTCCCTTAATTTTTAATCCTTCCCAGGTCCAGAGGAATACTTTTGTTCCAGTAAGGCATGTCTAGAAACTATAGGCCAGTTTGCTTAAACTGTCCAGCAAGGCAGGTCAGTCTGGAAGGTTAGGTCACACAGGATGTGTTGAGCAGTATCAGTTGCCCCAATAATTGCAATGACAAAGACTTGAGTGGAACGATAGACTTTATTACACACAAGACTGTTGTCCTGGGTCCAAGCTCGGGAAGAGCAGGGAAGAGAAAGGTGGCCCGACCTTTTTGGCCTGGGTCCCATATAACCACTTACAGCACAGAACAGGCTAGTTCGGTCCTACTAGTCCATGCCGTAGCAAATCCCCACCCTCCTAGTCCCATTGACCAGCACTCGGTCCATACCCCTCTAGTCCCCTTCTATCCATGTAATGATCCAGTCTTTCCTTAAATGTAACCAATGATCCCGCCTCGACCACGTCTGCTGGAAGCTCATTCCACATCCCCACCACCCTCTGCGTAAAGAAATTTCCCCTCATGTTCCCCTTATAATTTTCCCCCTTCAATCTTAAATCATGTCCTCTAGTTTGAATCTCCCCCTTTCTTAATTGAAAAAGCCTATCCACATTTACTCTGTCTGTCCCTTTTAAAATCTTAAACACCTCCATCAAGTCCCCTCTCAATCTTCTACGCTCCAGAGAAAAAAGCCCCAGTCTGCACAACCTTTCCCTGTAACTCAGACCCTGAAATCCTGTCAACATTCTCGTGAACCTTCTCTGCACTCTCTCTATTTTGTTTATATCCCAGGGGAGGAGTCCAGGTAAGAGTGTCATCGGGACGGGCCAAGTCAATTAGCATATACAATCCAAACCATTACATTCACCCCCTCTTTTTAAACAGAACACCCCCCCCCCCAATCTTTTACACAACAAGAGGGATGGAAGAGAAAGAGAGAGAAGAAAAAAAAATTACTAGATGTTTAGCCGCAATGGCGACTTCCTCCTTCTGCAGGACGACCGGAGAGCAGGCATGTCTGAGCTCTGTTGTTTGGGAGGGGAAGCAGTCCCGGGGTGGGGGGTCAGGGGAGGGAGCAGTCTGGGTTGGGGTAATGCTTCAGGGCTCCTAGGAGGAAGGGAAATTTAATGCCTCGTGGAGGACCGACTCCTGAAGAGGAGAGCTGGGTGGCTCGGCCTCCAATATTGCGCTCCCGTGTGGGGTGGTCTGCTCCATGGGATGGGCTGTTACAGGCAGGGCGGTTTAGGAATCCCCAGCCCTCACCAGGTCTCGGATAGGCACAGTGTCCTCATGGACATCAGGGTACCTCACAAACGCATATTGAGGGTTGGCATGTATGAGGTGTAACGCTTCCACTAGTGGATCCGTCTTATAACCCCTCATGTGTCTGCATATCAGAACCAGCCCTGGGGTTGCCAACCAAGGAGGAATGGAGGCACCATTTGCCGATCTCCTTGATTTGCATCATGGAGTTTGTGATCAGGTGAGGGCTGGCTTGTTCCAAGGTGATCGATGCCAGGATGGGCGCATCGTCTTTGTCATTGGTATGGAGGCCCGATGCCCAAGATGGTGGCCTCATGTTGATCACACTGCTAACGCTGGTGAAGAAGGCAGAAGTGACATCATTGGGGGCAGAAGTGATGTCGCTAGTGAGGGTTTCTGCTGTGCAGAGGATGGCGGCGGGAATGCGTAAAATGGTGCTCACCTTAGAGCGCGCGTGGCTGGCACCGGAAGCTCCTTGGCCATACAAACTGTGCTGCTCTGACATGGGGCTCTGGACCTGCCGACACGTTGGTAATGGCCCTTTTTCCTGAAGCCTGAGCAGGTAGCACCTTTTGCAGGGCAGAGACATTGCGGATGTCTTGCTTACCCGCAGAAGTTGCACCTCGACGATCCTGGTGTTACTGTAGCTGTAGTTGGGTCGGCCGACCCCGACACCAACTCCCAGGATGGCGGCCTTCATGGTGGCATGTACTGGGTAGGCCCACTTCTACCCACGATTAACTCCGCGTGACGCAGGGCCGAGTCTAAGGTTCTGGCCAGTTGGATCGCCCATTTAAGTGGGAGTTGGTCCTCCTCAAGGAGATGTTGTCGAATATAATCTGACCTCAACCCCGACATGCAAGAGTCCTGGACCAGGTCTTCCATGCACTGGGCACCCGGCATAGATTCTGTTCCCCAAACAGTCTTTTCCCAGTGCGATCAGGGCTCATCATGGGAGACTTTAATTTGCATATAGATTGGACTAGTCAAATTGGTAAAAATACAGAGGAGGAGGAATTCCTTGAATGTTTACGGGATGGTTATCTAGACCAATATGTCAAGGAAACAACTCGGCAGCAGGCCATTTTAGATTGGGTATTATGCAATGATAAGGCGCTAATCAGCAATCTTGTTGTGCGAGGCCCTTTGGGTAGGAGCGATCACAATATGATCGAATTCTCACTCGACATGGAGAGTGATGAAATTAAAACAGAGACTAAGGTCCTGAATTTAAATAAAGGGAATTATGATGGTATGGGACGGGAGTTGAGTAAGATTGATTGGGTGGTGTTTATGGGGGAGTTGACCGTGGATAGACAATGGAAAGCATTCACAGATCTAATGGAGAAATTGCAAAAATCATTTATACCGGTTTGGCATAAAAATAAATCAAAAAAGGTGACTAAACCGTGGATAACAAGGGAAATTAGAGACAGCATTAAGTACAAAGAGAGAGCATATCAATTGGCCAAAAAAAGTACTGCAACCGAAGACTGGGAGCAGTTCAAGATGCAGCAAAGGAGGACAAAGGGATTAATCAAGAGAGCAAAAATAAATTACGAAAGTAAGCTTGCGGCAAATATAAAAACTGACTGCAAAAGCTTTTATAAATATGTCAAGAGGAAAAGATTGGTGAAATCCAGAGTAGGTCCTTTGTAGATGGAATCAGGGGAATATATAATGGGGAATAAGGAAATGGCAGACCAATTAAATTCTTACTTTAGTTCTGTTTTTACAAGAGAGGGTACAAATAACCTCCCAAGGATGTTGGGAAACATAGAGAGTAATGCAAGGGAGGAACTGAAAGAAATCAATATCTCTAAGGACATGGTCTTGGGAAAATTGATGGGATTGAAGGCAGATAAATCCCAAGGGCCTGATAATCTACATCCTAGGGTACTCAAGGAAGTGGCCATTCAGATAGCAGATGCTTTAAGAATTATTTTCCAGAACTTGATAGACTCAGGATCAGTACCCATGGATTGGAGGGTAGCTAATGTTACCCCACTATTTAAAAAGGGGGATAGAGAAAAAGCGGGGAATTATCGGCCTGTGAGCCTTACATCAGTAGTAGGCAAAATGATGGAATCCATGATTAAGGATGTAATAGCAGAGCATATGACTAGTAGAGAAGGGATCGGACGGAGTCAACATGGATTTACAAAAGGTAAATCGTGCTTGACAAATCTATTGGAATTCTTTGAGATGGTGACAGGTAAAATAGATGGGGGAGAGCCAGTGGATGTGGTGTACCTGGACTTCCAAAAGGCCTTCGATAAGGTCCCACATAAACGACTGGCTTCCAAAATCAAGGCTCATGGGATTGGGGCAATGTATTGATGTGGATTTAGAACTGGCTGGCAGGTAGAAGACAGAGAGTTGGGATAAATGGCTCGTTTTCTGAGTGGCAGGCGGTGACCAGTGGGGTACCACAGGGATCTGTACTGGCACCCCAGCTGTTCACAATTTACATTAATGATCTGGATGAGGGGATTGGATGTAATATCTCCAAATTTACAGATGACACTAAGCTAGGAGGGGTTGTGTGCACGGAAGAGGGGGTCAGGAAGCTCCAGTGTGATTTGGATAAATTGGGGGATTGGGCAGATACATGGCAAATGCACTACAATGTGGATAAATGTGAGGTTATCCACTTTGGTAATACAAACCGGAGGGCAGATTACTATTTGAATGGCAATAGATTAAGAGATGGGGAAGTGCGGAGAGACCTAGGGGTACTTGTACATCAGTCTCTGAAGGCGAGCATGCAGGTACAGCAGGCGGTTAAAAAGGCAAATGGTATGTTGGCCTTCATATCAAGAGGGTTTGAGTATAGGAACAAGGATAACTTACTGCAGCTGTACAGGGCCTTGGTGAGACCCCACCTGGAGTATTGTGTGCAGTTTTGGTCACCTTATCTAAGGAAGGATGTTTTTGCAATGGAGGGAGTACAGAGGCGATTCACCAGGCTGATACCTGGAATGGCAGGAATGACTTATGAGGAAAGATTGCGCAGAAGATTGAGAGGCGATTGAGAGGGGATCTCATAGAAACATATAAAATTCTGGCAGGACTGGACAGAATGGATGCAGATGGGATGTTTCCAATGATGGGAAAATCCAGAACCTGGGGCCATGGTTTGAGGATAATAGGCAAACCATTTAGGACCGAGATGAGGAGGAATTTCTATACCCAGAGGGTGGTGAATCTGTGGAATTCATTGCCACAGAGGGCAGTGGAGGCAGGTTCATTAAATATATTTAAGAGGGAATTAGATATATTTCTTCAGTATAAGGGTATTAAAGGTTATGGAGAGAAGGCGGGGGCGGGGTACTGAACTTTAAGATCAGCCATGATCTCGTTGAATGGCGGAGCAGGCTCGAAGGGTCGAATGACCTACTCCTGCTCCTATCTTCTATGTTTCTCTGTTTCTATGAACTCTTCTACCGACTCACTAACATGCTGCTTTCTGGACGGCAGGAGTAGAACTCGTTGATTTTGGGCTTGTATAGCACCCATAGTTCAGCCATCACCTCTGTGTAGGTCGTGCAGCTTCTGATGGCCTGAAAAGCCCTCTGGCCGACTCTTGCCTGTAGGACCTTCAGCCTCTTTTCATCCAAATCAACCACTCCAGCAGCAGCCTCCAGGAAGTTTTTAAAGCAGTTGACCCACTGCTCAAAGAGCTCCAATGAACCCGAGAATTGGAGATCCATTTCTAGCCGATTGGGGCACAACAACTTCTCCATTACCGGAGACGTTAAAATTTCTGTGCAGTAAATTGTTGGGCACTATCAGTTGCCCCATTAATTGCAATTTCAAACACTTGAAGGTAACGATAGGCTTTATTTCACTCAAGACTGCTGGCCTGGTTCCAAGCTAGGGAAGAGCAGGGAAGGGAAAGGTGGCCCAACCTTTATGGCCTGGGTCCCAGGGGAGGAGTCCAGGTAAGAGTGTCATCAGGTGGCAGGCCAACCCAGGCCAATTAGCATATACAATCCATACCATTACAGGATGCAAGACAAGCTGACCAATTCGTTCCAAAACTGGTTCGGTGGTAGAAGGGAGAGTGGTAAACTAGGGCTGTTTTTTTCTGTTTAGTGGACTATAAAAAATTGTGTGCAGAAGATGTCAGTGTTCTGACCACTATTGTTTCTTAACTACAGTATATTAACAATTTGGATAGCAATATCATTAATATGATTCGTACAGTTGCCGGTGACACCAAGATGGTGGACAATCAAGAAGGATATCTAAGTTTACAAGAAATTTGAGATAATTTTAATAGGTATGAGTGACAAATAGAATTTAGCTCTGATATTAGGAGCTCCTGATTAAGTAAAATGGAATTATTACTGTAACAAAGATCAGCGTGTACAGAGCCATTGTCATACCCACGCTCCTGTTCGGCTCTGAATCATGGGTCCTCTACCGGCATCACCTACGGCTCCTACAACGCTTCCATCAGCGCTGTCTCCGCTCCATCCTCAACATTCATTCGAATGACTTCATCACCAACATCGAAGTACTCGAGCTGGCAGAATCCGCAAGCATCGAATCCACGCTGCTGAAGACCCAACTGCGCTGGGTGGGTCACGTCTCCAGAATGGAGGACCATCGCCTTCCCAAGATCGTGTTCTATGGTGAGCTCTCCACTGGCCACCGAGACAGAGGTACACCAAAGAAGAGGTACAAGGACTGCTTAAAGAAATCTCTTGGAGCCTGCCACATTGACCACCGCCAGTGGGCTGATATCACCTCCAACCGTGCATCTTGGCGCCTCACAGTTCGGCAGACTGCAACCTCCTTTGAAGAAGACCGCAGAGCCCACCTCACTGACAAAAGACAAAGGAGGAAAACCCAACACCCAACCCCAACCAACCAATTTTCCCTTGCAACCGCTGCAACCGTGCCTGCCTGTCCTGCATCGGACTTGTCAGTCACCAACGAGCCTGCAGCAGACGTGGACATACCCCTCCATAAATCTTCGTCCGCGAAGCCAAGCCAAATAAAGAAGAAGGATAGTATAGGCAGGAGGGACTAAACAGTCACAGTTAACATTTAACATTTCACACAAGCACATTACAAGTCACAGCCCAGTGATTATTCGATAGATTGGAATAACTGAGGGAAGGTCTGTCACAGCCTATTCCAGAATTCGATAAGTTTGCAAAGAAACTGTGATTTTGCAGAGGGAGAACCATTCTGGCTGCTGAAGAGAAAACAGCTTTTTGGAACTGGTCTTGTGGCCAGCAATCTTTGTGGAATTCAAAGCAAACATGCTATGTGAATGACTGGACCTTTTTGGTGGATTGACCTGTACCTGGAGGGTCTTTTTGGGAAGCAAAGTGTTTCATTTTGATTGTGACTAACAGTGAAGGTCACTTGGAGAAACCGGTTCCAGGGAAGCTTCGTGGAGGCCGTCCAGTTCAAAGCCCCTATTACACTTGCAAGTGATCCCAGGAATTAACTGCCAATCTGCCTTTAAGGTGCCTAGTGTGAAAGCAAAATCAGTTCAATGTTGGCATCAGATAACGTCATCTCATGGCAGTGATTGATGGGCTTGACCCTTAGTACAATTCCCAGTGTCTGCAGATGCCAGCGTTACAATCAGGCAAGTGTGAAATGGGTAATTGCATTGTGGAAATGAAATGACTCTGCATGAGTGCAGGAACTTGAAGGAAGATAAGATTACAATGCAGGTATAAACTTTGCCATGGGAAAGTCACAGTGAGAGAGAGAGAGGGGGGAATAAATAGCAATAAATAACAATAGTGGACAATTTTTAAACAGCGTGGGAAAGTTGGTAGCGCTATAGCGCAAAATTTATAAAGACCGTGGGAACAAAACAATGATGGACCTGACTTCCCAGAATGCTGTGCAGCAGAGAAAGCCCTCCATGAATGTCCCATGCATGCAGCCAGGCATACAGCCTTTTCTCTGCTGCACGGCATTCTGGGAAGGCAGGTTCACCATCGCTTTTTCCTATGGTATGCGATAACACTACCAACTTTCCTACACTGTTTAAATTGTATGGTTAGCCCTATAAACTTTCCTACACTATATAAATTGCCTACTGTAGTGCTACCAACTTTCCCACCCTGTTTAAAAATTGTAATTTTTTGCTAGAAATTTCCCACAATTCCTTATAAAGGTTTATATAGGTCAGCACCACAATAACAGGGGCTGAAGGACTCATACTGTGCTATACATAAAGCTTAATTATGTTATAATTAGACATGACTAAATTTGGCAAATATAAGATCATAATACATTGATCAGGATTTAGGGCATGCCCACCATTGCTTGAAGTATCATGACATCACTGGTAGAAGGAAGAACCGTCCTAACCTCAGGGATGGGTCCTTGCAAGTATGAAAGCGTTCAATGTCCAGGTAGGAGTGGTCAAGTGTGAAAAGCCAAACCCCCATTCCTATCCCAGGACATTGAATGGTCAACTTAATGGGATGCAAGTGTGAAATGGGCTCAAGTCTTACCTACAAAAGGACCAGGAATGTTACGTCCACAGCTCATGTGGATGAACATTTCTTCAAAGGCAACGCAAGAAGAATTCGTGAGTCTGTAGAAGCCACAACTCGTCTTCCCATCAGTTCAACATTAATTCTGGCAGGACCTGCGCTTCAACACTGAATTTGAAAGACTGAACTTTGAAGTAACTTTCTAGGTTTTGGCCTGGACTGCAATGGTTTTGGTATATCATCCACACACACACACACACACACCCCTGCCCATAGCTGGGAGGTAGATTTAGTGATAAGGCCATCTTTAGAGTCAAGACTATAGTTTCAGAGAAAGAAATAAAATTAGAGTTTTAAATTTAAACAGTGTCTGGTTCATAGTCTAATACTGCTTGTTACACATGGTTCATAACAAAATTGGGGGCTCTTCCAGGATCTTACCACATTTTGAGCTAATTGAAGCTTAACCAAACTGGGAAGCTTATATTGTATGTGCTACAGAAGGCAGCACAGAATTTGGAGTTTTGTAATCAATAAAATTTCAATTGGGTGGTTAAATTCCTTTTTGCAAGAGGCTTGTGTGTGTGTGTGTGTGTGTGTGTGTGTGTGTGTGTGTGTGTGTGTGTGTGTGTGTGTGTGTGTGTGTGTGTGTGTGTGTGTGTGTGTGTGTGTGTGTGTGTGTGTGTGTAAAAGCAGCGATGGATATTGAACAATTTTTGGAGTCACCATCTCCTGCAGAGTTACAGAAGGCAAAAAAAAATAGGATGATTTGGTGAATATTGCTCAATAGTTAGGATGTGCTAAAGGAAAATTATCCCTGAGAAAGGAGGAGATAGAGGAAATTATACTAAGGAAATGTGTAGAAGAGGAAAAGTTTGAAGAGGTAGAGAAATTTCCTGAGAGTAAATCCATTAATCAGCAGCTGATGTTGGAAAGGATTGAATTTTTTTTTAAATTGAAGCAGACGAAAGAAGAATGTAAATGGAGTTAGAGGAAAAAAGAGAGATAAATGCAGAGCAGAAACAAAGCAGCTTTCTACCTTCTTGTCCAATTGAGAAGTTTATAGACAATAGGGAGATGAGGTTAGTTCCTCCATTTGATGAAAGTGAAATTGATAAATACTTTCAGCACTTTGAAAAGGTAGCTGGAAGTTTAAATGGCCATGATATCAGTGGTCCCTCATGTTACAAAGTGCAATTATAAAGGTAAAGCACAACAGGCTTACTCAAAACTTATTATTGACCAAGCTGGTAATTATGACATAGTAAAGAAAGTCATGCTTAAAACTTACAGATAAAAATTCAGGACTTCGAGGAGATTTTGCCTGATGGTGCACATCAAAAGATATAAAGCATGATTACAACAGATTGAGAAAAGATGTTAGTTGAAGAAATCAAAAGATGTGTTCCTAATTATATAAAATTATACTTAGATGAAAGAGAAGGAGGAACTTGGCAAGAATCTGCTAAGTTAGCTGATAAGTATGCACTGACCCATAAGGTTAAGTTTATACTCAATAAAACCTTTCAAAGGGTTGATGTGGTTCATCCCAGTAAATGAAAATAAATCAGGAAATAATGTGAGAATTAAAGATGAAGGGAAACAGGAAAGGGAAAAAAAACTTTCCCCTTGTCATTATTCAGAAAACCTGGTCATGTGATGGCAAATTGTAATGAGCTGAAGAAAAAGAAACCAGATGCCTGTATTCAAAAAGATGAGAGACCTGGAAACAAAGAAAGTTTCAGATCTGCTGGCATCATTAGGGATGAATTTAAATATTTTGTGACAAAGGGTTTGGTTTTGGTAAAGGAAGGGGCATCACAAGTACCAGTAAGCATACATAAAGATACTGGGGAAGCCGAGTCACATGTGTTGAACAGATTTTAGTCTTTGGTGATGAGACTGGCATGGTTGAAATAAATTTATTCCGAGGTTTGGGAGGAGAAACAGAGCCTGTACCTTTGTACAGGATATTGTTGAAGTCAGAAATAATTAATTAGATGATTACTATCAGGATTCAAGAGAGTTTACCAATTGATGGAGTTTCATTGATTTTGGGGAAAGACTTGGTAGAAGTGGTGAAATTGACAGAGAAGCCAGTTATTGATGAGGTAAAGACAGATTTTGAAATCTATGTGGCCTATGCAGTGACTCAGGCAATGGCAAAGAAACTTAATAAGGAAGTTAAGATTATTGATAAGGCAGAACAGTTTTAAGATTGTGTGGATTTGTCAGAAACTTTTCTTGTAGGCAAGAATATTGATGTTAAACCCAAAAGTAAGGATTTTTCTTTATGATGAAAATAAATGATAGGAAAGCAGAAAAAAGATATTGATCTTGCTGAGGTGAGAAATAAGGTTTTATCTGAGGAGGAAACTGAGAAAGTGCCAGTTGGATATTATCTTAAAGATGGTATGCTGGTGAGAAAGTGGAGACCAGGGATATACCTGCTAATGAATAATGAGCAGTTATTCATCAGGTTGTAGTTCCTAAAGCATATCGGAATGAAATGTCAAACCTGGCCCACAGCACACATTTGGGTGGTCCTTTTTGAGTAAAGAATACTGTAGATAAAATAACAGAACAGTTTTATTGACCTAGTTTAAGGAGGGATGTTGTGACTTTTTGCTGAATGTGCCACTTTTGTCAGGTTGTGGTAAACCTAATCAGGGGCTGGAAAAGGCATCATTACAGCCTATATCTGTTTGTGGAGAATCCATCAAACTACACCCCACTCGAATAAACATTGAAAAGAATAAAATAATGGATCAGGAGGTGGAATATATGTTGTAAAATGTTTTTATTAGTCTTGTTATATTCCCATGAAGGACAAGGATAAGAGCAGTCAGAACACCCTAGTTGTGTTTGAGATATTGAAGTATTGTATCCAATTCGGGCTCCTGCCCATCAGAAGTAAAGAATTTAGAGAGGATATGGAAAGAAAATCACCAAAATTATTCTCTAGATGAGGGACCATCTTCATGGATAGGCTTGGCAAAATGAAGTTACTTTTATTGGAAAAGTGGCTATGAGATAATCTGACAGTAGTATTCAATATCATAAAGGGGATAGACAAAAGTAGAAGGGTGGACATTGCTTCATTGAGCTCCTTCATAACAGCAAGAACCTCACAGGGGCCAATAACTTCTAGTCTACACCCCATTGCTACCCTGACATATCTGTCCATGGCTTCAAGTACTGCCAAGTTGAAGCCTCCTGCAAATTGGAGGAACAAGATCTTATATTTCATCTCAGTAGACTCGAATCTCAATATTAACTTCCAGTTTCCGTTAACCCCTCCCCCAGTCTCCCTCTTACCCTCATCTCTTTGTCTTCCTTCCCCCAGCATCCCACTTCCCAACCTTCCTTCTATCAGAGAGCTAACTTTCTTAGGCCTCAGCTCTCTCCTGCTATCATTTCTCTGCTTCTTTTTCTTCTATCCACCCACCTGTATCCATCTAATATCTTTTAACCTTTCAACCTGTCCCCCTCCCCCTTTCCTCCCCCCCACCCCCACCTTTTTATTCAGGGGTCTCCCTAATATTTGACATTTTAGAGAAGGGCTTAGAGTTGAAACACTGGCCACCTTTTACTTTCTGTGGATGTTGCATGACCTGCTGAGTTTCTCCAGCACTTTTACATACTTCATTAGGCTCTACCATCTCCAGATTTTCTTGTTTATCTGGATGGAAATTGTTTATTTGATGTAAAGGTCAAGAATTAGAAAATATAGATTAAGGGTGATGTCTAAAGAACAAATCTAACAGAAGAGTTTGTTTTAATTCACCCAATGTTATGAGCATGAATACACTGTTAACATTAGGAGTGGAAGAATGTTTAATGCAAGGTGGTGTAACAGATAATACTCCTGACACACCATTCAAAAAACTCAGATTTGATCTTCACCCTAAGTGCTGTCGATGTGGAATTGCATTTTCATGTATACTGCATGTTGATCAGAGGTCAATCCACAGGACTAAAAGAGTGACAAAGAGGATCACTCAAGTCTCCCTCCCCCCTCCATTGACGTGATCTACTGGAATCATTGTCTGAAGAAAGCACATAAAATCATTGAGGACCCCTTCCACCTTGCACACATCAACTTTCAGCTGCTCCCATTGGGGAAGAGACACAGGAGGATCAGAGCAAGCACCACAAGGCTGAGGAACAGCTTCATTCCATGGGGAGTGAGAATGGTGAACAACCAAAGGAACTGCTCACACTAACCATCTGAGATTCTCATTTGTACAAAGCAATATTGACTTATTTGTTTGTTTGAGTATTTGTCGTGCATATGTAGTGTTTGTCTGTATGTGTGCTATGTCTGTTTGCGTGACTGCACTGAGGACCAGAGAACACTGTTTCGTCGGGTTGTACTTGTGTTATCAGATGATGATAAACTTGACCTGACATGGCTTGATGTTCTATCTGTTACTGTTAAATGGTAAAAAAATGACATATGGAATTTAATACAGAGAAGGATTATGTGACATAGAACATAGGACTGTACAGCACAGTAACAGCCACTTCAGCCCACAATGTCTGCTAAACATTATGCCAAATTGAATTAAATATATTTTTCCTGCACCCTATCCCTCCATTCTTAAATATACAGTATACATGCCAATCTAATAGCCTCAAACACTACTATTTTATCTGCTTCCATCTCTATCCTGGGAAACATGGCCCAGGCATCTGTGAAAAAATGTGCCTTATACATATCCTTTGAACTTTCCCACCTCTCAACTTAAATGCATCCCCTCTAGTATTCAACAGTTTTATTTGTGAGAAAAAAATTCTGTCTGCTTGCTCTATCTCGGCCCCTCATAATTTTATTAATTTCTGTCAGATCTCCTCTGATGCTCCAGAGAAAACATTGTTTATTAATCTCTCCTTCTAGTTCACAACCTCACATCCATACAGCATCCTGGTAGATCTGAATTTTTTAAATAGTTCTGAATGGGAATATTTGATAATTCCCGTCAGAGCTGCACGCAAAGAGTCACCACTCTAAGGTGCCATTTTGAGCAACCTTGCACTGGAAGGACTGAGCACTGTGATTAACAGCCACAAGACAGCACATCCTGATGCCTTGCCGATCATTGTTGGGGACTTCAATCAGGTCAACGTGAAGAATCCTCTGACAAATATGTCACATGCGAGACCAGGGGAGCCAACACCCTTGACCACTGCCACACTACCACAAAGAACACCTACCGAGCCATACCATGACCGGACTTGGGTAAATCTGATCATCTAGCTCAGTGGTTCTGAACCTTTTTCTTTCCACACATACCACTTTAAATAATTCCTATGCCATAGGTGCTCTGTGATTAGTAAGGGATTGTTTAAGGTGGTATGTGGGTGGAAAGAAAAAGATTGAAAACCACTTTTTCATCGTGCCTAATTGTCTCGTTATGTGCACAGTTTCATAACTTCAAAGGAAATGGGCCAATGGCAATTTTTCTCAAGCAAACTATTTCAGAAACAATTGGGTCTAGAGCAGTGATTCTCATCCTTCCCTTCCCACTCACATACCACTTTAAACAATCCATTAATAATCACAGAGCACTGATGGCATAGGGATTACTTAAAGTGATATGTGAGTGGAAAGAAAAAAGCTTGATAACCACTGATCTAGCTGTGTTTCTACTCCAGGCGTACAAGTAGAAACTGAGGACCACAGCACTAGTAATGAAGACGTTGAAAGTATGGTTGAGGGAAGAAAAGGAGTGGCTATAGGGTTGCTTTGAATCGGTGGACTGGAACATATTCAACAACTCTTACATAGACTTAAATAAATATGCAACAAGTGTCACTGACTTCATCAAGACCTGTGTAGATGAGTGTGTGCCCATGCACACGTACACATGTTCCCCAACCAGAAGCCCTGAATGAATCAGAGGATCGCAACCTGCTGAAGGTGAGAACAATGGTGTTTAAGGCTGGGGATCTAGATCTCTATATGAAGTACAGGTACAACCTGCGAAGACCATCTCTGAAGCAAAGTGGCAATTCCAGAGAAAGCTAGAGACAGAGGCAGATACAATGTAGCCTACAATGTGAGGGCGAATACCATAGATGGCTGTGATGCTTCATTACCTGATGTGCTGAACACCTTCTATGCGTGCTTTGACAAGAACCAAAGAGTGCCAACTAAAATTCCTGCAAAGGCTGAAAACCCTGTAATATCTGTCGCTGAGGATGACATCAGAACACCTTTCAAGGGGATGAACCCTCGCAAGTCATCAGGCCCAGATGGCGTACTTGGCAGGATACTGAAAAACTGCGCAAACCTCATTGCTGCAGTCAGAGGTTCACACCTGCTTCAAAAGAGCATTAATCATCCTGCTGCTCAAAGAAGAGCAGAGTGAGCTCCTCAATGACTACCGCCCAGTAACATTAACGTCTACTGTGATTAAATGCTTTTGGTCATGGCCAGAATTAACACAGACCCAAGTAAAGATCTGGACCCACAGCAATTCGCCTATTATCATAATTGCTCCACAGCAGATGTAATATCGCTGGCTCTCCGCTCAGCTCTGGATCACCTCGGAAACAGCAATTCATACAGCTGCTCTTCATCGACTACAGCTCAGCCTTCAACACCATTATTCCTTCAGTCTCGTCAAGAAGCTACAAACTCTGAGCCTCTGTAACCCCCTCTGAAACTGGATCGTTGACTTTCTCATCAGAAGATCACAATCAGTAGGAATCAGAAACAACGTCTCCTCCTCACTGATTATCGATACAGGTGCACCACAAGGATGTGTGCTTAGCCCACTGCTCTTCTCATTATACACCCATAACTGTGTGGCCAGGCACAATTCCAATGCTATCTATAAATTTGCCGATACACCACATTTGACGGCAGAATCACAAACAGCAATGAGGAAGCGTACAGGAGGGAGATAGAGCAGCTCGTTGAGTGGTGTCACATCTACAACCTTGTGCGCAATGTTAGCAAAATCCATGAGTTGATTATGGACTTTAGAAGGAAGTCAGGGGAACATGACCCAGTCCTCATTGAGGGCTCAGTAGTGAAGACAGTCACGAACCTAAAATTCTTGGGTGCCAACATCTCTGAGGATCTGTCCTGGAGCCTTCACGTTGGCTATACTTTGTGAGGTGCTTGAGGAGATTCGGTATGCCACTGAAAACTCTCAAAAACATTTACAGGTGCACCATGGAGAGCATTGTGTCTGGTTGCATCACTAACTGGTATGGAGGCACTAAATCTCAGGACAAGTAAAAACTCCAGAGGGTTGTTAACCCAGTCTGCAACATCACAGGCACCAGACTTCACTTCATTGAGGACGTCTACATGAGGCAGTGTCTTAAAAAAGCAGCCTCTATCCTCAAAGACTCCCACAACCCAGACCATGCCCTCTTCACTCTGCTACCATTGGGAAGGATGTAGAGGAGCCTAAAGTTGAGCACTCAGTGGCACAAGGACAGCTTCTTCCCCATTGCCATCAGATTCCTGAATAATTAATGAACCAAAGAATCTGCCTTACTTTGCATGAACTTTTAAAAATATTTATTGTAGTAAGATGGTTATAATATGAATGTTTGCATTATGATACTGCCACAAAACACCAAATTTTGTGACTTGCTCATGACAATACATTCTGATTCTGATATCTTCTGTACCTTTACAAAAGCCTTGACATTCTTCTTATAATTGGCGACAGAATTGTACTCAGTATTTCAAGAACAGCCTAACCAAAACTTTACATAGCTGCAACATGATTTTCTTATTCTTATACTCTAGGCTCTGATCAATATTTATAGTTTAAATGGCACTGTATGCAGCAAAAAGGGGACCATGGGGTTAAACCCTCGAAAGCAATTAGATACATTGGAAGAGCAATTCCATAAGATATAGGTTGTGTAGATCTGTGAGCAAAGTGCAAAGCAGGAAAGTTATGTTGAATCTTTCATCCCTGGGACCAAAGCAGTAAATATTTATAATGGGCAAAAGATACAAGTGATGTGAAGACACATATTTTTAAAAAGACTGTGATTAGGAATTTGAACCCATCGGAGCTAAAGGGAGTGGAAAGACTCATCAGTATTTTCAAACAAAATGGGATAGTCACAAGGGAATATAATTTGCAGCACAATGAGAAGGCAATTTTCCCAAAATTAACCACATCAGTATTAAATATTGCAGAATTTTTATTTCAAATTGTACCAAGGGGTTCAAGTAAATTTCTAGTTTATAAAACATTGGCCACATTCCCAAAATGAGTGGGTCACCATTGTGGGTGTTCACTACACTTTTATCTGGGTGTCAAGGAATATTTATTTAGCCATAACAATACTGATGGGCATAACAAGATAGATGGGCATATTTTAAACAAATGTAAATGCTACAGGTTAACTGATAAAAACATAATAAAAACTAATATAACAATGTAATGATGTGCTTTTTTCAAAATTGATTTTCATTTATTTAAAATTGAAGAACACAAAAAGTAAAGGAGACACGCTTATATGAAAAATGCCTCTGTTGTGATAAACTACTTGTGCAAAGTTTCCATTCTTAAATGTTGCTAAATAGATGGTTAGTACCTTCAGGTTCCTAGGGATTCACATAGCAGAAGACTTTCCCTTGAGCCAGCATGTCGATGCAGTCGTGAAGAAGGAACAACAATGTCTCTGAAGAGACTTGGGACATTTACAATACTTCTACAGACTGCCTATGTATATGGACTGTTTCATCACCGCCTGATTTGGTTATTCAAGTGTCCAGGAATGCAGAAGTCTGCAGAAGGGGGCAAACATATCCAGGTCCATCTTGGCTTGACCTCCCTTCAATTGTAGACATCTATATAAGATACTGTCTCAAGATGGCAGCGACCATCATAAAGTACCCCCAACCACCCTGGTCACAACCTCTTCTCACTGAAGAGAAGAAGATGACCAGCACCTCGAGGTTCAAGTATCATTTACAGTACAACTCCGGTTATCTGAAATCAGATTCTCCAAAATCTTCATTTATCAGATTTTTAAAAAAATTTCGGATGAATGAGGATATCTGAAACAAATCAGAAATCCAAACTTTTTTCGGAACCAAACTGGGTAGGAGTGGGCACTTCCGGCTCCTGGCAGGAGCAGGTCCTTGTGGGGGAGGTGTCGGTGATCTGCAGCATTTTATTTGTTGAGATTAAAACATTATTTTAATGCTTAAAAAGCCTTCCATTGTTGCTTGTTTTTGTGTAAATAATGTTACAAGTGATTTGCTGTTGCTACTGGGCTGCTTTTAAAAAATGACCAGTTCTCTGAAAAAAAAACACTTATCCGACATAGATCAGGTCCCGACAATTTTGGATTAATCAGAGTTGTACTATTACTTCTAACAGGTGTGAAGCTGTTGAATATCCCCTTGTTCCATTAATCATGGACAACACAAAAGTATTTTTTGTTCTATTGCAAATATTTTTTGCACTAGGATTAATGTGAATATTTATTGCCTATCTTATGCATTTATTATCTTTTTTAATTCAATTAAGTTTACTATTATAGTTTTATTTTAGAGGTATCTCTTCAGGTACAGCAAGTAAGAATTTCACTTCATATGTACATTATGATGCTGAGTTCACATCTCTGTAATTTTCTTTTTTTGCCCTGTGCATTGGCACTTCTATACCAGATGCTGATTCAACAAATCAGAATCTGACAATATTATCATTTCCTTTGATCATGTTATTTTCTGTCAAATCTATTGCATTCCACAAATTAAAAAGTTGCCACCAAAAGAGGATTTGAGTACAAGAATGAAGAGATCTTCTTCCAATTACATACACTCTGATACAACAACATCTGAACCTTGAGAACGTTTCATGAATCTATAGTCAATTTGGGAGTAGCCTTATGAAATGGACAGCTGTGTGACTGATTTTCGGAAGAACACAGTGCATAGTCCTTTGCATTTTCTGGAGTTACGAGTTCGACGTTAAGTTCGAAGTGTTTGAAATATGCATTGCATGACAATTTATATCATTCATTGCACATAAGACACGGCAAATTTTAGACCACTGATATAGATTGCAGTAAAATTACAGAAATGCTGAGGGAACTGAGAAGATCTCACAGTGTCCATAGGAAGGAGATAAAATATATAACCGATGTTTCAGGATTCAGCCCTTTCTCAAGGGCTGCTGGACCTGCTGAATTCTTCCAGGATTTCTGGCTTCTACTACAACCACAGCATCTCCAGACTTCCACGTTTCACTGATAATCCTGATTGCAAACAGGATGCCAGGTCTAATTTTACGAGTGGCCTGTTTTTGTTCAGTTATTGCCAGTAACATGATTTTCTCTGGGTTAAAATAGATTTTGGAATGCATTCTGCCTGAGAAGAAATGTAATGTTATTAAATTTTAATTTAGTAGTTTTCACACTTAAATTAAAACTAATTTGCATTCAAATTAACATGCCTCTGGAAATCGCTCTGTAGCAACAAAAACAATTACAATGGAATGTACCCAGTATTCACCAGAGTGAAAAGTCCCAGGTAACTGCACAGGAAAGTTATCAAAAGATTTTTACTTGTGAATGTTCAAACTTTATTGACCCTGCTACAGAATAACAAGAAAACCTATTGTTGTTTTATTCAAAACAACAATTATCTAGTTATAGTCGGAATCAGAATCGAATTTATTGTCATTTGTTTTGTGATAGGATTTCATTGCAAATATTGCTATAAATTACATTTAAAAATTAATAAATTGGTGCAAAAATAAGAGATAGGTATTATCTATGGTTCATTGTCCATTCAGAAATTTGATGGCAGATGGGAAGAAGTTGTCCTTATACCACTGGATGGCTCCTGTACCTTCTTCCCGATGGTAGCAATACAAAGAGGGCTTGGCCTGGGTGGTGAGGGATGAGGATAGAGGCTGCTTTCTTAAGACACCAACTCTTGTAGGTGTCCTTGATGGAGTGGAGACTGATGACTGTGATGGTGATGGTGGTGGCAATTCTCGATAAAGTTCACAATTCTCCATAGTTTTTTTCCCCCTTTTCCTGTGCATTGACACCTCCATACCAGACTGTGATGAAATCAATCAGAATGCTCTCCATGGTACACCTATAGAAATTTGTGACACATCAAATCTCTTCAAACTTCTCACCAAGTTTAGCCACTAGTGAGCCCTCTTCATGACTGCATCAACATGGAGACCCCAGGACAGATCTTCAGAGATGTTGACATCCAGATACTTGAAGTTCTTAACCCCTTCCACTGCTGACTCCTTGATGAAGACTGGTTCGTATTCTTCAGGTTTACCCTTCCTGAAGTCCACAATCAGCTCCCTGGTTTTGCTCACATTCAGTGCAAGGTTTTGTTGTGACTCCACTCAATTAGTTGATCTATCTCCTCCTGAACACTTCCTCATTGCTGTCTGTGATTCTGCCAATGACGCCACAGTCATTGGCAAATTTGTAGACAGCATTGATACTGGGCCTGGCCACAGTCATGGGTGTATAATGAGTAGAACAGTGGGCTAAGCAAGTATCTTTGAAGTGCACCTGTGTTGATCGTCAGTGAGGAGGAGACGCTGTTTCTGATTCTTACTGACTGTGATCTTCTGATGAGGAAGTCAAGGATCCAGTTGCAGACAGAGGTATAGAGGCCCAGGTATTGGAGTTAGTTGACCTGCACTGAGGGTATGATGGTGTTGAAAGATGAGGTGTAGTGGATGAAGAGTCGATAAAGAGACGAAGGATTGGAACAATTTCAATTGTACGTTAGACTACAATTTTTTTTAAACCTCCAAGAAGAATGAGTCAATATGGGTGCCTGAAGCTAGAGTCATTTTTGGTGGTGAAGGTCATGAATGACAGGCCTTAATTAAAAATTTTTCAATGGCTATGGAGTATTCAAGGAATTTATTGAGCTGTTGAATGATACTATACTGATGTAAATATCCTATATCACTGGATCAGAATTGTGTCCTTCAGAATAATATCTTTCATCCTATGCTTGTAAAGTTTCATCCAGAGTGGATGTCAAAATTGACTTTAGTGATGCTTTGGATAGATCTTCCTGTTCGATCCCTTGGGTTTTACTTACCCTTTCTCTACCCAATCATTTTTCAGTCCCTTACTTTTGAAACTAAGACAAAAGATCATGATTTTTCATGAATTTTCTTTTGACTTTAAATTGTAATCATTCTGGATAGAGGATTAAATTATTATATCCATGGGAAACTGAATGAACTAATTCTATTCAGTAATAAATTAGGTGCATTTGAAGCATAATAAGAACAAAAGGGATTAAATTCATCAGCTCTAAGAAGCATGGACAGGGATTACAATATTGACAATTAGTGAACTCCTGCTTGACCTGCTGCGGTAAGGAGAGAAAATTTATGCTGCTTATTCATTATCACGACTTCAGCAGTCATGGCACAGGAACTAGTTTAGTGAAGAACAAAGGGTTTGAGCTACCTCTGGCTGAAAAACCACAGCCTGCACTGCCTGAAAGTGCATTGTAGTTATGGATGTGATTCTGGTCTTCTGCTCAGATTCTAGAAATAGGTGGAAGAATGTAAGCCCTCTGCCAGGAGGGACAAAGAGGATCTCATCTCTACACGCATGCTGAAACATAAACAGAGAAGATGATTGTTGATCTCAACATAAGCGATGATAAGGGTATGGATGCAAAAGGTTCAACAACTTTGTTAAATAAATAATTCCATTAAAGTTACCTTCAAGTGTTATTATCATTGCATTCACATGCTGCTCAAGAAATTATCATCCCATCGACTATCAGATAAAGATATCAGTCATTCTGAATTGGAACCTAAACTCTATGAAATGTGCTCTCTTTTGCAGCTGGATAGTTTTTTTTTATCTCTGCCACCTTTCTGCCAATGTTTTTGCTGTGGGATATAAGCCAATTAGCTCAGGTTATTCCTATTATTTGCCATGATGATGTATTTTAAAGCTTTGGAGCGTCCGAGGTTAAATCCCACAGCCATCTGCACTTCCTCCTGTGGCAAGTCAGTGGCCTCCCCCAGACACCCCTGCTTCCATTGGGAAAGTGGAGCCTCAAAACACAAAGTGGGAAGAGGTATACACAAGATGGAACAAAAAGCAAAAAAAAGAACATGTTACTGCCAACCGATCAGCAGATGTACCAAGTAAAAGAAATGTGAGAGGTCCACAACCTCCTGCTGGCTCCTGGCCCTTGTCACAAGAATCCAACGGCCCAGGAAATAAGGCAGGCACAATAGGCTGAGGGTGAGGAAAGGATCAGGGTAAGGAAGTATGGTTTTAAGACTCATTTCTCTTGGCAAATGATGAAGCCATGGAGAATAAACTAGATGAACTTGTAGGCAAAGAGAATTGAGAGATTGCTATGGGCTCTGCTTCACGGAGAGATGGCTCATACCTTCAACCCAATTGTGCAGTATAACCAGAGGGCTTCTCAGTTCACCGGACAGAAAATAAAAGGAGGAAATGTTTACTTTCTCATCAACACCATGTGATGCTCGGAAGTGTTTGTCTTGGCAGGCTCCTGCACCTAGGATCTGGAATATCTATCAGTGAAGTGTCACCCATGTACTGACAATAACCACAACAGCAGTGCGAGTATAAGACACCTTTAATAAACTAATATGTACACTAAGAGGTCTTGTCTCTCTGCAAGACAAACCTAGAAGGCTAGACTGTAGCTCTGGACTGCTTTATATACAAGGTCACCGAGATGACCCCTGATGACCTAGTGATGTAATTACATATCACCACAACCCCTACCACCTGCTGTGAGAATTCACATTGGTTATACTGACTGCAGTCTGTCTATATGTACCACAGGTGAACGTGAAGCTAGCACTAGATGAATTATTCACCTCCAGCATCAGCCTTGAAGCAAAATATCCCAAAGTCACATTTATAATTGCTGAGGATTTCAGCCAAGCATCTTAGCTCCTGCCCCATCAGAGGTCTCAATGCCCTGGACCACCAAAATTGGTAAAGAACACCTACAGCTCCATACCATGCATACGCTTCCACAAGTCAAATCATCAGTTGTGCTGATGCTTCCTGAAAACAAGCTGAAGATGAGGAGGGAGGGTCTGGTGATGAAACTTGTTCAGCAAAGGTCCAAGAGACATAGATACATCCTACTTGACTGCTTCGTATTGGTGGACTGGTTCATATTCAAGGATTCAGCAAACAATCTTGATGAATACACAGCCTCCATCATCAACTTCATCAGTAAGTGTGCAGAAGACTGCGTGACCAGAAAAATGATAAGGTATTCCTGAATTGGAAACCATGAATTAACTGAAGGTGACCCGGGCCTCTGCAAAGAAGTCCAAGTATGAGCAGCAAAAGTTCACAACAGAAGCCAAGAGAAGGTTCCCCACCAAGTTTGAGTCCAAAGAGAGCATCACAGGCATTTGGTGACTATGGCAGGGAATGTATGGTATTACGGAATACAAGACAAAACCCGGCAGCATAAAATGTGACAGCACAACATGATGAGTTAAACATGTTTTACATTAATTTCCAGCAGCACGCTATTAAGGTGATATCCACATCAACTTCCAGAAGTGATGTCACACCAATGGTCACAGTTGCTGAAGTCAGTGCGGCCTTCTGATGAGTAAACCGATGGAAAGGAACCAGCTCAGATGGAATCCCCGGACATGTGCTGAGACCCAACACAGATCAACTGATGAATATCTTTAACCAACAAAAGAACATAGTTCCTACTTCCTTCAAGAAGGCCACCATCATACCAGTACTGAAGAAAAGCATTTTAAAAAAGCCTAAAAGCTACTGAGCTGTGGCTCTAACATCTACCATCGAGAAATGTTTTGAAAGACTAGTCACCTAAACTCCAGCCTTCCAAACAGCCTTGACCTGTCGGCCAAACAGATCCAAAGCAAATATCTTCGGCCAAACTCTCCACTCAGCCCTGGAACACCAGGAAGCCAAGCACACAGGTGTTAGACTACATTAATAGTCTACAGCTCTGCCTTCAATACCATAGTCCTGAGCAAAGTAATTCCCAAACTTCAGAATCTAGGCCTTTGTTTGAACTTCCCCTCTGCAACTGGAGCCTTGAATTTCCATTTAACAGAACACAATTCATGAATTATGGGCTACAACATTTCGTCCATGAACACACTCAAAATCAGTGCTCCTCAAGGATTTGAACACAGGTTGATGGCACTGTAAGAGAACTGCGCTAACTGCTACACTAACCATATGACTGGTGAAACTGTGGTCAGCAGATCACTCTGAGAAGTGACAGGTAGGAATTGTGGTCGAAAGTAAAATGAGGAGTACTTGGATTTTAATGAGTTCACAGGCTGCCTGGACTCCTTATTGCACCTTATCCTCTTTATCCTTCAATGCTATAGAATATTGCAGATGCTGAGCCCATTTAATTGGGGCAGATGCATATAAGTGAAGTCACAACCCACCTGGAACCCAATGGCTGACCTCTGTGATGTTCTAATATTGTCAAGAAAGCAGAAGCATGATCAGTTCTCTGCAGTCGTCCACTACTTCAGATTATGGGAAGTAACATTCACTCCGTTACATGCATGCCATTGTTTCATGTATTAGTCTCACACTGAAGTAAATAGCAAAGTGGTTGAAGGTGTCTCTTGAGTCCCAGTAGTAATTTGTTGGTACTTCATTGAAGGAGGCAGAATTGCATGATGACTAACTTTGCATAATCATCCTACTGGGCTGGGTAGGATTTACATATTAGAGATACACTAGAAAGTAGAAGCACTTTGCAGTCATTCTTTGGCTTGGCTTCGCGGACAAAGATTTATGGAGGGGTAATGTCCACGTCAGCTGCAGGCTCGTTTGTGGCTGACAAGTCTGATGCGGGACAGGCAGGCACGGTTGCAGCGGTTGCAGGGGAAAATTGGTTGGTTGGGGTTTGGTTTTTCCTCCTTTGTCTTTTGTCAATGAGGTGGGCTCTGCGGTCTTCTTCAAAGGATGTTGCTGCCCGCCGAACTGTGAGGCGCCAAGATGCACGGTTGGAGTTGAGATCAGCCCACTGGTGGTGGTCAATGGGGCAGGCACCAAGAGATTTATTTAGGCAGTCCTTGTACCTCTTCTTTGGTGCACCTCTGTCTCGGTGGCCAGTGGAGAGCTCGCCATAGAACACGATCTTGGGTAGGCGATGGTCCTCCATTCTGGAGACATGACCTACCCAGGGCAGTTGGATCTTCAGCAGCGTGGATTACACATTACCAAATTCCCATGTGGCAGTATCTTTCTGAGGCAACAGCCCACCTGCTGTTGGCGGCATTATTAAGTTACAATTTTCACAAGGCTGCATGCCATAATCTGCTGATTCACGTGCTTCCAGCACGCAGTCATTTGCACACATCAATGCCCTTAACAAAATGGCAAATGTCACACCTTGCACTAGAAAAGCTCTCATTCTATCCATTGGAACTAAACTGGCACTTAAAGCATTTAGACGATGATTGTTTGCAACCAACGATTACGGCACAGGTTTCACAATCTGAGGGTTGTTTAAATAAATTCATTTCAAGATAATTATTTGAAATTTAAAAGTTCAGAACTTTCACTTACTTTAGTTATTGATTGGTAAAGCTGCTGAATATGAAAGGAATGGACATGTCTCAAAAACTATTACAATTATTAAATTTTTCTACTTGTGTTTCACTCATGTGTCACTCATATTTTTACTTTTTTTGTACTATCTGAGGTGATGGAGTTTTCTATCATTTTGTATGATATGATCATATAGGTAGTTTCTCTTGTGGCATATAGATACAAACTGCATGACTGCTAAAAACTAAATCTATAGTTTCCAATTTTCAATCTTAAATTAGAACCTTAAGACGGGTCTTGTGCTTAATTTTACACAATGAGTCACAGACAATCCTGAAAAATCAAGGGGCTATCTCATTGTCCTGGAGACTAGGTGGCGACCTGGTAGCGACTCGAGTCTCCGCGATGTCTCATGGAGACTAGCCGGGTCTCCGGGGAGTCACAGGAAATTCAAATATGCT
The DNA here is from genome assembly GCF_036971445.1 of Narcine bancroftii. Classification (NCBI taxonomy): domain Eukaryota; kingdom Metazoa; phylum Chordata; class Chondrichthyes; order Torpediniformes; family Narcinidae; genus Narcine; species Narcine bancroftii. The sequence continues at coordinate 191,675,553 of NC_091471.1, read as the reverse complement.
TGATTTTTTGGGAGACTTTTTCCAGTCTCCATCAGGTCTCCGCGACGTCTCCATCAGTTGTGGTGAAGTCGCGGAGACTAATTTTGTCTGTGACTGGGGAGACGTCTCCGCGACATCTCCGAGACCTGCTGGAGACCAAGGAGACTGAGGAAACATTGCGGCGACGTTGCGGCGACATGGCGAAGTTGCAGCAACTCCCGGAAACGTTGCCACAACTTCCGGGCAAATTGGTTGTCACCTTGCCAGGAGACGTTGTGAATGTCGCCCTGGTGTCGCCTTGGTGAGAGCATGTAATGGAGGATTAAAACCATGTACCCAGATGCTTTTTTGCTTATGTAGAACTGACGACACTGGGTCCACATGCAGGTCACCTTACTTTCAGAACTAGCAGATGTAATTAAACTCAGCCATGGGGACTTATCTGAAGATACACTTTGAAATGGAATTCCACTGTGAGGCCCAGGGAAAGCAGTTGTCAAATGCAACACTCTGAAATTGACGAATTGGTCACAACCTGTCTTGCTCGAGAAGTTTTAATAAGTCTTTTTATCTACGAGATAAACCAGAAAATCATAACATCCTGGTTCCATAATAATTAATCTTCTAAATTGTAGAATGTAATGTTCAGTTTTGATTTTGACTGACAAATGTTAGAAGGAGTAGGCGCATGATTAATTGTTTTTGGGGAATATAAGCCTGTGGTCCTGCTGCTGAAGTTTAGACTCTCCGAGGGGTGGGAACACCCCTTGTCAAGAAGGAAGAACAGCCAGAGTCCGAGCAACGTCCCGGTCGGGGGAGGTGGAGAAGCTGCTACCAGCGCCCTGACAACCTACTACAAGTGTGCAGTTGTTGCCTCGCTTCGGCAGTTGGGATCAGTCCAAGCGTTGATAAGTATAGTTGGGAAGGGCTTGCATATTGTAGTGTGAAATCAGCTTTTGAATTAGTAATAAACATTTGTAAAAACTGAACTGCTCTCGGTGTGTGTGTCTATTTTCTTTCGGTAGCTCAAACACTGTGACCAATCTAAAATGAACAAAATGAGAGGTATAAGTTTACCCAAGACAGAGCGCAAGCCATTTTTTGGTCTCCCAAGTCGCCCGAGTTGCCGCGACTGATCAGTGTCACTTTTTTTAAAGCTGATTGCAATGATCTCAGCAATGCTGAGAAAACACCTGGTAATTTTAACATTCATAAGATTTTATTTTATGTCACGTCATAGCATCTCAAATATTAGATCATGGGTCATATTTTCATTGTGATAACATAACAATGCAGAAGCATTTTACCAAGATATTCTGGCCTGAAACTAAACCAAGATGATCACAATCTTGACATCACATTTTCTCCCAGGTAGAGCTTTTCTGGACATGTCCAGCCCATTGCAAAGTTGTAGTATTTTGGATAAAGTCATGAGGTGCAAAAATAGAAAAATCACACTGAATCATTTGAAAACCCTAGAAGTTTTGGGCTTATTGTAGTTTCCACTATGAAGAAAGGATACAAAGGCATTAAAGAAATTTCAAGAAAGATTTTCAAGAATAACCCATACATCACTACAAGAGTGATAAAATCCTCCATCTGCAGGTAACCCACTCCTTTGGCCTGTTTATATCGGAACTGGCCATGTTGATTCAGGGTTTTTATTATTTTTCCATTCAAACACTCTGGTATTCAGGGCAGCTTCTTCATTCACTCTAGTAACACCACATTGCACAAACAAAGAAGCATTATTTGTTTCTAACTGCTGCTCTAACAAAACACATAAACCTATTTGGTCTCACTCTTCCAGAGATCTTTCTTCTTCTACTCATTCCTCCACATCTCACTGCAAAAAAAAAACTTGTTTTTTTTTCTTTCTTTCCCAGTTCTAACAAGTGACCTTAACTGAAAAGTTATTGGTTTTCCTTTCAACAGATGTTGCACGGTCTGCTATTTCCAGCAGTTTCTGCTTTTATTCTGCATTTTTAAAAACGTCATTATTCATTGACTGCTTAGGATTGGTTGAGGAGGCTGAGCTAAGCAATTATAACTGGGATGAATGGTAATTCAGGAAGAGAGGAGGAAGGTGAAAATTGGAAGAAGAAAGGAGAAAATAGAAAGGAGAGAGGAGGGAGGAGAAACGAGAAACAGATGTGTCACAAATGTTCAGTGTTAATACGTAAGTATTAACTGATTATTGGGAGGTCATTTAGCAGTAGGTGGGAGGAATTGTTGATCAGAATGGGGAAGCCAGCAGATGGGAGAGGAATAAAAAATATAGGGAGGTTGATCGGTGAGGTAAGTGGTTGAAAGCCTTCCTTTGGTAATTAGGAAGAGTCCTCTCTATTCTTTCAACATTCAGCTTGGTTCTTCACTGAATTTTAAACCTGATATTTATTATGCCTCAAATGTACCAGTGAATATGTTCATTTTTAGACCTCCAAGAATCACCACCTTTGAATCCTTCATTCCTTTCCTCCTTATAGATTGAAAGCCCAGTGGCATGGTGCCAAGGTCGGGTCAGATACAGCAATGAGCTCTCTGAACCCTTCTCCATTAACAATGGCGTGAAGCAAGGCTGTGTTCTCGCACCAACCCTCTTTCCAATCTTCTTCAGCATGATGCTGAACCAAGCCATGAAAGACCCCAACAATGAAGACGCTGTTTACATCCGGTACCGCACGGATGGCAGTCTCTTCAATCTGAGGCGCCTGCAAGCTCACACCAAGACACAAGAGAAACTTGTCCGTGAACTACTCTTTGCAGACGATGCCGCTTTAGTTGCCCATTCAGAGCCAGCTCTTCAGCGCTTGACGTCCTGCTTTGCGGAAACTGCCAAAATGTTTGGCCTGGAAGTCAGCCTGAAGAAAACTGAGGTCCTCCATCAGCCAGCTCCCCACCATGACTACCAGCCCCCCCACATCTCCATCGGGCACACAAAACTCAAAACGGTCAACCAGTTTACCTATCTCGGCTGCACCATTTCATCAGATGCAAGGATCGACAATGAGATAGACAACAGACTCGCCAAGGCAAATAGCGCCTTTGGAAGACTACACAAAAGAGTCTGGAAAAACAACCAACTGAAAAACCTCACAAAGATAAGCGTATACAGAGCCGTTGTCATACCCACACTCCTGTTCGGCTCCGAATCATGGGTCCTCTACCGGCACCACCTACAGCTCCTAGAACGCTTCCACCAGCGTTGTCTCCGCTCCATCCTCAACATCCATTGGAGCGCTTACATCCCTAACGTCGAAGTACTCGAGATGGCAGAGGTCGACAGCATCGAGTCCACGCTGCTGAAGATCCAGCTGCGCTGGATGGGTCACGTCTCCAGAATGGAGGACCATCGCCTTCCCAAGATCGTGTTATATGGCGAGCTCTCCACTGGCCACCGTGACAGAGGTGCACCAAAGAAAAGGTACAAGGACTGCCTAAAGAAATCTCTTGGTGCCTGCCACATTGACCACCGCCAGTGGGCTGATAACGCCTCAAACCGTGCATCTTGGCGCCTCACAGTTTGGCGGGCAGCAAACTCCTTTGAAGAAGACCGCAGAGCCCACCTCACTGACAAAAGGCAAAGGAGGAAAAACCCAACACCCAACCCCAACCAACCAATTTTCCCTTGCAACCGCTGCAATCGTGTCTGCCTGTCCCGCATCGGACTTGTCAGCCACAAACGAGCCTGCAGCTGACGTGGACTTTTTACCCCCTCCATAAATCTTCGTCCGCGAAGCCAAGCCAAAGAAGAAAAAAAAATGGTGCCAAGGTAACAACCTCCCTCTCAATATCAATAAGTTGGAGAAGATGATTGTTGACTTTAGGCAAGGGGCCTGCATCCACACCCTTAGTCACATCAATAGCAAGAGTACATTCTTCGGAATAAATATTTCCAGTGACCTGATCTGCAATAAATACATTGATGGTCAAGAAAACAGACCGACATTTCTACCTTCTCCAAAAACTAATGAAGTTTGGGGTGTCCCCCTTATCCCTCAACAACATCAACAGATGCATTATCAAAATCATACTTGTTGGGTGCATCATGCCATGGTGTTAGAGCTGCTCTGCTCAGGATCAGAAGAAACAAAGTGTACTAAATGCAGCTCAGAACTTTCCTCTCCTTTGTGGACTACATCTACTTTGCAGGTTCAGTGCGATTGGGGGGGGTGGCATTCGTGGGCCATTCTCCCCCTCCAAATGAGTTATTGTGTCCCTCTTGCCCACTCACAGAACTAGCTTCTCTAAGGGGTTGCGGGCCATGGGAAAAGTCAGCTCAGTCTCCACAGTGCTCTGGCTGCAAGAGCATGTGTCATCCAGAGAAGGGCAGGAATGGGCTTGCCTGTGAGCCCCTAGATGACTGAGGGTCTACACTCCATACCTAAACATATTCATGAAGGTTGCCAATGGGCCCAAAGAAGGGACAAATGAAACGTTATATCTGCAGCAGCCAAGCACGTTTGGGCAAGGGTGGATTGAGAAAGTCGGGGGATGTACGGGAACAGATCCAGCAATCTTTACTGGGATCTACTGGAACCATATGGATCCCACGGGAAACCATTCTCTTGTGAATTTCAGGTGCTGACAGTCACCAGAGACAATGATAAAAGATTTAACGAACAAACACGGGTTAAATCGAAAGCCATGTTCTGCACTACGGAGATGGACACTTGGTCAATGGTGGAAAACCTTGTTGATTGGAGGACGGCAATTTCAATTTACAATTACGGACCACACCCTCCCACCACCCCACCCCTGATGAGTGATTTCTTGAACAACAATTTGTGCCCCCCCCCCCCCTTCCCCCTAGCAGTTACTCCGATTCAATCTCTTTTGACGTCAACTCTGCATATCTAGCTGTCTAGGAAAAGGTGCAAACTTCTGAAATACCTATCACACCCCAGACACATATTCTTGTCCTTCCATGAAAGAGAAGGCTTATGATTAAGAAAGCATGCACCAACAGGCTTAAAGACAAGTTCTTCCCTGCAGCCATCAGACCTGTGAATGAACACCTCCATGGTGTTATGTCTGAAGCTGATGAATCTTTCTTTTTCATTGTAATCCCATAATCTGTAAATTGTGCTCTTTATTTATGAATGAGACTGATAATCTGTTAGCCTGTTTACAGAGGAACTCTTCTACTGTACTTGGTATTTTGTGACAAATAAACTTAAGACATAAGTAGGAGGATGTTCCTCTGAATACAAAGAGTCTTCTCTCTGAAGACCTTCATTTGCTCCTCTATTGTTTTGCCTGTCTGGTGGTGCTCAAAAATATAAATGAAGTGATAATATGAGTAATTATTTTTCTGCTCCTATGAAAAGCAACAATTATAAATTGATAAACAACAATTTCTACTTTTCAGATAGGACTGGAGTTAGTCATTTTGAATAATTCAACAGAAATACATGCAGTCACACATGGCTTGTTCAACTAATTGCAGAACCAATTTCAATCACTTGAAATTTAGGAAAGTGCTAATGTTAAATTGAGACTTGTCAATTTCTTATTGGAAAAAATTATTGTTCCAGATATTGTTGAAAGTGCTTCATGTCATTATGTACCACCTTTCTTCAGGGGAGTCTTGTAACCTTGTGCTTGGTTATACAACCCCATGGTTGTATCTCTGTGCTACTGTAGACCTGTTGATTTGGATTGTTTAATGTGAAACATCTTCAATAGAAGTCAAAGCTTCGAGTCTTAAGATAAGTTAACAACTATCTTTAGAATATTTCATTAGAATATCTGAAACAGTCAATGAAATTGCTGTTTTAAATATAATTTAGCTTTGTTAAATGTAAATGCATGTCATCATAACATGAAAAGTTGAACACCCAGGCACTAAATTCCTTCTCCATTTTAATCACTGTTTTTACATGTTTAATACAGGAGAGTTTATGAACCAAGTAGAAGTTACTCTTATTCATTTTCCTGGAAGGAAGTTGTGTCTGCTCTTTTGTTGGTGTGGTTAAAGATGAAAACGAACAGAATGAAGCTACTTAATGGAATGTTCTGCCAGTCTGCGTCATCTCCCCGATGTAGTGGAGGCCACATTGGGAACATTGGATGCAGTAAATTACCCCTACAGATTCATGAGAAGTGTTGCTTCACTTTGAAAGGCTAATTGGGACCCTGAATAGTGTTGAGGAAGGAGGTATGGGTGCAAGTTCAGCACTTCTTCCTGTCACAGGGGTAGGTGCTGAGGGTGGCGGTTAGTGGGAAGGGACAAGAAGGCAAGGGAGTCCTGGATGGATCAATGGCTGTGAAATGCAGAGAGGAGGAAAGGTGGCTGAAAGGTGGTAGCCGAGGACAAGGGGAAACCTTGTTACATCTCGGGAAGAAAGGGAAAGATGTGTGAGAAATAAAGGAGATGTGGGTGAGGGCTGAGTTAATGGCAACAGAGGGGAAACCATGTTTTCTGGTCATTCCTGAGGTCTTGGAATAGAAGGTCTCATCCTGCGAGCAGATGCGGCAGAGATGGAGAATAGAGAAAAAGGAATAGAATCCTTTCAGGAAGCAAGGTGTGAAGAGGTGTAGTTGAAATACCTTTCTATTAAAATAGGTTCCTAGAATATGTCTGGAAATAGTTTGTTTCCTGAGATGAAATCAGAGAGATTGAGAAAGAGAGTTGCCAGAGATGGACCATGTGAATTTGAGGTCAGGTTGAAAGTTGGCAGCAAAGAAAATAACGCTGACAAGATCAGCATTGTGTTCAGGAGGCAGCATCAATGTAGTCATTGATGTAATGGAGGAAGAGTTGTGGAATGGAAGCCTTATCTGAGTCAGCTTGTAAAATAGATTTCTCCACATGTCTGACAAAAAAGATAGGCTTAATTTATCTTATTCTCATTTTTCCTTATTCCTGGTGAAGGGCTCAGGCTCATAACATTGGTTACCTTTTACATCTTATGGATACTGTGTGACCTGTTGAGTTTTGCAAGCATATTTGTATATTACTTGATCTAATCATTACAGCCACCAATTGAAAAAAAAAACAGACTCTATGCATGTGATGTGGAGGCTTTTTATAAGACACTGGTGAGACTTCACTTGGAATTACAGTGAGCAGTTTTTGGGCTCCTCATTTAAGGAAGGCCATGCTGATGTTGGAGAGGGTTCAGAGAAGGTTCACAAGGAAGATTCTGGGAATGAAAGGGTTATCACAAGAGGAGCATTTGACAGCTCTTGGTCTGTATTATTTGGAATTTAGGAGAGGGCAGATCACATTGAACCATTTTGTATGTTGAAAGGCATGGATCGAGTAACCATATAAACCATCTAACAGTTAATGGCAATGGAAACAGGACATCTCGGCCCTTCAAGTCCACACCAGTTCACTCAAACAACTCCGCTAGACACCCCACCTATTCTCCATCCATAACCCTCTAACCCCCTCTTATTCATGTATATATCCAGCCTCCTCTTAAATGAAAGAATTGACTCTGCCTCATCTATTTCCTCTGGAAGATTATTCCATTCAGCCACCGCTCTCTGAGCGAAGAAACATCCTCTAATGTTTCTCCTAAAATTTTGTACCCTTACCATCAACTTGTGTTCTCTTGCTTCAACCTCCCCTGCTCTCAGGGGGAAGAGTCTACTTCCATCTAGTCTATCTATTCCCTTCATAATTTTAAACACCTCTATCAAATCCCCTCTTAACAATCTATGTCCCAATGAATAAAGTCCTAACCTCTTCAATCTTTCTCTGTACTCTAGGTATTTTAAGCCAGGCAACATCCTTGTAAATCTCTGCACCCTTTCCACCTTATCAATATCCTTCCTATAATTTGGAAACCAGATGTAGAAAGGTTGTTTCCCATAGTGGGAGAGTCTACCTCAAGATGGCCAACTACAGGATTGACGGACTTCCACTTAGAAATGCAAAGGAATTTCTTTAACCAGAGTGTAGTATATCTGCAGAATTTGTTGCCACAGGCAGTTGTGGAGACCACGTCATTGGGCATATTAAGACAGAGAATGATAGATTCTTAATTAGCTAGGGAATCAAATTTTATGGGGAAAGGCTGGGCAGTGGTGCTGAGTGGGAAAATGGATAAGCTCATGATTAAATGGTGGGGCAGACTTGATGGGCTGAATAATCTATTTCTGTTCCTATGTCTTATGGTCTTTTGTAGTGGATGTTCAAAGATGGGACTGACATGGGGTAAGATACCAGGCCTGCAATCAGACTATTTAGAAAGAATAGATCAAGTTGTGGCTACTGCAAATGGAGATGACAGGTATCATGCTTCAGAGAACTCCATGAGGACAATAATAAGGTTTTTTCTTTGGCTTGGCTTCGCGGACGAAGATTTATAGAGGGGGTAAATGTCCACGTCAGCTGCAGGCTCGTTTGTGGCTGACAAGTCCGATGCGGGACAGGCAGACACGGTTGCAGCAGTTGCAGGGGAAAATTGGTTGGTTGGGGTTGGGTGTTGGGTTTTTCCTCCTTTGCCTTTTGTCAGTGAGGTGTGCTCTGCGGTCTTCTTCAAAGGAGGTTGCTGCCCGCCGAACTGTGAGGCGCCAAGATGCACGGTTTGAGGTGATATCAGCCAACTGGCGGTGGTCAATGTGACAGGCACCAAGAGATTTCTTTAGGCAGTCCTTGTACCTTTTCTTTGGTGCACCTCTGTCACGGTGGCCAGTGGAGAGCTCGCCATATAACACGATCTTGGGAAGGCGATGGTCCTCCATTCTGGAGACGTGACCCACCCAGCGCAGCTGGATCTTCAGCAGCGTGGACTCGATGCTGTCGACCTCTGCCATCTCGAGTACTTCGACGTTAGGGATGAAAGCGCTCCAATGAATGTTGAGGATGGAGCGGAGACAACGCTGGTGGAAGTGTTCTAGGAGTCGTAGGTGATGCCGGTAGAGGACCCATGATTCGGAGCTGAACAGGAGTGTGGGTATGACAACGGCTCTGTATACGCTTATCTTTGTGAGGTTTTTCAGTTGGTTGTTTTTCCAGACTCTTTTGTGTAGTCTTCCAAAGGCGCTATTTGCCTTGGCGAGTCTGTTGTCTATCTCATTGTCGATCCTTGCATCTGATGAAATGGTGCAGCCGAGATAGGTAAACTGGTTGACCGTTTTGAGTTTTGTGTGCCCAATGGAGATGTGGGGGGGCTGGTAGTCATGGTGGGGAGCTGGCTGATGGAGGACCTCCGTTTTCTTCAGGCTGACTTCCAGGCCAAACATTTTGGCAGTTTCCGCAAAGCAGGACGTCAAGCGCTGAAGAGCTGGCTCTGAATGGGCAACTAAAGCGGCATCGTCTGCAAAGAGTAGTTCACGGACAAGTTTCTCTTGTGTCTTGGTGTGAGCTTGCAGGCGCCTCAGATTGAAGAGGCTGCCATCCGTGCGGTACCGGATGTAAACAGCGTCTTCATTGTTGAGGTCTTTCATGGCTTGGTTCAGCATCATGCTGAAGAAGATTGAAAAGAGGGTTGGTGCGAGAACACAGCCTTGCTTCACGACATTGTTAATGGAGAAGGGTTCAGAGAGCTCATTGCTGTATCTGACCCGACCTTGTTGGTTTTCGTGCAGTTGGATAACCATGTTGAGGAACTTTGGGGGGCATCCGATGCGCTCTAGTATTTGCCAAAGCCCTTTCCTGCTCACGGTGTCGAAGGCTTTGATGAGGTCAACAAAGGTGATGTAGAGTCCTTTGTTTTGTTCTCTGTACTTTTCTTGGAGCTGTCTGAGGGCAAAGACCATGTCAGTAGTTCCTCTGTTTGCGCGAAAGCCGCACTGTGATTCTGGGAGAATATTCTCGGCGACACTAGGTATTATTCTATTTAGGAGAATCCTAGCGAAGATTTTGCCTGCAATGGAGAGCAGCGTGATTCCCCTGTAGTTTGAGCAGTCCAAGTCCAAAGCCTGCTGTGCAGCTCAGACGGCAAAGTCCTCCTCAGCGACAAGGTCTCCATCCTCAACCGATGGTCAGAACACTTCCAATCTCTTTTCAGTGCCAACCGCTCAGTCCAAGATTCCGCCCTGCTCCAGCTCCCTCAACAGCCCCTAAGGCTAGAGCTGGATGAGGTCCTCACCCAGGATGAGACATATAAGGCAATCAAACAACTGAAAAGTGGCAAAGCAGCAGGTATGGGTGGAATTCCCCCAGAGGTCTGGAAGGCTGGCGGCAAAATTCTGCATGCCAAACTGAATGAGTTTTTCAAGCTTTGTTGGGACCAAGGAAAACTGCCTCAGGACCTTCATGATGCCACCATCATCACCCTGTACAAAAACAAAGGTGAGAATTCAGACTGCTCAATAATAAGGTAACCTGTGATAAAAGATCATAGAAATGCAAGACAGTGTTTGAGTCAGGAATGCTTGGCAGACTGATTGAAACTACAAGTAGTATTGGTGGCCAATTCCAACTGGCATTCAGTTTGATATTGAGTAAGAATGGATGATGTGACATCACAATGAAACACCTGATCTCAGCTTTCTTGCATCTCAGATTGAAGCTTCTTAATATCCAATTGTTGCAGTTAAATATTATCTTATTGCCTTTCAAACAAAGGCTGCTGCCATCATGGTTCTGAATTGCAGTAGAAGGGAGGATGCTCTGGGACACAAAGGTTGAGTGAGCTATAGCTTTTCTCCTTGGAGTAATAGCAGGTGAGAGTTGACTTAATAGAGGTGTGTAAAGTTATGAGAGGCTTTATTTTCCCAGGGTGACAATGGTCAATCCCAGAGGACATCTATTTTGGATGAGTTGAGGAATATTTAGGGAGATGTCAGGAGTACATTTTTTACATAGAGAATGGTGGGTACCTGGAACACATTGATGGAAGCTGGTGCAATGCAGATGTTCAAAAGGATAGACACATGGATGTAAAAAAAATAGAGGCTTATTGCCATTGAATGAGCGAAAAGGGAGACTGATCATGAAGTTATTTTTATTTTGGACCATTTAGAGAGAGCAGTGAGGTTGTGGAAACTAGTTTTCATCTAAAGAAGGATTGTTGGAGAACACCTGAGATAATGGTGTAGGATCAGGAAGGGATTGGTAGGTGGTTATTCTGGCTGCAGCTGGGTGGATGGGAACGGAACCAGACCACATTGTTGGCTGTAGCCCCTGTACTGTGCATTCTGTACTACTCTTTTCTATGTCAGGATATAATTTAGAGAAACACTATAACTTTCTGGATATTTTAAGGGAACAATACTAAATCAAACAATTTTGCAAAATAAGGTGCAAATTACATTAATAAAGAATTTAAAACCAACAAAGCATGTCAAATCCTCAGGTCATGTGCTTCAGCATCTTATGAAGGTAGCGAATAAAAAAATCTGAGATGCTCTCTGAATAATTTTTTTTAATGTTTTCTTGACTCAGAAACAGTTTTTTTTTCTAGATTGGCAAAGTGTATGTTACTTTGCTCTTTAAGAAAGTTTCTTTCTTGACCTCGATCAGCCTTTTGATAATATCTGATCAATGGTTGATCTGAACCCAATATCGTTTGATTCCCTGGGAAGTTATTTTATGGTGTGGAATTAGAAGTTACTTTTTATTCATATTATTGACACTTCTATGAAGCATTGTGGGACTTCTGTGGTTGCCCTCAACTGTCTCCAATAAGCATTTACTCTTCAGTGGCATTTTTAATCCAACTTTTCAATAAAATTGCTGAATTATCTATTACCACCCATTGTTATCGCTTACTTTAACTCTTACTACAAATGAATAGGCAGGAGATCATTTCCCTGAAGATCTATTATTGAATCTGTATGACTACCTGCCTCTGTTATTCACAAATACATATTCCCCCATTATTTTCACTTATTAATGAACTATGAAGAAGAATCAAATCTATAATTTACCTAACAATTATCCTGATTTCCACTACAAGTGTTGAGAAAGCAAGCATAAGATAGTGATGTTTCATGGTGAATTTTGGCATTTCAAATGATTTTTGCATTATTGTTGAAAGTTATTATGATCTCTTAAAAGTGTTAAAAAGAAAGTGTGGTGTCTTCCTGAAATGATGACAACATGTAACAGGTTGATGAATAGAAACATGATTAAATAAAGTAAGAGTAAATGGGGGAGGCAATGTTTACAACAATAAACTGTTAAGCTTAGTCAGTTAAGACTTTTATTTAATCACTTGACCATGATGTAGATTTAATTTTGGGGGGGATTTTTTTGCAGCAAATTTAGATAGTAGTAATTATCAAAGAATACTGTAGGCCAATCTGCTTCAGTATTGAACTAGAGGTTTGGCTGTTCCAAAGCCTCCGAGATGGTCAAGGTGGGGTCCTTGTGAGTTTGACAAAGATGCAAGTAGTGAGCAGAGAAGAGGTTTGTTTGACTCCCTCACAGTCACTGTCCAATGACCAAATCTCAGTCTCCTGGATAATGGACAATGGAAGGACTGGAGTACAGCAGAGTGCAAGGAGGTGACATATTAATTTGAATTAACTTGTTATTGCAAATATTTGTTATTAAAAATTTATGGATTAATTTTTAAAAAGCCAATGAACTGCAGAGCATGTATCATTGGTGAAGATTATAAACTGTCTCAGTGTGGTAAATCTATGTCATGCTGTCAATCCTTCACTATGCTTAGTCTGCACTACTGGCATTGGACATGGATTATCTCTACCACCAACGGCACTCCCCTTGACTATAACTGTGTATGCATCCATTATCATTCATTATTGTACTACTGAGTTTCTACTAATAAAAGCCATGATATGTGTTTAACTACACTGCCTTCATTATCTGGCATATCACTATTCACTCAAAAAAATAGGTATTTAAAATATAATTTTCCCTTCTGTTGCTTCAGTGAAATGGAGTGAATGCTCTGAATAGTTCATTCGAGATGTCCTACAATGGCCAGTGGGGGGTATAGAGAGTCTAGACCCAAAACATTGGCTATTTTTTCCCCCACTTATGCTGCCCAGTCTGCTGTGTTCCTCCAGCAGATGATGATTTTTCTCCTGCCCTTTTCTGAAGTGTGACCTAGTAAGATATTTAGAGGATGTATGGATCAGAATTAGTGTGGTTTAAACCCACTATCAAATTAACACATGGTACCTCTACAACTGGTGCCCATCAGTTCCTGGGGAGCGCCACTGTGAAAGTGCGTTTTTGTCCCTTATGTTTAAATTGTGTGGGATGTCAATGTCTGAGCTGATGTATTGACAAAAGTATCTTGCGATGAAATGCCTAATACCCATTTTCAATCAATCCCTATTTGAATTTCTTCAAAATCTTTTTAAGGATTTAAACATGGGGGTTAGGAAATTTTTATGCAAAGATAAAATGCCAAAGGTCTCTTTGGAAAAAATTGACTTGGAAATATGAATTAGGGGTTTTACATCATATTCATTTTAAGAATTATTATAAAGCAGCTCAATTGAGATTTATAAATGTCTGGTTTAGTTTAGATCGTATTCCAGCTTGGGTTTCTATAGAATTTAACACAATAGGGGATATGAATCCCAGGGATTCTGTTTATAAATAGAAGTCTAAATTGTTGTTTAGAAGTAGGGAATCACCTATTTTTAAATATTTGATTGAATTGTGGAATAATATTGAAAATGAAATTGACATGAAAAGTTTAATATCTAGGAAAATGCATCTATGTCAAAATAAGCATATTCCTTTTTTAATGGATAACCAAATTTTTGAGGATATGGAGACAAAAGGCGATTGAAAGAATTGAAGATTGTTTTGAGGATGGCAGATTTATAACATTTGAAAGAATGAGGGAAAAATTAATGTACCGAACAATACTTTATTTTGTTACTATCAAGTTAAAGCTTTTTTATCTGGCAAAAGAGGTCTTACTTTGACATTACCTAATCAAAGTGAATTAGAATTACTGAGTTGTAATTCTACTATAAATAAATTTATTTCATTAATGTATAATTTACTTCAAACTAAGGCCCCGAAGGTTGGGGTGCATAAATCAAGATTAAAATGGGAAATAGATTTACAAACACAATTAAATGGAAATGGTTGGACAGAGTTGTGTAAGAACAATATGGCTAAACTTATAAATATAAGATATAGGTTAGAGTAATTTTTTTTACATCAATTATATTAGACTCCACAAAAATTAAATAGATTAAATCCTTCAATATCAGATTTATGTTTTAGGTGTAGATCTGAGACTGGAACATTTTTGCATTCAACTTGGCAATGTCCTAAAGTTAGACAATTTTTGTTAGGGGTAGGTAATTTTTTGGAATGAATTACTGGGGTCAAATTCCCACAAGATCCCATATTATTTTTATTGAGTAATATTAAGGCTATGAAGCCAAAATTAAAATTAAATATCTATCAAATTGAATTTGTGTTAATTGTTTTAGCAGTTTCTAGGAAATGTATAGGAATATCATGGAAGACAGAAATAGATTTAGGTATGGAAAAATGGCATACAGAACTTTACAGTTGTATACCATGAGAGAAGATTACATATAATCTGTGAGATAAATATCATGGTGTTTTTTTTAGAAAATATGGCACCTATATTTAAAAAAAATTAGTTTCCATATTTGATAGGCTCTCTGAAGACCTCACTTGATAATCTCCAATAGACTTTATTGTATAAATGTTTTATTTTCTTGGCATTCTCCGGTTTTTCTTTCTTTTTTAGGGGTGGGGGGAATGGGTGGTGGGAGAGTGGTTTGGTGGGGTGGGATGATATAAAACACATGTATAATTTTTTGAAACAATTTCTAAAATTGAATGTAATGCAGCTATTATTGTGGTTTAAAAATTATAAATAAAATATTCCCCAAAAAATGCCTACTTTCACTCTGACTTTCTTTCTCCTCCTCCTCCTTCATTTAGGAGGGGTGGAGTGAGTGATGAATATGATGACCTCACACAGGATAGCTAGCACTGATACAACTAAATGGCCATTATCAGAGTGTGTTTGGAATCTTGATGGAGGAGGGATCTGTAAGGATGCTGGAATAGGTGTGTCTTTTAAAGTCAGACATTTTCTTTTCTGTCTGTTGCCCAGATCTTTTTCACTCCTTTAATGCTGTTGTCAATATTCCTCCTCACAGGGTATTTAGTATATTTGGTCATGCTTGCCCTCAGATGCACTAATGAGATGCACTAATGAGAGATGAAACACTGTGCATTGTGATAGGATCAGTGTAATTGTTTGGAAGAGGCAATGCCTTGGGATACTGATGCTAATTCTACAATGATGGGGTACGTTCATCCAAATGAAACAAACCTTCACCCTATTTCAAATCATGTACTTTCCTGTAGCAACACAGCAATGTCCTGGGCATGGTTTCTGGCTTTTATGAGTATGAGAGTTTGTTGTCTCTTGGTGCCTGCCACATTGACCACCGCCAGTGGGCTGATAACGCCTCAAACCGTGCATCTTGGCGCCTCACAGTTTGGCGGGCAGCAACCTCCTTTGAAGAAGACCGCAGAGCCCACCTCACTGACAAAAGGCAAAGGAGGAAAAACCCAACACCCAACCCCAACCAACCAATTTTCCCCTACAACCGCTGCAACCGTGTCTGCCTGTCCCGCATCGGACTTGTCAGCCACAAACGAGCCTGCAGCTGACGTGGACTTTTTACCCCCTCCATAAATCTTCGTCCGCGAAGCCAAGCCAAAGAAGACAATGTAATAACTTGTTGTTCTCCATTATATTTGCTCCTGTGTTCAGATATCCATCCACTATTGTACTCTGCTGTGTCATTGATCCCGACTGTCAAGTCTGAGAACCTCTGCACCCTCTCCCTGGGTCCTGACTACAAGCTGCTCTGTGGCACTCCATGACTTCTGGGTTAATGCATGTGTAGAGCTGGAGCATAACACTGCGAAATTTGGCCCCAGTCACCATGTGTTAAACTGGTTGACATCATACCTTTAGAAACATTAAAACAACTTAAACCAGAAACTGGTTGCAAAACTCTGAAATATTTTTAGTTTTAGTATGTTTTGTTGACAGCTGAGCACTAGTTTTCAGATAAAGAGAAGTCCATTTTTTTTAATCTTATGAGAAGTGGACATTCCAAGCAAGCCCGGTTTTTATTGCCCATCTCTAACTGTTCTTGAGAAGGGGTTGATAATTAAATTATAAAATTATTTACAACATGGTCAAAGCTAAATCTGGCCTTTGAAAATCATGTGGCCTAATTACACCCTATTAACCTACCAATCCTTAATGATAATGCCTCCTGAACAAAAAAATAAAATGTTGGGTCAGGCAACACTTGTTGATGCAGAGGAATGATTGATGTTTCGGTCAAGATGTTGCATTAGGATAATGATGATCCGACTTCCTGAACCACAGCAGACCTTCTGGTGAAGGCAGGAAGTTATAGCGTTTAATCTCAGTGAAGATTAAGGTGAAAAGCTAGGTATCTGTGGAAAGTGAAGGAACACACAAAATGCTGGAAGAACTTAGCTGGTCAGGCAGCATCCATGGATGGCAGTAGATAGTCAGGGTTTTGGTCTGAAATGATGACTACTTTTGGACGGCCACAGATGCTACTTGACCTGCTGAGTTCCTTCAGCATGTTGTGTGCTTCTCCATTTTTCCAACATCTGTTGTCTTTCTCGTTTACTTATGGAAAGGGATGTGAAAAGTTGAATTGCTTTACATCTTCACTGTGGACAGTGACTCACCTTTTGATACCTTCTTTCCACGACCTGCAAAGCAAAAGTTAAGACTGTGATGGGTACTCTCCATCAACATTGATTAGTGCAGCTGTAACTATATCCAAGAAGCTCACCACCACAGAACTAACACCATCTTTGGATTCCTCTCCAAGTAGTGCATCATCCTGACTTGGAAATATAATCACTGATTCTTTGGTATTGCTCAATCTAAATCCTAAAACACTCTGGGAGCCCCTCCAGTAGAAGAACTGCAGTTGTTTGAGAAGGCAACTCATCATCTAAAGGAAAATTAGGGATGGACCATAAATACTAGTCTTACCAATGATGCCCTCATCACAATGAATAGGCAGATCATCTATGGTGAGATAGTGTGTGACTTCCAGGTGACAATGTTTACATGTGCCTGCTGCCTTTACTTTCTTGATGATTAAATTTGTGGGTCTGGAAGTAGCCCAGAAGCATAAGAGCAATGTATCTTACAATTCATACTCTTTGCAGTCACCTATATCTATGGTGGGTTTAATGAATATTTATTGCAGTGCATTGGATTCCATTCAAATAGGTCTCTGAGTATTGAATGGTGCCAAACTTTTCTGAGTATTTATTTGCAGACCTAATGTTTCTGTCACCTATTATAATGAATTTGGAGACAAAGTGGACCTTTGCTCTTGCCCACACAATATTTATGTAGATGCTCTGTTTAAATTTCCTGGAAAATAATGATACCTCAAAACAATGATATGTGGTAAACAAGTGCATGCACATCCTTAACTTCACATTTTTAATGATTATCTTGGCTTGCTGTCCCTGTTGCCCCATCACTGTTGGAGTGTGCAATTATTTCTTTAAAGACTGTCTCCATCTGATAACATTTATTTTCCAATGGTCCTTTTGCCAATGACTACGCCTAGGAAACCCTACCGTAAATTGCCCTCTTTCATCAACATTTGAACACAGGGCTGAATGCCAGTTATGTCACTTTGGGAGAGGACAGGAAATCACATTTGGGAGCCAGATGTCTGATACAACAAATCTCAGTGTTTCCATTGCTTCAGCTTGATGAAAAAAGCCTCGCAGCAGAACCAGTTTGAAACCATTCTTGGATTGAAAACATTGCTGCTGTGAAGCACATGACAACATTTGATACCATAGGTCTCAGAGTATACTGGATGGATGTGATTTTCCAGGTTCAAATACTCAAGTGGTCATGATTGCTATTAATGCAAGAAAATAAAATATTTATTCAACTTCCACAGATTAACCAACTTTGTTTATTTTAGTCAATGCAACCTTTTTAAAGTAGATAAAATCAGAGAGGAACGGATAATTGCTGCATTCTCCAGTGACTATGCTGGCTAGAAATGAAACAGAAAATAACATGCAGAAGGCTCTAATGATGCCGGTCTATCATTACCGAGGATCCACCCAATTGCAGGATGTTTTGCAGTAAGTTGCTCCTCAGCAGCAAATCAGGGAAAAATAAATTGTTGCAAAATAATATCGACTTTTGTTTCACAGCAGCAGTTTGCAAATGTCAATAGGCTCAATTGATCTTGGGAGGAAAACAACAAAATTCTCAGAAATATATTAAACTGAACAATGTTATTCTCTTCTGGCTCTTACTGACAAGCATTTTCAGTTCTTCCTCAGCCTTCTGCCATTATCTTTCCATTAGAACTCAAAGGACGCAGTCTGGAGGTTAGCACGGTTTCATCCCACCCTTGGGTGAAGGAGAGCACAGCTCTGCCATTTGTAAATGTAGACCCACTCTACCATTGACAGACTTCTACTAGCAGGACATTAGGCTCTCTGAGAGCCCAGCTAGCAGTCCATCAGACCTATCAGGTTTCCTGCTTTCTGACAGTTACTGACCCAAGCCCATGCGCACCCACATAATCTCATTCAAGCCACACTCATTGCTTCCATGCTTTGCTCACCCAATGTTATGATGTCTGGACCAAAAATATTGCCAATAAAGCCTGATATTGTGCAATCTTTAATCCCTGCAAAATCACTATTTAGATATTGTCTTAAATAGTACTTCTCAAATAACACAAACCACTCCTCCTGAGACTCAGAATGGCTGGGGATCTGTTTAATTTCTGTTAAACTCAGTGCAATTTGTAAGAGCTCAAGAAAAATTCTTTGTTCAAAACCCCAGTCTTAATTTGTTGACATTAAATAAATTTAATGAGTTTAATGAAGTTAAATTAACTGAATTTTAGAAGGGGAAATGCCATTGGAAAATACAATTTTATGCAACTAAGGTTTACTTTCTTCTCTCTACTAATTGGGCAATAATGGTAATTTGTGACAAAACATGATTACCAATCCAGTAGTATAATATCTTCAGCCAAAATTTCACTCTTGCTGGTTAGGCTGTTTCTCTGCGAATTCTGTTGAATTTTCATTGACGTGACAGCATGAGACCAAGTGTACCCTGAAAGAAATCTGGCTACATTTTAAACTGAATGGAAGAGTCTGACTGCTGTAATTAGTCATAGTTGCCATTATTATTGTATCATTTCACCAAGATGGAAAAAGTAGTACTGGTTGAATCATAGTGTTATTTTATCTGAAAATTCCTGTTTCTAATTAACATTTTCAATGAAACTTTATGCATAATTAGTTCATCCTCAAATATAATTTTGCATTGTTAGACAAAATTAAAACAAAGATTGTGTTTTTTCCCCAATGGCTTTCTTAATATTTGAATAATTTACATCCACAAAGCAGGAGGCATTAGGTTTGATTCTTATTGTGTCTATTGTGTGTGGAGGAAATTAGGTCTTTCTGCCCGTTTGGGATGTGTGTATTGCGGGTGGTCACATGTCCTCCTTGTCTGAAACTTATTCGGAAGTCTCATCGCCTGTTAATCAAGGTTGGACTTTGCCCACCCATTAGTGCACACCTTGCTGTTGACTAATTTAAATTACCTAGAGTTATTAGCTAGATGCCCAGATCAGAACTCTATAAATCATTGATGCCTACCACATTCGTTCTCAAAGCCTCATGGTCCAAGCCGAGGACATCACTCCATGCCAGATTACTACTGTGGGCATTGCTGGAATTGTCGCAAGTAAGGTGTGCACTACGCTGAAGCTGAGCCATAGTATTGCAATAGATCAATACCTGCAGAGTGCCGCACACCATTGGTACAGGGAACTGGGTGTGTGTAAGAGTCCCTCCCTGTTTGTAGTGTGTGTACTCAAGTATGTGAGCGTGTCACTATTGTCAGAGTCCAATCTAGGTCCAAGGTGAATGTCTATATCATTGCTTAAGTGAAATAGTAATTGAGTATCATTTAACATTACCTGTTTGTCTCCCATGTGTTAATTAAAGTTACATGTGATTGTAACACTTGTGTCCTGACTCACCTCTCTGTGAACCCACCAAACCGGATACTCTTCCCAACATGATAGTGTCTTACACTTCCAATTTCTTTTTTGTTGACATCTTTCTGGCAAAATTACTATTTTTAATAAAATTCAGAAAATTAAATGTATAAAATTGCATGGCTCACCAATGGAGCAATGTTTCAGGTAAAATATTTTATCCACAATTTTTGTTAGAAATGCTAAATTATATAAAGTGATAAATATTTACATAGAAACATAGAAAATAGGTGCAGGAGTAGACCATTCATTTTGATCATGGTTGATCATCTACTCAAGTATGCAATACCTGCCTTCGCCTCATAACCTCTTATCTCATTGGCCACAAGGGCCAAATCTAACTCCCTCTTAAATATAGATAAGGAACCAGCTTCAACTACTTCCTGTGGAAACTAATTCCACAGGTTCACCACTCTCCGAGTGAATTTTTTTTTTCTCATCTCAGTCCCTTATCCTTAAATTGGTTTTCCCCAGCATCAGAAACTACCTCCCTGCATCTAGCCTGTCCAATCCCTTAAGAATTTTATACATTTCAATAAGATCCCCCCCTCAATGTTCTACATTCCAGTGAGTATAAGCCTAGTCAATCCAGCCTTTCATCATATGTAAGTCCTGCCATATTTGCAACCATGTTGTGTACTTGCATGAATTATTATTCTTTATCTTGTTTCTGATTATACTGCATTTTTTAAATCTTTTGCAGATCTCCATAAAAGGCAAATCTTCTGATTTATTTTTAAGTGCCAAAGTTCTCATACATTATTGCCCCCCATTAGAATTTGGAAAAAAAAACTCCATGGGCTAGACATTCCCTGTTCACCCATAGATATAATTAACTCTCTGACCAGAGCACAGAAGAGAAATAGGCAGACCAGAGCATTTAAATTAAGTTTGCTTAGCTTCATTATCTGCAAGTGATCCATTCAATTTTGCTCAGTGCATTCAATCCAAATAATTATTTATGACCATGTGCTAGAGGAAGTGCTGTCTATCTCACAGTTCTTTGAGGATAACACTGGCAACTAAACTTCCTGGGTATGGTATAAATCTAATTTAATTCACCAGTGACCCGAAGGAAAAAATGTCCCACTGCATAAGCCTGTGTGAAGGAAGAGTTACTGCCAAGGAAGGCTATTAGTTGAACATGAGATATATTGAATTTTCAATTAGCTGGCTATGTAATGGATAGTGAAGCTTTCATAGTGAATAGTGTAGCATTTATGTTACAGGGAAAGTGATCCAGCGTTTGCATAATTGATCCATGAGCATGAGTTCCTGGCAGATAGGGAGCATGGAGTACCTGTGTCCATCACTCATTGTTGTAAAAACCCATTTGGTTCACTGATGCCCACGAGGGACGAAGCCCGTCACTCTCACCACATATCTAAACCCAAATGCACAACATTGAGGTAGGCTCTTCAGCAGCTCCTGCCCCAGGTCCTCCCAGATACATAGCTGCTAAAGTAATTGTGGACTCCAAAGTAAAATTACCCCCTCCCACCCACTCCAGCCCAGAATGAAAATATTGCTCCACCATGAGATGACCCCTTCTGCAGGATGTCTATTCTCAAGAAATGTCAACCACAATTACTTCCTTACTACTCACCTCATCATTGTAATTGGCTTGCTTCATGTTAATACATATACTTGGAAGGATTTAATAATTGTTATGTACCTAACAGCAGCAATAGAAATGAGCCCAAATGGTGTTATATTTAAAATGATATTTTGAATTATTAATCAACAATGATACAACACCTAATATAATTTATTTACACTTAACTAAAGTTATCTACACTTATCTAACTTAACCCCCAACAATGCATGAATATACTGGCATGTATTGAATACTCCAAGCCACAACAGCTCAAGGCACAATTTTCAGAAGGTAGTTCAAAGTTCAGTTTCAGAAATTCAGTGTTGGCATGTAGGCTTGAAAATGATGCGACACGCAGCCCTGAGATGAAATTAGAAGTTTATGATGTTGGGGGGAAGAGACCGGGCCAATGAAACTCTTGTTGAGATGCTTCCAGTGCCAACCAAAACTCCCCTCTTCTTTGGTGTAGGGGACATGAAACAAGTGATGCTCACAAAGCTTCCAGAACCCTTTTCATGTGCTAGCTGAACTCAAGTAATTCACTCTGGTCACCATTCAAGCACAGTATTTCTTCTGCAAGTAGAATAATTTTGTTGGGTCAGTTAAACAAAAGTGACCTTCACTCTTTTAGTCACAGAGTGGTCTTCTCATTCCTCTATAAATAAGAGCAAGAAATCAGGCAGATTATCCATAACCATGTATGAGGCCAATCCAGCATCGTATTTCTTTTTCAGAGAGCTGTTTGCTCTTGTGCTGTCTCCTTAAAATGTCCCCTGAGCAAAACTGTGTATTCACTCTTAATCTGTTGGTCACATGGTCTCGGTGTAGTTTTAGGGACAATCCCTTGCTGCTTTTCAAATTGAAGAACACAATATCTTAAGCCTTCCAGCTCAGTTTCGCAAAAAACTCCAAAGCCTGAAAGGTTTGTTAAATATGTCCTCTTAAAGTGACAATCCCACACAAATAAAATGAACCAGAAAATGGGAGCATGTACATTATATAGAGGATGTTATTATAGGCTTATGTTATTCCTAATCTTTATTTTGTATAAATTATATTTTAGAAAGTTACTATGGGAGTTTGAAACTGGGAAAGACAAGATAACAACAGTGTGGAGACAGCCTGTCTGTTACTTCAAAGCCATAAAACAGCTTGTTTATTGATCAGTTGAAATACTGAAACAATGGAATGTTTATTCAAAAAAGACCTGTTCAAACAAATGGCCATTTGTCATATGACGTGCTTTTGTGAAATTGAAACTAAGAACCAATATTGCTCAAGTAACTCATGAGATTTGAGACACTTGAGAAACAGCCGTGAGGATCATCAACCAAACTCTTCTGAAGACAGAATTAAAGTGATTCTCAGGTGAGATGGTCAGTTCTGCTGCTCTCCTTATCAGAGGAGAGAAATTTACTGTGGCCATTGTAATGGTCACTTTTGTCTGACCCATACCTGGGTAAAGGGAGCAAAATTATGCTTGCATTGGATTAATGATTATTTTAATGGACATTTCATTTAACCCTTGGAAGATTCTAACCTGTTATTTTAAACTTGCAGCTCTGGGTTCTGCAAGGCTGAGAACCTGCTTGTGTTTTAAAATCAGCAGACATAAGCTAAATTCCACCAAGAGGCCAGAGATGCTGTTATCTGACGAAAGGACATTTGTGTACCAAGAACATTTAATCTTTCTGCTTGTTTTGGTCACAGACTGTCAGAAGCCTAGCCTTGATGCAAAATAAACCATTGTATTCAAAGTGATAAGCTGAAAATTATGTTATTCGTTAGAAGCCTAGCATGCTAGCTTGCTTGCTTATCTTTCTTGCTGTACTGGGAATAGGTGCTTGGGTAAGCAGTTTTTGGGTAATATAAGCCATGATCCCGCTTCTGAAGTTTGAGACTCTCCGAGAGGTGGCAACATCTCTCAGCAAGAAGAGCTTCTGGAGTCCAGCCAACGTCCCGGTCAGGGGAGGTGGAGAAGCTGCTACCGGCACCCTGACAACCTACTACAAGTGTGCAGTCATTGCCTCGCTTCGGCAGTTGGGACCAGTCCAAGCATTGATAAGTATAGTTGGGAAGGGGTTGAATATTGTAGTGTGAAATCAGCTTTTGAATTTGTAATAAACATTTGTATAAACTGAACTGCTCTCGGTGTGTGTGTCTATTTTCTTTTGGTAGCTCAAACACTGTGACCAATCTAAGATGAACAAAATGAGAGGTATAAGTTTACCCAAGCCACCATTGTAATGGTCACTTTTGTCTGACCCATACCTGGGTAAAGGGAGCAAAATTATGCTTGCATTGGATTAATGATTATTTTAATGATCATTTCATTTAACCCTTGCCTGGGTTCATAGAAGCATCACATTGTAAAGTCACAAGTTCCATAACCTCTATGCAAGAAAGGCATGGCGGGGGGGGGGGGGGGGGGGTAGAATTTTGATAAATCCTTCGTATGAAAAAACATTTCTATGAAAACAACTTGACAAGAATTTGTGAGTTTTGAGAAGTCTCATGACTCGGTGTCTCTCCTACTACATAATTGCTTCTGAACATCAGTTCAAACATTTTGAGTTTCAAGACAAGATTTCTATGACTGAACTTTGAACTGACTTTTCAGAATTGTGCCTAAGCTGTAACAGTTTTAATGATCCACACACATACATTTATACATTTGTGCATATTTGGGGTTAAGTCAGAAATTATAATATTAATTATTATTTGATATTACATTATTAATTGTTATTAATAACAATTATTGTTGTGAAGATACCATTGTCTTGGTGAATTTCTATTGCTCCTGATCTACGATGTAACAAAGGAATATCATTTGATGAATGCACTGAACTCAAAAAGCTGGAAATGAGCAATCATGTTGAAACTGAAGATGGATCTCAAGATACTCCAGTTATTAAGACAAAAGTTGATGCAGGAGTATTGGTGTCAATGTGATGGAAAGGGAGGAAAACTGTCTTGTCATTGATGATGAGTTGATTCCAATCTAGTTTTGTGGGTGTTCTGATGAGGAATATGAGGCAAATTTGAACAGCCTCAGAGGAAGGCAGATTTAAATCTTCATTGTATGTAAACAAAAAAAAAATGCCTTTCATTATTCTGATTCCATTGTATTTCCTCAGGTTCAAATTCAGGCTCCTTTATTGTCATGTACATAATACACAAAATTTGTTTGCCCATGAAGGTACACAAAGAGACGCTATTATCCCTAGCAAGAAGAGAAAGAGAGGTAAAAGAAAATTCCTTCAGTGAGTGTCCATGGATCCCTCAACCTGTTTCAATGCCACCACCTCCTGTGTTCACGTAACCTCTGTAGGTGCATGGTGCCCTGCAAGTTCCAGAGATGAACACTAGCTCGAGGCATCCAAGTCACCATCCTCGGCCTTTGGTTCTGAACTGAAGCTGCAAACTCCTGAGGCCTTTTGGGAGTGCTGATTGTCTTGCCACCTTCATTTACTAGGAGTGCTGTCTAAAGAGGGCTCAAGGAAGTAGAAAGACCCCTTACCTCCAGCGCATAGTATCTTCAACCCACTACTATGAAAAACAACAACATCAAAAATCAGGACTGCTAGGCTGGAGAATAGATTCTTCCCATAGACTATGAGACTGATAAACAGTGTCCTGAAACCATTCATCCTGATAATTGTTTTGATTATTTATGTGATCTTTATGTACTGTGCATTCTGTTTTTGTTTGTGCACCAAGGTCTGGAGAGACACTTTTTCGTCGGGTTGCATATGTATAATGAGATGACAATAAACTTGATCTTGAACTTGAAACCTGGTCTAATACCTGGTGCTCACCAGCCAGTCTTCAACAGCTTGCTAGCAGCCTACAGCCTAGTGTGATTCCTTCCACCATTAAGCCCCTCACTTATCTGCTGCTGTGGTCACCTACCTGTCAAGTCTTCTCTTTCTCAGCATTCAGGTGTTCTGCTATGGTTCCCTGCACCTCTCCATTGCTGTGTCAGAGCCCACTACTCTCATTGCCTGGGTTGCAAAGCATGGACCAAGCTATTTTGAGGATCCCTCCCCCCCACCCCCCCACCCCAAGGAGTCCACTGGTGTTAAGACAGGTAGTTTAAACCATCAGCATAATGACCAGATAGTAGAGGAGCACTGGAATACACATTTCCACTTCCCACTACTCCTGATTTCATACCTGCAGCAGTTGCTGTTACCACAACTGCAGCAGTGCCACCATTTTCTTAATGGTTAAACCAATCTGCTGGTAATAGATTTCCCAAGAATGCTTTGTTGCTCCCAGACCTCTTCACATGGCAAGATAATGGGAACACCTCTTCATCTTCATATTTAGAAGGTCTAATCTTTTTGAACTAGTATAGTTCGACCCTGCAGAAGCAGGGACTAAAATTGGGACTAAAATTGGAATGAGAGATTTCCTCTTATCCTTTGCTCTATCACAGGTCAAGGAATTCCAGGGATCACTTTTATCATTTTCTGCATCTGAGTTTAAATGGTGAAGATGTTTCATCAACTCAACATTCCGAATAAAAATCTTCAAGCTTAAAAATGTGAAGATTATTGTTTGGTTAAATGCAAACTGGCTTTTACAGATTTCATGATTAGGAAAATAATGTTAATAGCATTATACACAAGCCATGTATTTAATATAGTAGCTCTCTTCCTCATGTGTGGTTTTGCATGTAACATACATGTACTCAGACGTGGACTTTTTACCCCCTCCATAAATCTTCGTCCGCGAAGCCAAGCCAAAGAAGAAGACATGTACTCAGTGACATCAAGGCAAATTCTGCTTCCCTTTTGAAAAACACACTTTTTACTCTTTGCTGAATAGGTTCAATATAGCATATAATACAGTAAAATCCATATTTTCCAGAATTAAGCAACTGACAGTCTCAAGCAACTGGCAAAAAAAAATTGCGGAAAAAAAATTGTTAGAAAATACCAACGTTTAAAATTGGAACCCCCCCCCCCCCCAGTGATTATTTCGCAAAACAAGCAACACTCAATCTCAAGGAACCAACAAATTCACTGATTTGACATCTGAGGATACAGGGGCTTTTACTGTGTATTCAATAACATGCCTCGGCTGAGTATTTATTAACAGCAGTTTGCAGTGGATCTGCTATTTCACGAGAAGATGGGTCTGGGATTTTACATGTCAAGGATAGGAGGGAAAATTCCAGCATCACTTAAGAATGTTGATGATATTCAAATTAAAACTGCAGTGGGGAGGCATCTACAGGAGTTAAAACTTCCTGGCAGGAAGTGGATTGTTGAAGGCCAGAGGTGACGGGTGCAGGTCTACAGTTTCACAGAAGACTAGCACAGGTCAGGCAACCAGCCAGCCTCAAAAGCATCAGGCAAAAGGTGTCCATGGCAGCAGACCTCTTTGCAGAGGTAGAAGAACCTAAAAGGCAGCAGCAATGTCAGTACAGAAGCTCAGAAGATTATGCAACATCCAGTAAAAGACAGTTGATACTTCAGGCCCGAACCCTTCTTTAGGAGTGCCAATTATAAAGTGGTGGGAGGGGTGGGGGGAGGGAAAGGAGAGGAGCACGGGCTAAGAGGAAAGAGATAATGGATGGATATACGTAGGAGGGTAGAAGAGAAAGAAGCTGGGAAATGATGGGAAGAGGCAAGTTGGCTAAAAAAGATAGCTCTGTGATAGGAAAAGGACAGGAATGGTGGGGAGGTGGAGAAAAGATTCAGAGGAATAAGTAAAAAGGAAGAGAATGGTGGGGAGGTGGAGAAAAGATTCAGAGGGATAAGGGAAAAGGAGGGAATGGACGAGAAGGCTAATGGAAATTGGAAAAGATCACAATGGGATCCCACCATCAGATACATCTTCCTCTCCTATTGTAATAGGAAGGTTTGTGGCTGTCATGTGACAACACTATCTCCTACCTAGTTGGAGGACACACCAGCTGCCAATCAACGTTTGGTTTTATCGCATCCACCAGTGCACATATAAATTACATGGACTCCACTCTCCAACCTGCCTGTACTTGGCTTTGAGCCATTGGCTGTTGTAATTGGATTAACCCTCCTGACACTGAGCCATATCTTTGCTAACAACCTGGGCAGGATCCTTCAGCACTATAAAGGTACCATGTGTGGTGATATATCACTAGCCTACTGCAGGGGCCGATCTCTGTACCTGCAGAAAGATCATCGATGGACAGACCACACCTGGCTGGCTGTCAATCAACCTCCTGGGATATAATCCTGAGCTGTCCCCTCCCGAGCTAGTCACTCAGGAGTCACTAGTACAGCTACCACTGTAGCAGAGACTTAACTGAATAAAGCCTGTTGTACAGTCTTTCTCGAGTTTTGTGTCTGCTTACTGCTGCAGCCATGCATCACAATGTGTTCTTTGTTCTCTCTCTTTGCCAGCTGGGAACTATCCTGCTTCACTCCAGGCTTACAAATGTGGAAAGATGCTGGAGAAACTGTTGGTAAGATGTGAACTGTTAAAAGGGTTGGGAACATTGAATTAGTGTCCCTTGTAACATAGAGCCGTGCCTGCACTGAGTCAAGTGGTGGTGGGGCATCATAATGATTTTTCCTTGATCATTTTATGCACCAGTTCCCAGAGACAGAGACAGACCGACAATTTGGGTTTGCGGAATCTTGGTGGTCAGTGGTGATATTCACTACTTTAATACTTTAGAGGAAGTCTTTGTGGCTCTTGTAATAGTCAAGTTTATTGTCCTCCGATTGGTCAAGTACAACCCAATGAAACAGCATTCTCTGGTCTTCAATGCAAAACATGCAGTGGAAACCAGACATAACACACATACAGACACGTATGAAGGACAAACGATACGTATGAAGGACAAGTATTCATATATACAAATAAATAAATATTGTTTCATGAATATGAGAGTCTCTGATGGTTAGTGTGAGCAGTTCCTTTGGTCATTTAGCATTCTCATTGTCCTTGGGATAAGCTGTTTCTCAACTTTGTGTTTTTGGCTCTGAAATCCTATATCTCTTTCCTTATGGGAGCAGTTGAAAGAAGCTGTGTGCAGGAAAAATAATTAATTTTCATGCCCTCTTCTGACAGTCCTGGTAGCTCACATCAATGGAGGCGGGGGGAGGGAGACCCCAGTGATCCTCTCTGCCACTCTTATGGTCCTGTGGATTGACCTCCAATACATTTCTCTGCAGCAAACATACCACTCTGATGTACCCAGCTTGGACACTCTTGATTGAGCTCCTATAGAAGGCTAACATAATGGTGGCCGGTAGCCTTGCCCACTTCAGTCTTCTCAGGAAGTGCAGTCACTGTTGCACCCTTCTGACAAGTGGAGAGATGTTGTGTCCTTGATAAGTGACAAGTCGATGAACTCCAAAAAAACTTGGTGGTCTCCACTCTCCCCACTACATATGTAGAAGATGGTGGTCTTTCCTAGTCCACCTGAAGTCCATGATCATCTTCATCTTATCTGTGTTGAGACTCAGGTCGCTCCACAATCACAAGATTTTCAACCTCTTCTCTGTAGTGCGACTCATCGTTGTTGGTGATGAGGCCAATGACTGTGGTGTCATCTGCAAACTTGATTACACTGTGGCAGCTGGATCTGGCAGTACAGTCATGGATCAGTAGCGTGAGCAGGAGTGGACTGAGCACACAGCCCTGAGGTGCACCACTGCTCAGTATGATGGTGCTTGAAGTTCTACTACCAACCTTGAGAGACAATAACACAAGACCACAGATAGATGGTTACATCATGTAATACTCGGCTTCTACTTCCACCTAAATATGGTGTTTGACCAGGATAAAGAGGGCATTTATATAATGAGGGAGGGGGGTTGAATGATTGTGTAGAAGAAGCAGAAATCTTGCTCTTCAGTTCCAGATGTTGAAAAAGATCATGCTTTGACTTTTGCTTACTTGTTTATTTGTAAAGTTTTAGTTTCTAGAGTGAAAATTTCCTGCTGTTAATTTAATAAATAATCAGGACTTGCTTGGTCATTCAGCATCTCTCGCATAGTGCAGATGCCCCCTTGCTCTGTCAAGGTGACATTCTCTGTAAAATCCATTATTGTCCTCCAATAATTACAGTGGTGGAGACATGTTTTTCAAAATGGCAGCCTCGAGTTATTGCTCTCTTTACCTATAAAATAGTCACTTTTTGTGACACCAAGGGAATAATCTTTCACTCATAAGCAATTGTCCACTTTCCCAACTTCTGTGCAGAGCTCAGGGAAGGTGGAATTCGCTCGACAGCTGAGAGGAAAAGGGCTAATGGTATCAACTCAGAATACAATGTGGAAGGCAGTGATTCAAAACAAAATGTTGGCTGGCCTCATCATGCTGTCAAGTTAAACTGAGAAGTTGCTCCAGATCTGCTGAAAACTGTCAGCTTCCTGACAAGTGCAAGTTTGACTTGCAACCTCGTTGATTTTTCAGAGATTTCTTGGTTGTTTGA
Organism: Narcine bancroftii; assembly: GCF_036971445.1. Taxonomy (NCBI): domain Eukaryota; kingdom Metazoa; phylum Chordata; class Chondrichthyes; order Torpediniformes; family Narcinidae; genus Narcine; species Narcine bancroftii. Next base: position 191,645,524 of record NC_091471.1, on the reverse strand, counting down.
AATTAGTACGGAACTTCAAAAATGAGTGCAGTTGCTTCTTTTATAGCCATAGGGAAGAAAGATTTTTGCCACAGAGTGGATGTTGTATCTGGCACCACTCATGTAATGCCTCTAAAGTGAGGCAGGCCTTTGACATGCTGACAATGTCACAAGTCCATATTATCTGAAGCTTCAGTGCAATGTTTGTTGGTTGCAGCTGCCTAATTCTGCTTTATTTTTCTGTCTTGCTTAATTAGTAGGTAGCAATGAGAATGATGACTGTGTACTAAGAGCACCTTTCTCTGAAGTGAGGTTAGGATATCAAATCTTGAAATCCTAAAGGAAAAGATATTTTCTTACTTGGGAGAGAATGCTCACTTTGAGAAGAACCAAACAGTGCCTACTAGAATCCATGAAAAAGCTGAGTACCCTGTGATATCTGTCTCTGAGGGTTTCATCAGAACATCATACAAGAGGGTGAACCCCTGCAAGGCGTCAGGCCCTGATGATGTACCTGGCAGGGTACTGAGAAAATGCACTGTAAATGTAGTGATCGTGTTTGCATAGATTATAGTTACTGTTTAATTATACTTGCTGCTAGCAGGGGATTGACACACAGTATGTAAGATCTGTAAAGGAGGATTGCAGCCTCATAGCATGCCTCATGGTGCTGTTTACATCAAATTTAAACTAAAGAACCTTTCCCTTCATCCATGTGTAGTCTAAGAACTCACACATACAAGATAAAACATGATATCAGAAGTGGGATGAAGGAAATTAAAAGGAAATACTTTGAAAGATAAAAATCTAAAGTCAGCAACTCATCAGTGAAGAGAAACTAACAAAGAGAAAAAAAATGGAAGGATTACATCCACCAGTGAAACTTCATCTGACAGGTAACATGGCTGAAAATTGGAACAGATTTAAACAGCATTTTGGATTGTATTTAGTGGCAGTCAGAGCTGACAAGAAAAATGAAGAAGTTGAAAGCATCAGTTTTCTTTCATGTCATGGGTGATGAAGCCCTGGAGGTGTATAATATGTTCACATTTGCTGCTGAAGGAGACAAAATGAAACAGGAAAAAATAATGGAACAGTTTGAGGCATACTGCACATCTAAATGTAACATGACATTTGAGAGGTACAAATTTTTCACGGGTACAGAAAACAGAAAAAAGTATTGATCAGTATGTGACTGAATTGAGAAACAGAAGCAAAACATGTGAATTTAGTGGACTGACCGACTGGCTGATAAAGGACAGACTTGTGTTTGGTACTCCATATAATAATCTAAGGGAAAGACCATAGCACTCTGTAGGGCTCCAGAAACTGTAAAAATGCAGGCAAAACAGCTGTTCAGTGAAACTAGCTGCAACATGGATGCAGTGAGCAAAAACAGACATAAACCATTGGATAAAAGCGCGCCAAAGAGGAAAGAGAGGTGTGGCCAGCAAACAAAAATGAAAGGAACAATCAAAAGCCTTGTCATCAATGCAGTACACAACAGCTACCAAAAAAGTGTCCAGCTTATGGTAAAACATGCAATTCGTGCTACAAAAACAAACATTATGCCTGTTGGTGTAGGAACTAAGTGCCACAAAGCAAAGTTCATGCAGTAGATGAAAGGGAGATGGAGAAATTCTATGCAGATGTGGTGACTGAAAAGAAGAAAGAAAACAGAGACTGGATGTTGAGATTAAAAGTGAATGACATTTACATTTCAGCTAAATTGGATACTGGAGCACATATTAATGTAATATCAGAGACTGATTTTAAGAAGATTAGACCCAGACCAAAGATGTATGGAACAAAATTGAAAGTGACAGGATATTCAGATACTGATATCCCAGTGCAAGGAGAATGCACGGTCAAAGTGAAACACAAGGACAAAGAGCACATGCTAGCATTCATCATGGTACCAAAGGATGTACAAGCCATACAAGGTTTAACAGCATGAGAGAAACTGAACCTGGTAAAAAGAGTCCTCGTTGTGGAAAGTGAAGGAGAGACAGTCTATGATGAACTCATGATAGAGTACAATGACCACAATCAGTATGAATTGGAAAAAAAATGTCTTCTTCTCACTGATTAGCAATACAGATATACCCCAAGGATGAGAGCTTAGCCCACTGTTCTACTCATTATAAACCCATGACTGTGCAGCCAGGCACAATTGTAATGCTATCTACAGGTTTGCTGTTGAAACCACTTTTTCTGACAGAATCACAAACAGCAATGAGGAAGCGAACAGGAGTTGTAGGTCAATTGGATGGCATGGACACGTGGGCTGAAAGGACCTGTGGTTCATGCTAGATTTTTTAAAAATCTAGATCAGTACAACATTGTAGGCCAAAGGGCCTGTACTGTGCTGTTCTATGTTCTAAAGGAGATTTGCCAGGCTAACTCCTGGGATAAGAGGATTCTCCAATTCCGAGAGGAATTCAGTTTGGGTCTGCATTCCTTGGAGTTTTGAAGAATGAAAGGTGACCTTATTAAACCGTACAGCTCGCGGATGGTATATTGACAACAACCTTGCACTCAATGTTATCAAAAACAAGATGAGTGTGGACTTCAAAAGGAAGTCAGGGGAAACAAATCCCAGTCCTCATTGAGGGCTCAGTAGTGGAGAAATTCAAAAACTTCAAAATCCTGGGTGTCAACATTTCCAAGGATCAGACCTGGAGCCTTCATGTTGATGCAATCACAAAGATGGTTCCCCAGTGGCTATACTTGTGAGGGGTCTGAGGTGATTCAGTATGTCACCAAAGAATCTCAAACTTCTATAGGAGAGCATTCTGCCTAGTTGTATCACTGCCTGTTATGGAGGCGCTAACTTTCAGAATAAGAATAAACTGCAGAGTGTTGTTAACTTTGCCTGCAACGTCAAAGGCACCAGACTTCACTCATCAAGGACATCAGGTGGTAGTGTCTTAAAAAAGCAGCCTCTATTCTCAAAGACACCCACCACCCAGGCCACGCCCTCTTTGCTCTCCTACCATCAGTAAAAAGGCACAGGAGCCTAAAGATGAGCACTCAGCTTCTTCCCTGCTGCCATCAGATTCCTGAATAATCAATGAAGCAAAGACACTGCCTTACTTTTTGTTCACTATTATTTTTATTTTTTATAGTAATGTTGTAAGATGGTTATAATATGAATGTTTGCACTGTGATGCTGCCACAAAGCACCAAATTTCATGACTTGTTCATGACAATAAATTCTGAATCTGATTTTGAGAATTATTTTCTTGCTGGGCAGATATTTTAATCAGTTCCATTGCATTTGACAAAGGTTTGTTTTGTAAGTGATCACCTGATCCCTGAAACATATGCTGGGAAGTGGATTACTCAAACAAGATAATCAGGTATAAATTCAATCAGCACATATTGCACGAAGTAAATAAATAGTTCAGTAAATGCAAGGAGATAATAAAACAGATGCATTGTTTGCCCAGGGGAATAATTAATGAAGAAGTACTGCATTAAGAAAGGAGTCTAGTCTTATACAGAGCAAAAAAATTATACCAAAATATTTTTTCTACAAAGAAGAAATGTCTAATTGGATTGGAAATGATATGCTTTTTTCATCTAATGCCATAAATAAATCTAAATTTACTGGAATTTCTTCATCTTTGTATACATAAACTCTTCATTATTACCATTAAATTATTCACTGAAGGGCAGACTAATACACTAATTCTTTAAACTTTCAATCTTAATTGGAATATACTGTATCTATAGAAACACGGGATTTTCCTTTACCTTAGCTATCAGAGACACCTTATGCCTTCTTTTAGTCCTCTTGAGTTTCTTCTGGTATGTTTTCTTGCATTTATTATACTGAAGAACCTCATTTGTTCCTGCTGCCCATACTCTCCGTGCACCTCTTTCTTCTTATTCAGGGCTTCAATATCTCTCAGAAACTGATAACTCCAATACCTGTTCAATTTACCTTTAATCCTAACAGGAATATACAAAATCTGTTTTCTCAAATTTTCACCTTTGAAGGCCTCCCACTTACCAAACACACCTTTGTCAGAAAACAACCTGCCCCAGTCCATCCTTGTAAGATCCTTTCTGATACCATCGAACAGCATTATGATCACTGGATCCAAAGTGTTGGTCTACACACATTTCTGTCACCTCTCCTGTCTTGTTCCCTAATAGGAGATCTAGTATTGCACTCTCTCCAGTTGTGATCTCTATATATTAATTAACAAAACTTTCCTGAACACATTTGACAAACTCTAACCAATCATTTTACATTATGGGAGTTCCAGTTAATGTGTGGAAAGGTATAATTATCTACTATTACAACTTTATGCTTAATGCATCTGTCTGCTCTCTCTCTACAAATTTAATCTATCAGTTCCTGCTGACTGTTGGAACATCTTGAAATAATCCCAGTAAGGGTGTCAACCCTTTTTAATTCATTTTCACCAATATAGCCTCAGTAGATGAGCAAACAAATGTCTTGTCTAAACACTGCCATGACATTGTTGTTATCTAGCAACAGCACCCCTTTCACTTTCATCTCTCCCTATTTATCACATGGAACCCCAGTATACCGAGTTGGCTGTCATGCAACCAAGTCTCATTAGTGGCCACCATGTCATAATTCCACATGCTGATCCCTGCTCTAAGATCATCCACCCTGAATTGAAATAGATGCAATTCAGAACATACCTTCCATGTACAGTACAACATTTCTATTTGTCTTTAACTAATATCATTAAAGATAAATTAAGAAAGTTTTGCCTGAAAATTAATCATTGTTATTGAAATTTAAACTGGGAAAAGTGTGATCAAGAGTCAAAATAGATTTTTGTACTGTAATCTTTATATTATTTAATGATATTTGTCTCCAAATTGTTTTAATTCCTCTCACAAATTATTTCTGGTGAAGGATTTAATTTTTGCACACGAATTGCAAACAATTCAAAGGAGCCAATTGCAGCATAGAATTCTGTCATATACAACAGGCAAATTTCACTGACCAGATTTCACTAGGTCAGATCACTTTAATTACAACATCCTACACACATTGGCAAAAATCCAAAAGCCAAAAAAATCCTAATGTGTGTGGATAGGGCAGAATGCATGGCAACCAGCTGAAATAGAAGTGGCCTGCATAATGGAGAAAACAATTCCCCCAATGTGTATAAAGCTTGAAAATAGGTCACCAGTGTTTTCAAAACTAGTGGGGGAGGAAAGAAGAGAGAGATTCTAAAGTAAGGAGTGCAGTGGGTGAGTACATGATTATCACTGTAGAAAAAGGCATATTTAATGTTTGATGCTTGATGTTCATACTTCTGAAATGGATGAAAGAATGTTTGCTCATTTTGCCACTTCAGAGCACGACTCCCACCAAGATAACGAAAGTCAATCTCAATGGCATGAACATTAAGACCACATGTTATGAGATTGTTAATTCAAACTAAAACTCATTCATAATGATTGGATGTATCAATTTGATTAAAATGAGCATCTTACTTAAATTTCTGTTCTTTTTTCAAGCCTTACCAATTTTCATTCTCAAATCATTCTTTAACTCATTAGATTTGATTATTTCCTCATATACATGGCAGGGAAAGCAACCATGTATAATGAGAAACCATCTTCAAAAACCTAAAAGGAATGGGGGGATTATCACTTCCAAACTTTCAATTTTATTATTGGGTGATTACATAATTTACTTTTATTATTACATTTTGATAAATTAGTGAATCACCCTTCTTAGGTAGGAATGGAACTGAAGTTTTCTAAAAAATGTTAGCAACTTTAGATTCCATTTTACCCTTTTCCTTTTTAAATTGACACATAATACTTTCAAGAGACAAGAGAAATAAGTTGAGAATATGGGCTCATTTTTGGAAATGTTTTAGTTATAACAGCCTTTCTCTTGCTAATCTCATTATAGATAACCATCTTTTTCAGCCTTCTGTATTAGATGCAGACTTTAAGGAATGGTACATATTGGGTATCAAAAGTTATAAAAAAAGACGTCAATATGTAGAGGTACCAACAAGCGAAGATGCAATACTTGATTATCTTTTAGGGAACCAGGCAGGTCAGGTAGCAGAAGTATATGTCAGTGAGCATTTTTGGTCCAGGGACCATAATATCATTAGTTTCAAGTTAATTATGGAGAAGGATGGGTCATTGAGTTGAGGTTCTGAATTGGAGAAAAGCCAATGAGTAAGGATCTCAGAAGAGTCAATTGGAATAAGTTATTTTCTGGCAATGATGCATCCAGCAGGTGGAAGCCCTTCAAGGATGAAATTTTGAGAGTGCAGAGATTGTGAGCAAAGTTAAAAGACATAGGGAACCTTGATTTTCAAGGGATATTGGAGAGTTGATTAACAAAGAGGGGGTTATATATAGGGGATATGCAACAAGGAGGAAATGAGCTACTTGAAGAGTATAGAAAATGTAAGAGAAAGCTTAAGAAAAAAATTAGGAAGGCAAAGAACAAGACATGAAGGTGCTTTGGCAGATAATGTGAAGGAAAATCCAAAGGGCTTCTACAAATATATTAAAAATAAAAGCATAGTAAGAGACAAAGTTGGACCCCAAGAAAATCAGAGTGGTCAACTATGTGTGGAGCCTCATGAAATGGGGAAGATCTTAAACATTTTTTTTTGCATCAGTATTTATACAGGAAACTGGCATAATGAATAAGGATGGAAGGGAAACAAATAGAAGTGTCATGGAACATATGGATTTTAAGGACAAAGAGGTGCTTGCTGCCTTGTAATGAATAAGATTTAAAAAATCCCCTGGACCGAATATAATATTCCCCCACACCTTGAGGGAGACAAGTGATGAAATTTCAGGGCCCCTGGTGGATATATTCAAAATGTCCTTAGTCATGGGCGAGGTGCCGGAGGATTTGTGGGTGGGTCATATTCTCCCACTGTTTAAGAAGGGCCCAAGAATAAACCAGGTAATTATAGGCCAGTGAGCCTAACATCAGTGGTATGCAAACTATTTGAAGGATTTCTGAGAGATAGGATATATAGTTATTTGGACCGTCATCAGCTGATTAAGAACAATCAGCATGGATTTGTGTGCGGTAAGTCGTGTTCAACAAATCTTCTAGAGTTTTTTAAGGTTTCCAAGAAGGTTGATGAAGGAAAGGCTGTGAATGTTGTCTATATGGACTTTAGTAAGGCCTTTGACAAGATTCCACATGAGAGATTGGTTCAAAAGGTTAGGACACTAGGTATACATAGAGTTGCAAACTGGATTCAAAATTGCTTGGTGGAAGAAAGTAGTGGTGGTGGATGGTTACTTCTCAGACTGGAGCTCTGCGTCGAGTGGTGTGCCTCAGTGATCTGTGTTGGGAGAATTGATATTAATTGAGGAAATTAAAAGGTTGGTTCCAAATGAGATTAAATTATACCTGGATGAGAGAGACATGGGGACGTGGCAGCAAATGGTAAGATTAGTGGATGAATTTTCCCTGAATCACAAAAGCAAATTTCAGAATAGTAAAGCCTATTCAGAGGGTTAATGTGAAGCAGACGACTAAATCTGAAATTGTCTGGGGAGAATGTTACGAGAAAAGATGAAGGTAAGGTGGAAAGGACAGAACATCTGGATTTGTATGTCAATTTTTGTAAGAAACCTGGTCAAGTTATCGCGACTTGTTTAGTGTTGAAAAGGAGACAAGAAAAGGAGGTTTTACCAGAAGTGTGTATTCAGACAGTTGAATTTAAGGAGAGAAGATGTTCCAAACCTGGTAAGGGTGTTATGCATGGTTTCAAACCTTTGGTGTTAGATGGCTTGGTTTCAGTAAAAGAGGGAGAATTACAGATTCCAGTTAAATTTCTTAGAGATACTGGAGCTGCTCAATTGCTGTTGTTGGAAAATGTTTTAACTCTTGATCAAAAAATGGACATAGGAGTGACGACTTTGATTAAAAGTGTTGAAGGTGAGATAGAGTCAATATCTCTTCACAACATAGTGCTGAAGTCAGAATTAGTTAAAGGACCTGTTGAAGTAGGAGTAATTTTAAAGTTACCCATTCAAGGAATATCATTTTTGTTAGGGAATGATTTGGCAGAGGATAAAGTTGGGTCAGTTTTGAGATGAACAAATCAGCCTAGCAAGGATGATGTTAAGAAGGATTGTGAGATATATCCTGCATGTGCTATAGCAAGGTCTTTGTCTAAGAAATTGATGAAAGCAGTGGAAGATCCAGTTGATAGAGACTTGCCCAGTGCTTCTGAAATAGTCTGGAAAGAGCAGGATAATTGTGAGAGTAAGGATTTTGCTTTGTCAAGGACAGAGTTAATTCAGGAACAGATCTTATTGACTTAAGAGACAAAGCAGTAAGGGAACAGGAGATTAAAGAAGTGGATATTACTTGAAGGATGAATTATTGATGAGGAAATTGAGACCTCTTGATAGTTCTGCAAATGAAGAGTGGGGTTGATTCATCAGGTGGTCATGCCTAGAAATTACAGGAAATAAATTTTAAATCTAGCCCAGAGTACACCTTTTTGGGTGGTCATCTTGGTGAAAATAAAACCTTGAAAAAAATTTTGAGACAATTTTTCTGGCCTGGTTTGAAGAAGGATGTTATAAATTGGTGCCAGACATGTCACTTTTGTCAGGTTGTGGGGAAACCTAACTAGGGTCCTCCAGTGGCTCCATTCCAACCTATTCCTGCTGTTGGGGAACCTTTCACTAGGGTTATTGTGGTTCACGTAGGTCCCCTGCCTAAAATGAAGTCTGGGAATTGGTACTTGTTAACAATTATGTGCACGGTGTTAAGATTTCCAAGAGCTATGCCATTAAGGAATATTAAAGCCAAAACAGTGGAAAAGGCTTTGGAAAGATTTTTCACAGTTTTTGCATTACCTAAAGAGATCTAGAGTGGTCAAGGATCTAACTTTATGTCTGAGTTGTTCAGTAGTTGATTTATGAATTGGGAATAAAACAGATCATTTCATCTGCGTACCATTCTGAAACTCAGAGAGCTTTGGAAAGATTTCATTCTTTTCTTAGAAATACGATGAGGATTTATTGTCTGGAGAATGGGAAAGATTTGAATGAATGTATTCATTTATTGTTATTTGCATCAAGGGAGGTTGTGCAATACTCACTAGGGTTCAGCCCTTTTTAAATTGTGTTTGGACATCAGGTTAGAAGATCTTTAATGTTGATAAAAAAAAACAGTGGGTTAATGAGAATGTGCAGCTGGACTTACTGGATTATGTTTCTAAATTTAAAGATAGATTACAAAAAATTTCGACTTTGGCTCGAGAATTTAGAAATGGCTCAGGGTAAAATGAAGTGTTTATTTGATAGGAAAGCTCAGGTGAGGAATTTTAAGACAGGAACTAAAGTTTTAATTTTGTTTCCATCACATGACAATCTTTTGAGAGCTAGGTTTTCTGGACCATACCTAGTTAAATCAAAACTGAATGATATTAACTATTTTGTTAACACTCCACATCGTAGGAATAAAACTCAAGTTTGTCTCATAAATATGTTGAAACCTTATTATGAGGATAAAGGTCATGGAGAACAGTCTATATCAGAGGTGTTAGCTGTTAACAGGGTTGAGGAAATTATGGATCATAAGATTATGGAAACAAAATCTTGTGAGGGTAACCTTAAATAAACCATGGTTCCTGTGCATCCTAGAACGCTTCCACCAGCGTTGTCTCCGCTCCATCCTCAACATCCATTGGAGCGCTCACACCCCTAACGTCGAGGTACTCGAGATGGCAGAGGTCGACAGCATCGAGTCCACGCTGCTGAAGATCCAGCTGCGCTGGATGGGTCACGTCTCCAGAATGGAGGACCATCGCCTTCCCAAGATCGTATTATATGGCGAGCTCTCCACTGGCCACCGTGACAGAGGTGCACCAAAGAAAAGGTACAAGGACTGCCTAAAGAAATCTCTTGGTGCCTGCCACATTGACCACCGCCAGTGGGCTGATAACGCCTCAAACCGTGCATCTTGGCGCCTCACAGTTTGGCGGGCAGCAGCCTCCTTTGAAGAAGACCGCAGAGCCCACCTCACTGACAAAAGGCAAAGGAGGAAAAACCCAACACCCAACCCCAACCAACCAATTTTCCCCTGCAACCGCTGCAACCGTGTCTGCCTGTCCCGCATCGGACTTGTCAGCCACAAACGAGCCTGCAGCTGACGTGGACTTTTTTTTACCCCCTCCATAAATCTTCGTCCGCGAAGCCAAGCCAAAGAAGATCTAACTCATCAATTTTGGAAAATTTGGAGGAAATGTTAGGTCATCTTAATTCATGAGAACAGATGCAGATGAAATAATTAATTTTGAAATTTACAAATTTGTTTCCTGATGTGCTTAAAAAGGACATCATTAATTTATCATGATGTAGATGTGGAAGAGGCAAGTCACATAAAATAACACCCATATAAAATATACATTCAGAAGAGTAAAATCATAGATCAGTAGGTGGAATTGTAATGGTAGGGGGAAACCTCTGTACATGCAGGAGTGTAAGGGGGACCGGACAACACCTGGCCGGCTGTCAATCAGTCGACCTGAATGGATCAAGCCCCACCCGGTCGGGTGTCAATCACCCTCCAGGATATAAGCCTGCACTGGCCTCCAAAGACTCTCTTAGAGTTACTACAGCTACAGCCAGCATTTGTGGAAGTCTTTGTGGATTAAAGCCTGCTATACAGTCTTTACCTTGTGTGTGTCTGATTCTGTCTAACAGCACACCACAATTTAATCCACAAAAGGACTTTTTTTTCTCCATAGCTGCCATGGAAAACTCCTGAGCGCAGGGAGCCTCAAAGTCAAACCACGCCACCCGGAAGCCCAGATACACTTCGAGATCTGGCGGCACGTGGTCAAAGCAATCGTTGAGGCGCATGCAGACAGCATCCTGGACTCAGATCAGAAGAAGCTGGTCCTATTCCGGTCAAAGCTGGGTCCCCACGCACACCAGGCAACCAAAGGCTGCTCCAAGTACAAGAAAGCAATGGACACTCTCGAGACCTTGTACAAGCCTCCCATGAATGTGGTCTGTGCAAGGTACCTCCTCAATACCTGATCCCAGTAACCCAGGGAGATGGCTGAGTCTTACCTGGGACTGAACCCTGGAAGCCGCAGCCCTGTGCATTGAAGCCTTTGATTCCAGGCTCCCCCAGGCTCCCTCATGGCCACCTCACATTGCAGCTTCAGCCCTAGACCGAGCTGGGGAGGAGAACATCGCTATGGCGGGTGCCTGGGGCCCCTGTAAGTACTGTGGGTCCTGGTGTGGGTCAGACTGACGATCATGCCAAAACTGCCTAGCTAGAACCAGTACTGTTCCCAATGTGGCAAGGAAGACCACATAAGCATAAGCATGCTAAAGTGTGCCTCTCAAAACCAGCCGGCAGCTCAGCGGCCCTCTATGACCTCCCCACCTCCCCTGCAGACCCCTCCACGTGCACATGCCATGTCGTCACTTTCGGATGATGGGATGACATCACTTCCACTGGCCGCGATGACCTCACTTCTCCCGGTGCAACAAACACGGCTGGGGAAGGAGGCCAGCCATGCTGCGGCCCCCACAGGCCACTGCCATCTTAGGCCAGGCAGAGGCTGACACGGAAGGGCCTTGACGACATCAGGGACGACATGGTCAACACGAGTGATGATCAGGCCACCCCACTGACACTCCCCACACCACTGGACATCATCAGTTGCCACACACCACACCCCATGACCAACGATAACGTGGTCAACACGGGCGATGACCAGGTCACTCTACCGATGCTCCCCATGCCTCCAGATGCCATAAATCGCCACACACAACCGGAGAGCAATAACTCCAACCCTGAGATGGTCCTGGTTGCCACCATTCTGACCAGGAACATCCCTCATGACCTCGGGCGCTCTATGATCGATGTGCAAGTCAATGGGCAGGTAACAAAGTGCCTGGATTTCAATGGGCCCCTGCCTTCCATGAACTGAAACATCTATTTCCTCATGGCAGTGTATGAGTATTCATACTTCCCTTTCGTTATCCCTTGTCCAAACACCTCTGTGGCTACCGTCATTAGGGCCTTGGGGCAGATTTTTACCATGTTTGGCTACCCCGCCTTCATCCACAGTGACCGGGAGTCTAATTTCATGAGCGATGAGCTGCTCCAGTACCTGATGGCGAGGGGAATCGCGACCAGTCGCAAGACAAGCTATAACCCGAGAGACAACAGGCAAGTGGAACGCGAGAATGGGGTGGTCTGGAAGGCAGTCCTCCTGGCTCTCAGGTCAAAAGGGTGGGTCATTGAGTATTGGCAGGATGCCCTGCCCAAGGCACTCCATGCCATTCGGTCACTGCTGTGCACGGCTACCAACGAGACCCCTCATCAACACCTGTTCTCATTCCCCAGGAGGTTGGCGACTGGAATGTCACTCTCAGCATGGCTCATGTCCCCGGGACCGGTGCTTCTGCATAAACATGTACGGACACACAAGGCCGAAGTCCTGGTAGAGCAGGTTTTCCTTCCTCATGCAAACCATAGCTATGCTTACGTTAGGTTAGAAAGTGGCAGAGAGGACACCGTCTCAGCCAGGAACCTGACACCAGCAGGAACACCCACCATTCCGCAGCATCTTTCAGCCCAGGATGACAATGACCTGGGATGCACCCCCAACCCCAGGCAGCTGTGGGGCACACAGGACCTTCTTGACCATCAGATGCCCACTTCAGCCATGGGGAATGAACCTGACCCCTATGCATCCAATACAACTCATACATTGACCCTGGCCCTCTCAGCCACTCCTCCATTTGGCACCACACCAGTCACTCAAGCTCCTGCCATCAGACCCCCCCCACCACTTCCCATCCGACCAATGACCAGGAGCCAGTCCTACGATAGCTACACAGACTCCGGCGGCCACCGGATCATCTCAATCTGTAAATAGTGTATATTGTATAGTGGGTACAATTCAGTGTTACTGCCCTGCCCCCCGGGACAATTTTAAAGAAAGGGGTGAATGTGGTGGTACACCACTGGCCTACTGCAGGGAGAAACCTCTGTAACTGCAGGACTGTAAGGGGGACAGACTACACCTGGCCAGCTGTCAATCAGTCGACCTGAATGGATCAAGCCCCATCCGATCGGGTGTCAATCACCCTCCGGATATAAGGCTGTGCCAGCCTCCTAAGTCTCACTCAGAGTTACTGCAGCTACAGCCAGCCTGGCTCTGTGGAAGTCTTTGTGGATTAAAGCCTGTTGTACAGTGTTTACCTTGTGTGTGTCTGATTCTGTCTAACAGCACACCACAGGAATATATGTTGAAAAATAATATTATTAGACTTTCATATTCAGATTGGAGTACTCCTTGTGTTCTGGTACCTAAACTGTTAGGTTCTGTACAGATCAGAGGAAAGTTAATTCAGTAACTAAAACAGATGCTTATCCTATTCAGAGACTAGATGACTGTATTGATAAAATTAGGAATGCTAAAGTTCCTACTAAGTTGGATTTTTTGAAGGGTTACTGGAGTGGGCCTCTAACTAAGAGAGGAAAGAATATTTTGGCTTTTGTAACTCTATCTAGTTTATATAAGTGTAATGTGTTACATTTTGGCATGAAAAATGCCCCTGTGACATTCCAAAGGATGAGTAATTTGGTAATCCAAGGGTTGACACATACAGATGCTTATATTGATGACTTGGTCACAAAAAGTGACACATGGGAAGAACATCTGAGAGAATTGGACAAATTGTTTGCAAGATTATCCAAAGCAAACTTAACTGTTAATTTATCAAGAAGTCAATTTGCAAATGCTACTGTAACATACTTAGGTCATGTAGTTGGTCATGGCACAGTTGCATCTATGGAAGCTAAGGTGAATGCAATTTCTGAATTTCTTATTCCAAATGGCAAGAAAGCAGTGAGAAGATTTTTAGGAATGGCAGGATATTAAGGAAATTTTGCAGAAATTTGCTGAGTTTGCTCTACCTTTTACCAATCTTTTGAAGAAAGGGGAGAAATTTGAGTGGACTAAAGTTTGTCAGACAGCTTTGGAAAATTTAAAGGAGATGCTATGCCATTACCCTGTTTAAAAACTCCTGATTTTGACAGGCCATTTTCTTTAGCAGCGGTTGTCAGTGAGGGGGCAGCAGGTGCAGTTTTATTTCAAAAACAATGAAATTGACCATCCAGTTGCCTACTTTGAAGAACATTGCATTTTTTTGAAAAGAAACTATTCCATTATTGAGAAGGAACTGTTGTCTATAATAATTTCTCTGCGGAATTTTGATGTATATCTCGGTACCTCTCAAGAACAAATTGTGATATTTACTGATCACAATCCTCTGGTGTTTTTGAATAAAATTAAGAATAAAAACAGAAAATTGTTAAACTGGAGTTTAATGTTGCAAGAATATAATCTGCAAATTAATCATATCAGAAGTACAAATAATGTGATAGCAGATTGCTTGTCAAGATGTTAAAATACATACTCTCCACATTGGGTTACATTGGGTCACATGTTATATATTGTGTGTTATTATCACTTTAATGATTTTAAAATCAGTTTAGTTATAACTGAATTTTAACTCAAGAGCTAAAATTCCTTTGTAGGGGAAAAGTGTGACAGATAATGTTGTGTTTTATATTGTAAATAGATATATTTTAATGGTGATAAATTGGGGAAGTTTTTTTAGTGATGGTCAATACAAACACTTCAAAATAGATCTCATTTAAAATACTGGAGCTCTGCTCAAACTTGACAGGCCAGCTCTGAGTGCCTTTGCAAAAGCTTTGGGGAGTGCCCAAGGGACTTCACTAATGGATTGTTGTTTTGAAAAGCAACAGATGAAGTAACTTGGAGGATTAGGTTCAGAGCCGCATGCTGTCTGGGTGCAGTTTGCTGTTTTTAGAGAGTCATGTGGTTTTGCAAGCAGAGAGTGTAAAACAGGATTTTCTCAGAGAGAGAATTCAGTTCAGTAGCAACAGCAGCTAGGACTGGAACATGACAAACTGGCAAGCTTGTGAAAAAACCTCAGTTTGAATATTGGTTGTGAGTTCTTAGTTCAGCCTGGTCAAAGCTCTTGTGGACCATACAATAGGAGAGGACTGGCTGAATAATGTTTCACAAGTCACTGTGGTGACTTGAAAGAAAGGTTATCATCTGGAAAACCCTTATGGGGCAAGTTTCATCAGCAGGACACTGACGTGGCTGATTAAAAGGAACCAGTTTTTGTCCAGCGAACAATAAACTGACAAGAACCTTCCTCAGTGGTAACTATTTACCTTTCAAGGACCAAAGCCTGGTGAAATTCATAAATGTTAAATTCTGTGCACAGTATAAGAATATCCTGCAATCAGTGAACTTGAAGGAATGAGAAGTGAGATGGACTGTGAATTATATAACTTTTCTAAACTTACACACACATTGCATATATGTGTGCTTAGAATTAGAGGGGGTTTAACTTAGGTTAAGTTAAAGTTTGATTCTGTTTTTATGTTCAAAGATAATTAAAAGCAACTTTTGTTTAAGTAACCATTCATCTTGGTGAATTTCCATTACTACTGGGTTTTGGGGTCATCTGCACTTGGAACAGGAGGAGGAAGGAAATCTGGGAATACATATACATTGTTCCCTGAAGGTGGCATCACATGTAGACAGATTGTAAAGAAACCATTTGGCATCTTAGCCTTTATAAATCAAAATATTGAGTATAGAAGTTAGAATGTTATGTTGTTCAATATTCAAGTCATTGATGAGGTTGCATTTAGAATATTATGTGCAGTTCTGGTCATCCAGCAGCAGGAAAGATATCAATAAGATTGAAAGAGTGCAGAGAAGATTTACTGAGATGTTGCCGGGTCTTCAGGAGTTGAGTTACAATGAATGATTAAATAGGTTACGACTATACTCTTTGGAATGAAGAAGGATGTGGGGAAACTTTATAGAGGCTTTTAAACTTATAAGGGGTATAGACAGAGTAGATGTGAGTAGAAAGTTTCCACTTAGATTGGGGGAGATAAATGTGAAAGGTTATAGCTTTATGCTGAAAGGGGAGAGGTACAAGGGGAGCATTTTTTAATCAGAATGTGGTAGGAGTTTGGAATGAGCAGCCACCTGATGTAGTGAATGCAGATTCAATCTCGAGTTTTATAAATAAATTGGATCAATACATGGATAGGAGTGGTCTGGAGGGTTATGGAATGAGAGCAGCTCAGTGGGACTAGCTAGTTTTATTGGTCAGCACAGATGAGAAGGGTTGAATGGCCTATTTTCTGTGCTGTAACATTCTTTTGTTCTATGGATCATTTTATTCAAGATATTTTTGCCTCTTTTGAACAATTGTCAGCTAAATTTTATCTTTCTAATAGACCTTTCTTTAGATATTTACAAGTTAGGCATTTTGTTCAGTCAAAATTACATGATGGCCTTCAAATCGCAAATTCAAATATTACTGATATATTTTTTAAATTTACAATTTTTTTTCATGGTGGATTTATAATGATTTGTTGGATTGAAGATCTGCCTCAGTGGCTGGGATTAAGAATGATTGGGAGCATGATCTCAATATAACATTTTCAGATGAAGACTGGTACTCTGCTCTTAGTTTGATTAATGTTTCTTCATTTTGTGCATGACATTTTAAGATGGCACATAGAACACACATGTCCAAGCTCCAATTATCTTCTTTTTAATGCAGATGTTAATCCATTACGTGAGAAATGCAACATTTTTGAAGCATAATTGATCCATATGTTTTGGGATAGTCCCAATTTGGGAAGATTTTTGGAAAACATTTCTCAATCTTTATCAATGATTTTTAAGATCAAAATAGAAGCTTGCCCTTTAATTGCCTTGTTTGTTTTTTTCTTGTGAACCAGATATATTTTTTTTGTCTGCATCTAAAGAGAAAGTTATAGCTTTTAAATCACATTGATAGCCAGATAAGCAATTTTAATGAAACGGAAAGATTAATCTTCACTTACTCATACACAGTGGTTACATGATGTAATGTCTTATTTGAGCTTGGAAAAAATCTAGATACAACATTATAGATAGAAATTTTCAATTTGAAAAGATGTGGGGCCCATTCATGGAATATTATCATGATTGGAAGATTTAAGTAATTAGGATGTTTTGGTGATTCTCTGTCTAGTTTCTTAAGGTCGCTATTTGGTCCATATTTTATTTTCTTTCTACAAAGTAACCTTGATTAGAAGGGGGTAGATTAGATTTAGTCTTAGTTATTTTTTCATTTTTTAAGATTAATTGATTATATACTGGTTTAATTATAGTTATCCTAGATCATATTATTACATTAGACAGATATTACTCTGTGCATGACCAAGGCTTGGTATAATATAACATATTTGGTTTCGGTCCAGTGGTAAAACACAGGATACTGCTGACACCATGGTTGTGAAAAAACACACGAATGCTGGAGAAACTCAGCAGGTCAAATGTTGCCTTTATATGTTTTGGGTTTCTATCCAGAATTATTTTTTAAGAAATAATGTTTAATCAACAAATATGGATGGATGTGAATTATATTAATATTAATTTGTGATATGTATGTGATATGACATGCTTTTGCTATATTAGTAGAATTTATATGTAGGATTTATATGTTAAACTAAATAAAAATACTTTAAAAATGAAAGAGAGTGGGACAGATTTAGCAGCATTTAAATTGGGTTCCAAGGGTTGAATTTTTAGGAGATGATACAAACGAAGCTTCTACTTGCATAAATATTGAAGGTTAAGATGTGATCGAATCTAATGAAGGAAATTAGATAGCAAAAATTATTGATTGTGTAAACCCAGATATTTTCCCCTTTGAAGAAGCTTGGACAATGAATGTCAAAGTCATGCCCATTCCTGAAACAAGTTAGGAGATATTTTTTTCAGGGAAGAGGTGGTGGGAATATGGAATTTTCTCCCACAGAAGTCAGCAAGTCTGGCACAACCAATAATATTAACCTGGAAGTAATAGATTTGTGCTTTGAATAGAGAACCCAGTAAGGTAGATGGAATTAGAATGCATAATAATAATAATCTCACTTGATTGGTGGGATAGGACCAATAGTTAAATACTAATTTCTGTTTCTATATTCTTACACTCACATTGAAGCCTTAAAAGTTTATGCAAAATTAATCAAACTATTCAATATTTTAAATAATTAATTTGTCTGAATTCACAAATATTTCCAAGAGCTCATCTCTTGCTAATTGCTATATGAAGGGCATACATTACTGAATCAATGGAAACAGTGTCCGATATAACAAAATTCCTGAATATTCATTGGGAATTATTTTGCTACGATTAAAATTAGTCACAGCATTGAAAAAATGCTAAACCATCACCATCTGCATACATTAAACCTGATTAAGTTCTGAATCTCAGAAAAAGGGTGATCAGAGCATTATTGCCATACTTTGTAGATAAAACTTGTGTCAAATCAGTCATGTTTGTTACATTGTTAAGTCCTTGGATCCAAAAGTATGCTAATTATTTAATCGGATTGATCTTCTGTAATTTTAGTTGTAATCAAAATGATTTCTACCAGAAAATTTTATTTTCACGCTGGAGACATCTGCTGATTAAAAAAAAACTAATTATATAGTCCTGTCATATTCTGCTCATAGCACAGTCATCTGATGAAACAATTTCATCAAATCAAATCTAAGTAACTGAAGTAGGAAAGATAAAATGGTGAGAGTTTCACTACAAAAAATTAACATGGAAATATGCATTTCGAGGTTTAAAATTACCTAATTTTCAACATTATTATGAATCGACTCAGATAAAATTTATAACTAGGATGTTTCAAGTGTTTCAAGCCCCTTGGTTTGGGCTATTATTGAATTACCTCAGATTGGTGAAAAGAGGATGAAACAATTTATTTATCATTAGAATTCTCAGTTATTGTGTAGTTTTTTTTAAACTTTATTTAAAATTTTACAACGTGAATAAAATAAAAATTACATTTAAAGAAATAATAAAACATAAGATAATAAAAATTAGAATACTACATCATTAAACTACACAAATTAACCCCCCCCCAATAATTATAACACAACATTAATCATCTAATTTAAAATTAGTCCAACCCTCCCCCCAAAATAAAGAGTGAAGAATTAATTAACAATGTTGTAAATAAAATAGAAAAAACCCCACTTACAAAAAAAGATAAAACTTAACAACAAAACAAATTACTAACAACAAAATAAATATCAATACTAAAATAATACCCTTAAACATATATTTAAATCAAACATAATACATGTATTTAACAAATGAAATCCACTTTAAAATTAAGTTCAAATATTAAAATCATATATCAACCACATATCTGTTATACAAAAAATCATAATTAATAATACATAAATACAGAATTTCCATTAATACCAAGTTTCCTTTATAATTCATCGAGAGAACAAAAACATCCCTTAGAAAAACAATCAGATAAACTTTTTATTCCCTTCTCCTCCCCTTATATAAAAAAAGGAAAAAAAAGAAAAAAAAGTTCAAACTCTTATAAAATTCTCCATATTCTTCATTCATAACATCTTCAAAATTATCTATCGAAATTAACTTAATTTTATTAAACTCTTCTCCCTCAATGCATTTGTACTTAATTTTCTTATTTTTCTTCTTATCACCTTTCTCCTCATTTTCCTCTTCATCTAATTCAACATCCTCAATTTTTGACTTATTATCTTCTGTGACATCATCCTCTTAAAAAAGAAAGAAAAAAGAGAAACCCCCCAAAAAAAAGAGAAAAAAAGGAGAGAAAAAAACCTCCTAATTCCCTCTCAATTACAATCAGAAAACAAAGAGTTTAAAAAAAATTATATATTTAAAAAAAATAATTAAAAAAATCCTTCACTTCTTAACCCAAAAATTAAAAAGAAAAAAAACAGGTCAGAGGTCACAACTACCTCCTCCTGTTTAAACCACCCAAAGCGGTAACTCCCCCAAAATATTTGGTGTGAGATAACTCACAGGTAGCTGATGACTTCTGGAAACTAGTGCCCACCCAGTTCCCTCTCCCAACTCCCATTTCATAAACTATCATCATTATTTAAACTATTTAAACTCTTCTCAAAAAAAAAATAAAAGATTTTTTTTTAAATCAACGTTACCACTTTGGTCATCATTGCTTCCATTTCTTTTAAAAAACTGGATCCCACCTTACATCTCTACTCTCTTTGGAGACCTTGAAGGACTACATCGTTCCTGAAACTGCATGATTGGTAGAGACTGAGCAAAGTCCATAACCTCTTTAAGATTGTCAAAGAACTTTGGCTAATTTCCATCCTAAAAAATCTTCAGTACCGCAGAATACCTGAATGTTGCCTTATCTTTTTTTCCACAACCGTTCTTTCACAGAATTAAATTCGTGTCGTTGAAACATAATTTCTTGACTCAAATCTTGATAGAAGAAAACAGGATTATTCTGAACCATCAAAGGAGATCTATTTTGCTGGGTATTTCTAGTAACCGTATGTAAAATTGTCTCTCTGTCACAATAGTTTAAACAACAGATCAAAACAGATCTTGCATTCTGTCCTGAAAAAGATTTTCTTCTTAAAACTCTATAAGCACGTTCCAGTATTAAACCTTCAGGGAATTTATCCTGTCCTAACACTCGTGGAATCCATTCAGTAAAAAATTTTCTTGGATCTGGTCCTTCTGTGCCTTCTGGCAAACCAACAATTTTCACGTTGTTCCGTCTAGATTGATTCTCCAAATAATCAACCTTTTTGCTAAATTTTTATTTTGGATCTGCAATGTTTCAATTATTCTATTTTCATCTTGCAGTTGATCCTGTGCATCGACTAAACCTTAATCACACATTTCAAATCTTTCAATGGTTTCAAACTTAAAAGCTCCATTAATGACTTCCGCCATCGCATTAATCTTGGAAATAAACAGGTTCACAAAATTAGCTAAGTGACTCGATACAGAATACATCTTATCTTCAAGATCCTTAAGAGACATTTCAACAGAAGTAGATTCAGGCATAATGGGGTCTTCCTGTTCCTTAGAGACCACGGGATCTTCTGTCCCTTCCCTTAATTTAGTATCTTTTCTAGCAGTTTGATTTCGTATAAAAATCCCTCTCAAAGTCCCCCCAGCAATGCCAGGAGACTGAAGATCAAAGTTATCTTTAAGCCAAATCTCTTTAATCATCTTCACTGAATCGATGTCTGGAAAAACCGTTGTAATTGAAGATGCATTTTGCATCAAATGTAGCAGTCAAATGACAGCTCTTTAACTCTCCAGCTGGTGGCGCCCCAGCTGATTCAACTGTCAAAGACTGAGTAACAGCACTCACAGTGGCCGTTGTGTGAAATACTGGCACCTGTCCAACTCCTTGGTCCGAAAGCTGTTGAATGCGACCTTCAAAGAGCCTCACCGGCTTAAAACGGAGCTTCAATGCCGAACTCTGCATGTCCTCCTCTGGATCCATTCTATGCTGAGTCCTGGCTTCTTGTAAACAAGTAGGCTCAGATAATTTCAGAAAATGTCATTTTTTAACAGTCTGTTGATGTTTTCTTTTACCTCTTTTTTTGCATATAAACCATTAGGCACTAATCCAACACCTCTTATTAATTATAAACTTTTAAAAGAACTTTAACGGGCACTTAAAGACAAAACAATAAATCAGAGTCAGGAGAGGTCTGGAAGGCACGTCTGTTCCCTCCTACGCCATCTTGCCACGCCCCTGCCCCCACCCCACTTATTGTGTAGTTATAATTTACTGGTATTGAAACATTTGCTTGAGTTATGACCTTTGAGGTACGCAAGGTAAAATCTCGGCTAAGACGCCTTTATTTCAAAATAAACTTTTACCATTTACGATCAATAATCAGCTTTTGAAGTTATGGGAATAAAAATGAGTGAAATTTGTAGCAGATTGTTATGAGGCAGGACATTTTATTTCTTTTCAAAGAATGAGAGAGAAATATGATGGACCCTTGAGTTCTCTCTTTACTTATTATCAGATTAAAGATTTATCATTAGATAATTTAGGGCATACTTTGTTTCTTCCAAGAAGATCTAAATTTGAGAGTTTAATTATTGATGGTGGTAGGAAAAACATATCAAATATGTATAATTTATTGTAGGTGAAAATGCCCAAGCCAGATGTAGATAAGACTGGAGTGAAATGAGAAAAGGACTTAGGAATATCCATTTCCTCAGATGACTGGATGTTGATATGTGAAGATAGTATGACTAAAATTGTGAATATGCGATACAGATTGGTTCATTATAATTTTATTCATCAATTATATTTAACCCCAGAGAAATTGAAGAAATTTAAATATGTTACTTCAGATTTATGTTTTAGATGTCATAAGGAAGTTCGAACCTTCTTACATTCGGTTTGGCTATGTGAGACGACGGTTAAAGAGTTTTTGGAATAAAATTAAAGAATTTTTTTAGAAGTTACGTTTAAATTTAAAATTCCATTTCACCCTATGATATTTTAAATGGGTAATATTAAATCATTGTGTTTAGAGTTAAAATTAGACAAATCTCAAATTGCTTTTTTGAGGTTGGCCTTAGCAGTAGATAGGAAATGTCTTGCAGTTACATGGAAGAATGAGATTAAATTGAATGTTCAACGTTGGCATGCGGAGATGAGGTCATGTATCCTATTAGGGAAGATAACATAAAATTTACAAAATAATTATCCATTTTTCATGAAAGTTTGGAGCCCGTATGTGGATTGGATGCATTATAATTGTTAAAATATTTTCCCATACATGGGTGGTGTTGTCACAAACCGCGACACAGACCTGAATTTATTGATTTAATTACTCTCCTCCATCTTTTCTTTTCTTGGGGTAGTTTAGTGGGGGGGGGGGTTGGGTGGGTGGGAGGGATAGGGATGGGGGGTTTTATGGGATAAAATATGTATTGCATTGTATTTTGTATGTATCATTTATTATAAATAAAGTTTTCCACATAAAAAAGTAACTGGAGTACAGTTCCTGTTCACATGACCAAAACACAGAAGAGAACCTACTATGGATGGACAAAACATCTGTGGTATGCTTTTATTTGGCAGTATATAAAATGAACCATCTGGTCTTCATAGCCATTTCACACGTCAACAATGTGGAGGCTGCAGATTACCCACATTTTATTTGTTCATCAGGAATCAGCTTCAGCCATGATCATTATATTAATCTGCTCCTATATTTTTCAATATTTGTGGGTTACCATGTTGCAGAGGCCCAAGTTATGCCAGTGGCTCCAGAATAATGCAGAACAAGTTGAATGCGACCATTTCTCTGGAGGATCAACTAATCACTTGACAAGCATGCAACAGGAGCTAGGTACCTCCCCTGGAATCAAACATGCGTTGAAATGTTTCTCAATTTTAAAAAAGAAATAGAATTTTGAAAATCTGATTCATGTTTGGGGAGAAAGTAAGGAAGGATTGCACTAGTAGGGTAAGAGAGGAAGTGGGCTGAGGGCACGATGAGAACGTTGCATGGATTGAAAGACTTGATAATAATGAGAGGCTGCATAGACTGGGGATTTCTCCATGAAGTATAGGAGGCAAAAGGGGGGGGGGTCATAAACAAAGTGAGCACCCACAGCCTTTTCCCAGGGTAGATGACTCTAGATCAACAAGGCATAGATTTTAGGTGAGAGGGGAAAGATTTAAAAGGGACCTAGGAGATATGCTAAAACTGGTATGGAATGAGCTGCCAGAGGAAGTGATAGAAGCAAGGATAATGTTCAAAGGACAGCTGTAGGGTTTAAAGGGACATGGGCTGAATACAGGCAAATAGGACTAATTTGGTTGGTATAGGCAAGTTGGGGAAAAGAGCTTGTTTCTGTAAAAATATTACAGTTTTTTTGGCTTTTATTCCTCCCACTCTACAGATATGGGCAAAGAGAAATGGTTGTACCTGGGGAGAAACATTTCAAAGTATGCTTGGTGTTTATTCTAACATTTGGGGGTACATGGTTCAGGCACCAAAGGTCACATGGGGATGAAACAAAGGCAGGGACACAAGACAGGCATTGTTTGTCTATAATAGGGCTAGATTTGATTTAGTAAATGGAACTAAATATCAGATAGCAGTGTGAAAGAATAAGTTTCACAAATATGCTTCATAAAGGGTTAATGGATTAGGTGAAGCTGCCTGTGCAATAATGGAAATACAATTGCCTTCTTTACATCTATGCTATAGAGAGATAATAGTCAACTTCAAAAGTATGTCAATAAATATCAAGTTCAAAACACTTACTTTCCCAGAACATTTGTAGACTTTACAAGGTAACATGTAATAGTAAACACATAATGCAGGTGTGTGAAACTTGTAAGGGTCTCATGCAGACCCCTGTCCAAATTGTGTATAAATGAACAATGAACACTAATGCTTTGAGTATGTGGGTCTCAGTGTACAGAACAAGTCACTGAACCCTTTCTTGAATCCTCTCACTCCCGCTTAGCATTACAAAGAGTTAAATAAAGAAGCTATTGTATGCTTAATTGGTTCTGCTGTGTTTTCTGCTGTTTGTTTTCTTACAGCACCGGCTGACTTTAACTCCCAGGATGTTTGGCTGAGATGGAGTGCATTGCCTGTCATGTGACATATTCCAATAAGATTTACTGCAGTACAACATGGAGAACGTGATTCTGGGGAAGAATTCAACAATCTGAAAACCTTGCTTTCGTAACCTATTGCAAAAAGGGAAACCCTTTTCCCTACCAGATCCACATTAACCTACATTAGAACAATCCTTTTGGTCACTTTCTCTTTCCTTCCCTGAAGCTACCTAACATGAATACTAACCGTCGAATGTTTTTTTTCCCCACATCCATCACTACTGGATGTTTACCACCACCACTTAATGTAACAGCCCATCTTCATGATGTAGGAGGAAATCAAATCACCTAGTAGAAACCCTCAAAATTGCAAACTTCCCACATTCAATACCCTTGGCCAAGATCAAGCATGGATTCCCGGAACTCAGAAGCAGCAGCAAACTATTGTCATTGTTCCACCCAATATCCCATCGAAATTAAACTCCAAGTATTTACAGTTTTGGAGTCAGTGAGGTGGATGTGGCTCAGGGACAGTTGTACAATGATGGAACTTAATTGGTCTTGACATTGTTGCTGTAACATTTCAAACCTAAGCTCATAGATGTTGAAAGTACAGCAAGGAAGTTGTCCGAGGTCCAATTTACTTCTTGTGGATGAGCAAAGTGAAGGAGAATTCTACCACCATTTGCACTGTTTGGACTCTATTGGTCTCTGCTTTTTCCAGGCATTCCATTTGTTGTCTCCAACTTTTCCCCTTCTCTGCAACTTAAAAACTCATTTTCTCCAATTCATCAAGTTGAAACATTAAATCTGTTCCTCCTTCCAGATGTTGACTGACCTTCTGAGTTTTTTTCAGCCATTTCAGTTGTTAATTTTTAAAAATGTAATGATGCAACAACAATAGAAAGCCCTTCCACCCCATGAAACCCTTGCAGCCCAACTGCACCTAATTAACCAACTATCTCATAGGTTTTAGAGGGTGGGAAGAAACTGAAGCACACAGAGGGAACGTACAAGCACCTTGGTGTCGGACTCAAACCTGTGTCGCTGGTGCTGACTGCGACACTAACTGTGCTGTCCATATGTATTTTTAAATTTTATATTACTGCATGGTACAGGCCATTTTGACCCATGAGCCTGTGCTGCCCAATTAACCTACTCCTGCATTATGTTTCTAACAGTGTGAGTAAACCAGAGCCCCTGGGGAAAACCCACACAGACATGTGGAGAACGTACAAACTTCTAACAGACAGTGCGGGATTCGAATCCAGTTTGCGATCGCTGGTGCCTGAAAGGGATTGCACTAACCACTACATCAACCATATTTATCATGTAGTTACTGAGTTTACAGATCTTTTGAGACTGCTAATCCTTTTTTATTTTCTGACTTCAGCAGTTCTTCATGCCAGTTTGACACTTCTAGCTTGCATCATGTAGAAAAGTTTAATTGCAATGCTCAGTAGGTCACACAGCACCCCTCAATCTTTGTCCTTGTGGAGAAGCTCAGTAGGTCACACAGTAACTCTAGAAAGAAAAAGGCAATCAACAGTCTTTCCTTCGGATACTCAGTCCCAGCTTCTGCAGATTTTCTTGCTAAGCTGAAGTAAGTATGCCTCAATGAGCTTTCCACATTAGAATTGGCAATCTATGAAAGTGTCCTGAATTTTTTTTTTGGTTGTGTTTATATTTTATGCTCAAAACTGGAATTAAAATAGTGTGCCAAATAATTGAGCACTCCACGTTGTCCCTCCTGAAATGAAAACAAAATGATTGCTTTGTGATAGTGTTTTACAACTTCTGGACACTAACCATTTCTCATTAGAACCCTGTAGTTGTATAGTTAAAGATTTCATGTCAAAAAAGTGGCAAACAATTTATGCACACCAAATTTCCACGAAAAACTATTGATACTCGCTTACGAAATACAGTGCTCTCTTTTTTGGTTGTTCTTTGGAAGATGAATATTGAAAATGAACCAAAAATTTACCGCATTCTACTTCAAAATAATTCTTGGACTTCTGTGGAATCTGATTTAATATACTTAAAGTCCTGGATTAGCGATTCAGGACTTAGGAGTTGGCGACTCTATCTTTCAAACATTTGCTCCCATTTAATGTAGTTCACCCCACGTCTCTCTTTTTATAGCTGGTTTTCTTAACATGCATTTGCTGACTGCCTGTTTTTCAGCTGTGTAACAAAGCCAAAGAATTGGTTTTATTGATCATTAAATGCAAACATTGTAAATTGAACAACACTCCAACAAGGCATGGTTCCCACTTGTTTCAAACAGGCCTCATTTTACTGGTGTCTCAGAAGAGTGTGGTAACCTGCCTAAGTGACTATCAACCAGTGGCCCTCACATCCACAGTAATGAAATGTTTTGAGAGGCTGGTGTTGAAGCATATTAACACCTGTCTGAGTGGTGGCATGGATTTCTTCCAATTTGCCTACCACAGCAAAAAGTCAAAGGCTCTGCACAAAACCCTGAATTACATGGACAGCAAAGATGCTTACATCAGAATGCTTTTTATTGACTACAGTTTGGCATTCAACACCATCATCCTCTCAAAACTAATCAGCAAACTCCAAGTCCTAGGCCTAAATAGACTGCTGTGTAATTGGATCCTGCATTTCCTCGCTTCCAGACCTCATCAGTGTGGATTGGTAAGAACATCTCCTCCTCAATCTCCATTAACACTGGAGTACCACAGGCTGAATACTTAGCCTCCTACTATTAAGTGTAGGAGATCTAGTGATCATTATGCCTACGACAGTGTGGCTCAGTACGACATCGCCACCATTTACAAATATTCCAACAATATCACAGTACTAGACTGCATAAAAAGGAGTGATGAATCGGCATACAGGAAAGAGATTGAAAATTTGGTTGAATGGTGACCTAATAGCCTCTCACTCAATGTCACTAAAACCAAGGACCCAAATGTAAATTTTAGGAAGGGAAAACCAGAGGTGTGTGATCTAGTGATCAGAGGTGGAGAGGTTGAACTAATTTATATTCCTGGGAGTAATGATCTTGGAGGACCTTTCCTGAACCCAACACACCAATGTCATGAATAAAGCACATCAGTGCCTTTACTTCCTCGGGAGTTTGAAGAGGTTCAGTATGGCTTTGGAAACCTTGACAAATCTACAGAGGTAGAGTGAAAAGTGTGCTGACCACACTATAGCACAGCCTGCAATGGAGGCACCAATACTTCCATACAAAAGCCCTGACAAAGGTAGTGGACAAAGTTTAATGCTTCACAAGCCGAACTCTTTTCACTATCAAGAAAATTTACATGGAATACCCCCAGTGGAGAGCAGCAGTAATTATCAAGAATCCTCACCACCTAGGACATTCTCTGTTCTCACTGCTGCCATCAGGAAATGGTTATAGATGCTACAGGCTCTTACCACCATGTTCAGAAACAGTTGTTACCCTTTCAACAAAACACTCCTAAACAACAGACTCAGAGATTCATTTAAGACCTCTTATTTTGCATGTTATTTATTACTGAATTTTTTTTCTGTATTACAGTTTGTATACACATCTTTTTCTTGAGTGTAGTTTACAGTTCTATATATGTAAAAATTTTGCCTGACCTATAGGAAAAACAGTGTCAAGTTATGAATTTTGAATAAAAAGGAAATGATAATTTTGCATGTGTTTAACACAATGATAATAATTACCCAATTACTTTGAGCTTTATAATTCAACAGATTGTGGGGTTCCTTTTAGTACAAATTTAAAAACTGGTGATAAATTAGTGCTATGTGGTGACCTACTTACCAGCAGATGAACCAATTTCCAAAATGGCAGATGTGCTGTGGAAAATGCTGGAAATTGACCTGTGTCCAACACAAGTTTTTATCTGAGCTGATGACACACCTGATGATGTCACTTCCTGTCTATGTGAAAAGGAGTGATGAATATAAGCCCAACATGCAAACCTGGAGGTATCAGTCTTGCACTAGGTACCATGGTGTGCATATTAACTCCCCTGTGTATACATCAACTTGACAATGTGTACACTGACATCTATAATAATTCAATATAGAATACTTTGCTACATTGGTGACCTTGATGGTACAAATGCTATTTGGACCCCAACATGGTATATTTTTCTTCAAAGCATGTCATTGCTCTGAAACTGCCAAATGTTTTGGATGTCACAGCCATGTATATGGTTTAACCAAGCAGAAGTCAAATTCCAGTTGGGGCAGATAATTTCTGATTCCATGTGGTAATATGATGTAGCAAGTGCCCTGGATTAAGAGATGGCATGCTGAGTTTCTGATTTTTTTTTGGAGGGCAAGTATATGGTGCTCAAGAATTTGCTCATCCATACCTTTAGCCTCTCAGGGTGTGAATGAGTGGCCCATTTACTCCACTTGAATGACTTGGGAGGCAGGACCCTTTTGGTGCTCATGAATGACATGCCGGCACGAGCAGAAGGGCATAGGTCCTGCCTGTCTGAGCAGGCTTTCTTAGAGCAGTTGGCAGAAGATATCTGCATGCTGCTGGCCGATGAGGATTTCAATGACCCATGGAGAGTTGCAGCCTGTGCTGACATTCTATGGCAGGTAAGCAAGAGAGTGTGACATCCGTAGGACAGGTCACCAGATCCTGCTCACAGCAGGACTGTACAACTCTAACATTAGACTGGCAGCAGGGTTGATCAAATCTATTGTCAGACCGCCAGTTGGCCAGGAGACAACTGGATGAAGATAGCATCCATTGGTGTTTCTATCATCAACGATGGGGCACAGAAGCTCGCCGCTGCTGATTTCCTTGTGCACTTCAGGGAAAATGCTGGGGACAGCCATTGCTAATTACTGCGGTGGATGGCCAGCAAGACATTCTTTTTTATGTCTGGGATAGACATTCTGGCCAGTGTTTCTTGGTGGATACAGGGGCTGAGATCAGAGTTTTTCCTGCTCTGGGACGTAACACAGAAAACCCTGGCCATCAGTTCGGCGATACAAAGTTCACATAGACGTTCACATTGGCCGTGGTTGCACCACTGCTGCTGGGGCTCATTTTCTCAGAGGACGAATCATGATGGTTGATCCAGAGGGACAAGGCCTCGTTCATACCAATACTTTTCAGACCTAGAGCCCAAGCTCCCAGTCCCACTCTTTTTAAGCATGAATTTTCCAGGTTGTTGGTGAAATTTGCTGCAATAATTATACTGCAATTCACCTATGCCAAAACATGGATGGAGTACCACAATCCAGCTGAGGATGGATGCCTGAGTTTGCAGGCTCCCTCCAGATAAACTTCATCTGGCCAAAGAGAAGTTTGAAAGGATAGAGGACGTGGGTATTGCACAATGGTCCAATAGTTCCTGGGCCTACACCCTCCACATTGTACCTGTAATGGTATGGATTGTATGTACTCATTGGCAGGTAAAGGCTTGGGCTGACCCGCTCCCTGATGACACTCTCCCCTGGACTCCTCCCCTATGACCCAGGCCATTTAGGTCGAGCCAAATCTCCTTCCCTGCACTTCCCTAGCTTGGATTCAGGCCAGCTCAAGTCTTATGTACAATAAAGCCTATCGTTCCCCTCAATCTTTGTCCTTGTGATTATTGGGGCAACTGGTAGTGCCCAACAATTTATTGTACATAAATTTTTAATGTCTCCAGTAATGGAGAAGTTGCTGCACCCCAATTGGCTAGAGGTGGATCCCCAAGTCATGAGTGCATCAAAACTCTTTGAGCAGTGGATCAATTGCTTCAACAACTTTCTGGAGGCCTCTGCTGAAGTGGTCGACTCAGATGAGAAGAGGCTGAAAGTCCTACAGGCAAAAGTCAGTCAGAGGGCTTTCCAACCCATCAGAAGCTGCACGACCTACACCGAGGCAATGGCTGAGCTATGGGTGCTATATAAGCCCAAAATCAACAAGGTCTACTCCCATTACCTCCTGGCATCCAGAAAACAGCAGCGTGGTAAGTCAGTAGAAGAGTTTGTCTGAGCCCTGATCACACTGGGAAAAGACTGCTTGGGGAACCCCATGGTCCCTGTGCCGGAGGCCCAGCACATGGAGGACCTGGTCTGGGATGCTTGCATGTCAGAGTTAAGGTCGGACTATATCTGACAACATCTCCTTGAGGAGGATCAACTCCCATTGAAATGGGCGAACTAACTGGGCAGGACTTGAGACTTGGCCCACCGCCATGCGGAGTCGATCGCAGGCAGAAATGGGCCTATCCAGTACTCGTTGCCACAAGGGCCACCATCCTGGGAGTTGGTGACGGGGATGGCTAACCCGACTGTGGCTGCAGTGGCATCAGGATCATTGAGGTACAACTTCTGCAGGCAGGCAAGACATCCATGACATCTTTACCCCGTGAAAGGAGCTACCTACTCGGGCTGCAGGGAAAAGGGCCACTATCAACGAATCTGCAGGTCCAGAGGCCCATCCCAAAGCAGCGTGGCATGTATGGCTGAGGAGCTTCCAGTGCTGGCCATGTGCACGGTAAGGTGTGCGCCATTTTACCCGCTCCTGCCTCCATCCTCAACGCTGCGGCAACTCTCACCAACGATGTCACTTCTGGCTTCCTCATCGATGTTGGCAGCTTGGTCAACATGGAGGCTGCCATCTTGGACATCGGGCCACCCCACCAACGATGAAGACAATGCACCCATCCTGACATCGATCTGTTTGAACCAAGCCAGCCCTCACCCGATCACGAACTCCGCGATGCAGATCGAGGTGAATGGGCACAAATCGAACTGCCACTTCTAAAGTTTTATCCACCCCGAGGTGGTCCGTAGACTCTCGATACCCATTTGGCCGATGACCGGATCCATGCCAATGGTGGCAAAAGACCAGCAGACTTGTATCCGGGGATACTGTGGGGCGTCTCTGACGGTGGTGGGGGAATGTTACAGTGACTTTTTGTTGTTGGACATGCTCCAACTCTGTGCATCGATCCTCCTGGGCCTCAACTTCCAGTGTCAGTTCAGGTGCATGACGATAGTGTTCGCAGGCCCCAACCGCCGCTCACCATTTGCCACCCACAACTTACGGACACCCCCCCATCGAGAACCCAGCCTACAGCATCGACCTGCAGCCTTACCACCCTATAGGTGGCCCCTCCGTCACTATTCGCCAACCTTATCCCATCGCCAACAAGAGCAGGCGCTAGAGCACTGAGGATATAGAATTCATCCGGGCCGAGGTTCAGCGACTCTTAACAGAGGGGACCATTGCCCCTAGCTCCAGCCCCTGGAGGGCACAAGTCCTCGTGGTCAGAGGGACAGGCAAGCCCCGGATGGTGATTGATTATAGTCAAACAATCAACCGCTTCATGCAGTTGGAGTCATACCCTCTACCCCAGATAGCCGACTTGGTCAACAAGGTCACACAATACAGAATCTTCTCGACCATTGACCTGAAGTCGGCCTATCTTCAACTCCCCCTTTGCCCGAGCAACCGGCTCTACATGGGTTTTGAAGCCGATGGCAGACTTTTTCACTTCCTGCAGGTGCCTTTTGGAGTTACTAATGGTGTCTCTGCTTTTCAGAGGGTCATGGATCGGATGGTGAAAAAGCACAAGCTGATAGCGATGCTACCATATCTCGACAATGTCACCATCTGTGGCCACGACCAGCAGGACCACGAGGGAAACCTCGCAAAGTTCTTATGTACGGCCGAGTCTCTCAACTTGACATAAAATAAGGACGTGCGTGTTCAACACAGACCACCTAGCCTTCCACGGATGTGTAATGGCACATGGTGTCATTGCCCCAACCGCATGCATCCTCTTATGGAGCTCCAGTCCCAAACCCCCTAAAGGCATTGAAGAGGTGTCTGGGGCTGTTTTTCTATTATGCACAATGGGTGCCCAATTACACCGATAAAGCCCACCCCCTGATTAAGTCCACAACTTTCCCATTATTAACGTAAGCCCAAGCTGCATTCTACCAGATCCAAGGAGACATCGCAAAGGCCACGATACATGCCGTGGACGAATCCATCCCTTTTCAGGTGGAGAGCAATGTCTCCGATTTCACAATGGCCACCAGTGTTAAACAGGCAGGCAGGCCAGTAGCATTTTTCTCCCACACCCTGAACAGTCCTGAGGTATCATATAACCATATATAACCATATAACCACTTACAGCACAGAACAGGCCAGTTCGGCCCTACTAGTCCATGCCGTAGCAAATCCCCACCCTCCTAGTCCCACTGACCAGCACCCGGTCCATACCCCTCTAGTCCCCTCCTATCCATGTAACGATCCAGTCTTTCCTTAAATGTAACCAATGATCTCGCCTTGACCACATCTGCCGAAGCTCATTCGACATCCCCACCACCCTCTGCGTAAATAAATTTTCCCCTCATGTTCCCCTTATAATTTTCCCCCTTCAATCTTAAACCATGTCCTCTAGTTTGAATCTCCCCCTTTCTTAATTGAAAAAGCCTATCCACATTTACTCTGTCTGTCCCTTTTAAAATCTTAAACACCTCTATCAAGTCCCCTCTCAATCTTCTACACTTCTTGGTCAAGAAGGAGGCCCAAGCGATCATTGAGGCAGTGTGCCATTGCCGATATTACCTGGCTGGTAAACAGTTTACCCTGCTTACAGACCAGAGGGCCGTGGCCTTTATGTTTGATACTAAACAGCGGGATAAAATCAAGAATGACAAGATTCTTAGGTGGAGGATACAGCTCTCCACCTATAATTATGACTTATTTTATCAACCAGATAAATTCAACGATCCCCCAGACATCCTATCCCAGGGGACGTGTGCCAGCACGCATCTCAACTGCCTCCAGACCCTCCACAACAGTCTGCGCCACCCTGTAGTCACAAGGTTATACCACTTCATCAAGACTCGGAACCTTCCGTACTCCATTGAGGACATTTGGTCCATGACGAGACGCTGCCAGATCTGCACTGAATGTATGCCGCAGTTCTACCGACTCAAAATGGCACATCTCATTAAGGACAAATGCCCTTTTGAATGGTTCAGTGTTGATTTAAAGGGTCCCCTACCCACTACAAATAGGAATGCCTACTTCCTGACGGTGTTGGACAAGTTCTGCAAGTTCCCCTTTGCTATTCCCTGCCCGGATATGACCTCAGTGATGGTAATCAAAGCACTGCACAGATTCTTCACCCTGTTGGGGGACCCCAATTACATCCCAGCAATCGGGGGACTTCGTTCATGAGTGAGGAACTGCGACAGTACTTCCTGGACAGAGGTATAGCCACTAGGAGGACCACCATCTATAACCCCAGGGGTAATGGCCAGGTGGAAAGGGAGAATGCAACATCTGGAAGGTGGTCCTCTTGGCACTTAGGTCCAAAAACATGCTGGTGTACCGCTAGCAGGACATTTTGCCTGAGGCGCTCTGCGCCATCCGATCGCTCCTGTGCACCGCGATTAACACCACCCTGTATGAACACTTGTTTGCTTTCCCTAGGAGATCGGCGAATGGTGCCTCCATTCCTCTTTGGCTGGCAACCCCAGGGCCGGTCCTGTTACAGAAACACACGATGGGCCATTAGATGGATCCACTGGTTGAAGCGATACACCTCATAGATGCCAATCCACAATATGTGTTTGTAAGGTACCCAGATGGCCATGAGTTCACTGTGCCTATCTGAGACCTGGTGAGGGCCGGGGATCCTGAAACTGCCCTGTCTGCCACCGCCCATCCCACAGAGCAGACCATCCCAGGAGCGCAATACTGGAGGCTGAGCCACCTGGCTCGCCTCTCCAGGAGTCAGTCCTCTGGGAGACATCAAACCCCACTTACTCCCAGGAGCCCCTCAATCAACACCCCGACCCAGACTGTTCCTTCCCCTGCACCCCCCCCCCCCGAGACCACTTCCCCTCCCAAACAGCAGAACACGGACATGCCTGACCCCCGGTGGTCCCGCAGAAGGTGGAAGTTGCCGGTGCGGCTAAACCTCTAGTTAGATAAAAACAATTCTCTTCTCTCTTGTGTCAAAAGAGGGGTGTGGGGGTTCTGTTTAAAAAGAGGGGGTAAATGTAATGGTATGGATTTTATGTACACATTGGCTGGTAAAGGCTCGGGCTGGCCCGTCCCCTGATGAGACTCTCCCTTGGATTCCTCCCCTGTGGCCTAGGCCAAAGCTTTCCCTTCCCGGCATTTCCCTAGCTTGGATCCAGGCCAGCTCAAGTCTTATGTTAAAGCCTATTGTTCCCCTTAGTCTTTGTCCTTGTGATTATTGGGGAAGCTGGTAGTGCCCAACAGTACCTAAGCCCGCAGGTGGATAAAGACCCTATGGTGATTATGCAGGTTGAACAAGGTTACCACACTGGATTGTTACCCTGTACCACATTTACTGGACTTTGCATCCAACCTGCCGGTAGCCCACATCTTTTCCAAGGTGGACCTGGTCCAGGGGGATCATCAGATCCCGGTCCACTCGGTTGACATTCCACCATAATTATTATTACACCCTTTGGCCTTTTTGAATTCAAAAGGATGCCTTTTGGTCTCAAAAATTCCACACAGACTTTCCAAAATTGAATGGACAGAGATCTCGACTTTACCTTTGTGTACCTAGATGACATAATTATTGCTAGCTGCAGTCATCAGGAACATTTGTCCTACCTGAGCAAGCTTTTCACTTGTTTGAATGCATTTGGGCTGACCATCAACCTAGCCAACTGTCAATTAAGGTGAGCAACCGTCGACTTTTTGGGCCACAAAATCAAAAAAACATGGAGCAAAGCCACAACCGGCAAAGGTCGAGGTGATCCGGGCATTTGCTAAGCCCAGCACAGTTAAAAGCCTCTGGGGGTTCATTGGAATGGTGAACTTTTAACACCGGTTTTTGCCATCAGCAGCTCGCATTATGCGCAACCTCTTTGTCCTGATGTCAGGCAAGGGATATCACTTGGACGAAGAATTGTCAGCAGCATTTGAGAACGCCAAGGAAGCACTGGCTAATGCTGCATTGTTGGTCCACCCAAGAATGAATGTCCCAACAGCCCTGACAGTCAATGCATCCAGTACAGCAGTAGGATGGGCATTGGAAACCATTGGCTTTCTTTAGAAAGCACCTAAGACCACCAGAACTCAAGTACAGGGCTTTTGATTGAGAATTGTTAGCACTGTACCTAGCTATCAGACATCATAGGGGAGGCAGAGGCATTGATAGGTAGGAGTTACAGGAAGACAGTCACCCCTAGCAGACAGGAGTCAGGGAACTGGTTATTGTGAGGGAAAGAGGGATGACAGGAAGTGCAGAGTACCCCTGCGGCCGTTTCCCTCAACAACAAGTATACTGCTTTGGATTTTGTTGGGGGGACAATCTGTGGGGAAAAAAGTCATAGTGGTCAGGTCTCCAGCACAGGGGCTGGACCCTTGGCTCAGAAGGGAAGGGGGGAAAAGAGAAGAGCTCTTGTAGCTGGAGACTCGCTGGTTAGAGGAGCAGATAGGTTTCTGGACGAGATTGGGGCTCCCAGTTGGTAAGTTGCCAGGGTCAATGATGTGAATGATCAAGTCCACAGCATTCTGGAGGGGGAGGGTGAGCAACCATAAGTTGTGGTCCATGAGGGGGTTAATGACATAATTAGAAGTGGGGATGAGGTCCTTAAAATGGATGACATAGAGTTAGGGTAGAAGTTGAAAAGCAGGACCTCAAGGGTGGCAATCTTGGGATTACTGCCCATGCCATGCATTAGTGAGGGTAGAAAAAGGAAGTTGTGGAGGATGAATGTGTGACTCAGGAGCTGGTTCAAGGGGCAGGGGTTTAGATTTCTGGATTTTTGGGATCTCTTCTGGGCAAAGTCTGACCTGTACAAAAGGGGTGGGCTGCACTTGAACTGGAGGGGGACCAATATCCTGGTGGGGCAGGTTTGTGAGAGCTATTGAGGAGGGTTTAAACTAGTTTGGCAGGGGGGTGGTAATCAGAATGAGAGTATACAGAGTAGGGAGGAAGAACACCTAGACTGGAAGGAATGGAGGGAACAGAATGAAAATATAAATGAAGGAGGGAAGGAAGTAAAGGTAGATAGTAACCAAAGGAGTATTTGTGGAGAATATTTTCTCGTGCATATATTTTAATGCAAGGAGCATTGTAAATAAGGAGGATGAGCTTAAGGCATGGATGGCCATATGGATATATGATATTGTGGCCATCAGTGAAACTTGGTTGCAGGAAGGGCATGTTTGGCAGTTAAACATTCCAGGATTCTGTTATTTTTGGCATGATAGAACAGGGGGGAATAAAAGGTGGAGGAGCTGCATTGCTTATTAGAGAGAACGTTACAGCGGTGCTGTGGCAGGATGGTTTGGAGGGATTGTCCAGCGAGGCTATTTGGGTAAAATTGAGGAATGGCAGAGGCATGAAAACATTAATGGGAAGGTATAATAGACCACCAAATGGGCTGAGGAAATTAGAGGAATAAATTTGTAAGGCGATGGCGAATATGTGTAATAAACACAAGGTGGTAGTTATGGGAGATTTCAACTTTCCAAACATTAACTAGGACACCCATAGAGTAAAATGGCTGGATGGGTTGGAGTTTTTTGTGTGTTCAGGAAAGTTTTCTTAATCAATACATAGAAGAACTGACTCAAGAGGGAGAAGTATTAGATTTCCTATTAGGGAAAGA
Organism: Narcine bancroftii; assembly: GCF_036971445.1. NCBI lineage: Eukaryota > Metazoa > Chordata > Chondrichthyes > Torpediniformes > Narcinidae > Narcine > Narcine bancroftii. The sequence continues at coordinate 191,608,389 of NC_091471.1, read as the reverse complement.
GATAGGTCAGGTTACAAAGGTTTGGGTTGGAAAACATTTTGGGTCTAATGATCATAATACTATTAGTTTTTGGCTTGTGATAGAAAAGTATAGAGGTGGGCCAAAGGTTGAGATTCTAGATTGGAAGAAAGAAAATTTCGAGGGGATGAGAAAAGATTTGGAGGGTGTGGATTAGGATAGGATATTTTCAGGGAAGGATGTAGCAGATAAATGGAGGATAGTCAAAGGAAAAGTTTTGAGAGTGCAGAGTTGGTATGTCCCTATGAGGATTAAAGGAAAGGTTAGAAACTATAGGGAGCCTTGGTTTACAAAAGATATTGGGAACTTGGTTAAGAGGAAGAGGGATGTGTAAAACAGGTATGAACAGCAAGGAAGGTATGAACTGCTTGAGGAATATAAGGAGTGTGAAAAAAACAAGAAAGAAATTAGAAAGGCTAAAAGGAGATATGAAGCTGCTTTGGCAGGAAAAGTAAAAATAAATCCAAAGGGTTGCTATAAATACATTGAAAGTAAAAGATAGTGAGGGATAACATTGGACCCTTTGAAGATGAGGGGGGTAGGCTCCGTGAGAAGTCAGAGGAGATGGGAGAAATTTTAAATGATTTTTTTCTTCTGTATTCACTAAGGAAAAGAATATCGAGCCAGATGTATTGAAGAAATATGGTAGGGAGGTCATGAATTAAAAATTAATGAGGAGGGAGTGTTAGCTATATTAAAAAAGATCAAGGTGGATAAATCTCTGGATCCTGACAAAATATTCCCTTGGGACCCTTAGGGAGGTTAGTGTAAAAATAATGGGAGTGTTGACAGAAATATTTAAAATGTCACTGGCCACAGGGGAAGTGCTGGAGGACTGGAGGGTGGCTCATGTTGTTCCACTGTTCAAAGAAGGATCCAAAAGTAAACCTGGTATTATAGGCCTGTAAGTCTGATGACGGTAGTGGGTAAATTAATGGAAGGTGTTCTTAGAAATGGTATATACAACTATTTGGAAATACAGATTGATTAGGAGTAGTCAGCATGTTTTTGTACGTGGTAGATCATATCTAACAAATCTTATAGAGTTTTTCAAGGAGGTTACCAAAAAGGTTAATGAGGGGAAGGCAGTGGATGTTGTCTATTTGGACTTTACTAAGGCTTTCGATAGGTTCCCCATAATAGGTCAGTAAGGAAAGTGGAAACATTAGGTATTAATGATGAAGTAATGAAATGGATTCAGCAGTGGTTGGATGGGAGATGCCAGAGACTAATGGTGGAAAATTGTTTGTTGAATTGGAAGCTGGTGACTAGTGGTGTCCCTCAGGGACTGGTATTGGGTCCACTGCTGTTTGTCATATATATTAATGATCTAGATCACACATGTCAAACTCTGGCCCGTGGGCCAAATTTGGCCCGCAATATAATTATATTTGGCCCGCAAGATCATTTCAAAAATGTATTAGAGGTGGCCCGCTGGCCGCCACGCCAGTATAGCGCATGCACAGTAATACAACAAATCCCAAAATGCATTGGCATCAGCCTGCTAATCGCCCCCACCTCCTCTGTTTACGTTGCAGGGTCTCACCGTGGACTCTGGTTTTGGGGCCTGGCCGGTGTCAGAGGAAGCCAAGGCCACTTCCCAGCGCCCGGAACCGGAGGCCTTGGGCCTGACCTCGCCAGGACCGTTGCCCACTCCCCCTCCCTGCCGCAGGCTGACCCGCGACTCACGGTGACGGGGCCGCTGATCCGCCGAGATGCCTCCCTGCAGCGAGAGCCGATGCCCCCGCACTGTCGTTGTCCAACCCGATCGCCCGCAAACCCCGCCCTCCCGCACACAGGCCTGAGTAAGTATTATGAACTTTAATCTCAGGATAAAACGATCTTCCAATATTTTCATGTCACAGTGATAAATATATTCCTGGTTAAAAATGGTCCTGCACCTGGATACAAGCTCATTAGGCATAAAACTTGAAAAGTGTGTAAATCAAAGGATATCTGTACCAATGGAAAAAGGGCATGGCAAATAACCCTGCTAGAGTTCATGCCCACAATCAGTCACCCATTTGATTGTTTCAGGAATCATGTTATTCTCCCACATTCTCAATAGCCCTCAGATTTTACTATTCGACAGCACACTAGCAACATTTGACAAATCCTCTATAGAGAAATATTATTTATTGAATATTTTATTTCTCATTTGTTAATGCTTCTGGAAAGAGTTTATCCAAAACTATTATTAAACATTTATTTTAATAAGAAAAAGTTTAACATTACATATGTTGAAAGAAGAGAAAACATGCAGATGTTGAAAATTTTCAATAAATATTTAGTTCGGCCCTCGACTTAGTCCAAGTTTTTAATTTTGGGCCTCCGTGAATTTGAGTTTGACACCCCTGATCTAGATGATAGGGTGACAAATTGGATTAGTAAATTTGCAGATGATACAAAGGTTGGTGATGCTGTGGACAGCAAGAAAGATTATCAAAGCTTACAGGGTGATATAGGACAGTTAGAAGAATGGGATGAAAGATGGCAAATGGAGTTTAATACTGATAAATGTGAGGTGCTATATTTTGGTAGGACTAATCAAAAAGGACATACATGTAAAATGGCAGACTATTGAGAAGACTATTGAGTATTGAATGTTATGTTGAAGTTATATAATGCATTGATGAGGCTAAATTTGGAAAACTGTGTGCAGTGTGAAGCCATGCACTTATTTTCAGACATCCAAAGTCGAGCAACACACGAATTACAGGAAGGATACAAACAGTATAGAGAAAGTGCAGAGGAGGTTTACGAGAATGTCGCCGGGGTTTCAGGGTTTGAGTTACAGGGAAAGGTTGAGCAGGCTGGGACTTTATTTCATGGTCCATAGGGGTGATTTGATAGATGTATTCAAAATTATAAGGGGGATCAGATAGAATCAATGTGAACAGGCTTTGTTTCAGTGAGAGTGGGGGAGATTCAAACAAGAGGGCATGGATTCAGAGTAAAGGGGGAAAGTTTAGGAGAAGCATGAGGGGGAATTTCTTCATGAAGAGATTGGTGGGGGTGTGGAATGAACTTCTGGCAGAGGTGATAGAAGTGTTAATATTTAAGGAAAAATTGGATAGGTATATGGATGGGAGAGGTATGGAGGGTTATGGGCCGAATACAGGCCAGAGGGACTAAGTGGGAGAAATTGTTCACCATGGACTAGAAGGGCCAAACTGGCCTTTTTCTGTGCTATAAATGGTTATATCTCGGGGATTTTCGAGAAAGCAAGCATTTCAAGGCTGTTACGGACCAGAAGCCACTTAACTTTGACTTCACTAAGGTATCAGATCCAGAGACATTTATCATATATTTCTAAGTTCATGACAGCCATTGAACACATCTCAAGAAAGGCCAACATAGTGGCATATGCACTGTCTCACCCGACCATACAATTCATGCATACCTCAGCCCGAGGGGTGCACTTCATTGTGCTCACAAAAGCACAATGGGCAGATGAAGAAATTCCACGTTATGAAACAGAAGACTTGAACCTGCAGCTGGAAGAAACTCTAGTAGTCCCAGGGGATCTCAAACACCTGTGTAACGTATCTATAGGTCATCCTTGCCCTATCATTCTAGAGGCCTGAAGGTGGCAGTTATTTGATGTGGTACACAAGTTGGCACATCTATCAATCAGAACGACTGTCCAGATGGTAGCCAACAGATTTGTGTGGCAGAGCCTTTGAAAACAGGTCAGCAAGGGTGAAGCCATACACTTATTTTCAGACATCCAAAGTCGAGCAACACACGAAAGCCCCACTACAATCTTTTAATCCAATGTATCAGAGGTTTTACCACGTACACGTGGACATTGTAGACCCCCTGCCGGTGTCACATGGTTCTCGTTTTCTTCTCACAATAGTGGATCGGGTCATTTGGCGACCAGAGGAAGTTCCACTGGCAGACACAACTACCAACACCTGTGCCAGGGCCCTCATTTCCACCTGGATAGTACATTTCGGTCTGCCAGAAACATCACGTCTGACAGGGGTGTCCAATTCACATCAAGCCTGTGGTCAGCAGTGGCCACCTTGCTTGGAACGAAGTTGCACCATACAACTGCGTACCACCCACAATCCAACAGACTAATATAAATTTCTACAGGTATTTGAGTTGGCTCTTATGGCACATCTGCAAGGTCCTAACTGGGTTGACAAATTGCCATGGGTACTCTTGGACATACGAACAGCAGCTAAGGATGATATAGGTAGCTCATCGGCAGAACTGGTCTACGGCACACCCCTAATAGTTTCAGAATAATTGATATCAGAGTCATGAGGATGGGAGGAGACACCCACAGTGGTCCTAAGCAAGCTCCATGAGAAGCTCGATTCTTTAGCACCCATATCGACATCTCAACACGGTCAGGCCAGATCCTATATACACCAGAACTTGCAGGATTACAAGTACATTTTCGTACAGAATGGACCACACTGAGCGCCAATCCAGCATCCGTATGAGGGTGCCTTTGAGATACTAAGACATAATGGTTCAACGTACATTTTGGACATCGGACATAAAGAGGAAGCTATTGCAATTGAATGCCTCAAACCTGCCCAACTGGATCTGGAAGGACCAGACATAGTTCAGGCACCTTGGCTGTGTGGAAGGCTGCCCGTACAAAAAAATATTTAGACTTTGGAGGTCTGCAGTGAGATTACTAGTTCTGGTGGGAATGGGGGGGAGGTTCATGTGGTGACCCACTTACCAGCAAGCGAACCAGCTCCTGAAATGGTGGATGTGCTGTGGAAAATGCGGGAAATTGACCTGTATCCAGCACAGGTTTATATCTCAGCACTTTCTGTCCACGTGACAGAAGCAGTGATGTATATAAGCCAAGCATGCAAGCCTGGAGGTGTCAGTCTTGTATTAGACTCCACAGTATGTACATTGACTTCCTTGTGTATGCATCAACTTGAAAACATGTACAGCGATTCCACAACATGTAAACTGACATCTAGAGTAGCCCAGTATAGAATACTTCACGACCACGGAACAAAATTTGAATATCTATATAAATGTCTGTTTTTAAATCCACAATTTTGATTCTCATTGCTAATTCCATTATTTGAATTTTCCATATGAAGTTAAGAGCAGGCAACTGTCGGCATAGCACAAACTCTGGATACTCTTCTAGAGCAGAGCAGGCATAAATGTAACAGTATATATGAAGCAAAACATCTAGGTGTTGGCTGACATGCGCTGGAACCTTTCAACATGGCTCATGGATTAAATAAGGGGATGCAGAGATTCTGCAATGTGGCCCAAAAAATCCTGGTGGAAGAATTCATATTTATTCCCATTTAATTGGCTGCTGCTCACAGAGACTATTAAATCAAATATCATCATATATTGTACCATGGAATTTCCTAATTAAGTGGAAGCAGATAACAGCTTGTGGAGATCAGATTCTCAACAATCCCCTTGCTGGCTTGTCGAAAATCAAGCTTCAACTTCTCTGCCAATGTCAAGTCTTATCCTGCTCATGGGCTAAGCTTCCATCTTAGTTTGACAACATCAATGATATTTTTAGACCCTAACATAGAAGTCAAATCAGCCCCCTGCCTCTTTTATCTCTGTGTATACAGCAGAGGCAAAACACTTCCAGGGTATCTTACAATGGTTGTCTAACATATACGACTGCAGATGAATTTTAATTTACTACACACCCTGCCTCGAAGAATAGCTCTATAAATTATTTGAATAATTAACTTTTTGGTTTTTGAACAATCAGGAATTGCATTAATCTCCTTGACAGAGCTTGATAAAGAGAGTCATGAACATCTGTGAGGATGTTTTTCATTATTTATTCTCTTCAACACCTTTGTCATTGCAAGCAGGTGTAGGAATTGGTTGTTGAAAGCAAATCCCAGAAATGACCAGATCAGCAGATGCTGATGAGATTGGGGTAGAGTATCATGCATCTATTTGTTTTGCTGGTGATAAGAGTGCAAGCTTGCATGTGAGTGCCATATTTCACGTTCAGGTTCAAGCTTATAATAATTATCACATTTCATTATCATCTGATTACACTGGACAACAATATTTTTATAAAGGTTTTCTTGCTGAAAAAAAATTGGGTTTTACGATAAACAGCTTCAAGATGAACACAAAACTAATTTCAGACTTGCTGTAACACGTAGGAAGCTTGAGAAATATTACATAAACTTCTATTTAAACTAGCATCTTTAATTGCAAAATATGTTTCTGAGCCAAGCTGTCAGGTTGACTACATGTGTTGCACCATAAATGTGAGGAACCCAGGGTTTGTCTTGGTCACCAATTTTACAACCGAAGAGGAACTCATAGATTTTCATAACAAGTGCATTTGTGCTGTGTCTTTGAGCCTTAAGTGTATACACGCCACAAATGTAACTGAATATATCACACCTATTGCAACAATGGCGAGACACTTCTGCAGTATTGAAACTTTCTGAAGACAATGAATGTATTAAGTACACTCACTATGCTATTGCTTGAAGAACATGTGCATCAACATGTGTTCAATGTAATGTACAGCATCTGTATATTTTAGCTGCTTTTATAGACCGCCTAAATATATCGTGACTAAGCATGCCCAAGCCTCAGACAACATTTGAATAGCACCTGCACTGAGTGCATGAGCTGGCATGCCTGGACTGATCAAAACAGCTTGCTTTTTGAGCAAAATTCTAGTCGGCCTAAATATGTCGGAAAATCACAAAAATAAGTTAGATCCAAAACATCGTACATGATAGAAAATGTTAAAGCGATTTTCGTGATCAGCAGGCTCACAATCCATAAAATCCACCCCAAAGTGTTCAGAAAGCAAAACTTTTGTTTCCCTGAACAACCTGGCAAAAAAAATGCAAACATACATACAGGGAAACGACACATATGCAATGCATATATACATACATAAGTTTTTTTTTATATATTTAAAAATAGATAGTTGAGTCTCAGAAGTTTGTATGAGCAGTTCAGCAGTCATTCAACAGTCTCACTGGGAAAAAAGTTGTTTCTAAGCCTGGTGTTTCAAGTAGCTGGAAGATGCTGCATCTTCAGGTAACAATTCCAGTAGATCACATTGATGGGGTGTGGGGGGGGGGGGGGGAGAGACCCCAGTGATCCTCTCTGCAGCTACTATGGTCCTATGGATTGACCTCCGATCCATTGCTCTATAGCAATCATAATGTAGTGTGATGCAGCCAACTAGAACACTCTCGAAAGAGCTCCTACAGTAAGTTGATAGGATGGCAGCCAGTAGCCCTGCCCACCTCAGTCTTCTCTGAAAGTGCAATCATTGATACATCTTTCAGACAAGTGAAGATTTGTTGATTCAGGATAGTCCATTTCTTAAATGGACTCTGAGGAACTTGGCACTCTCTACTCTCTCCACCTCCAATCTATTAATGTGTAGTGGAGGGTATTCATCTCTGGCCTTCTTGAAGACCATGAACACCTCCTTCATCTTGACAATGTTGAAACTCAGGTTGTTATTCTTGCACAATTCATGAGATGTTCCACCTCTTCTCTGTAGTGTGACTAATCGTTGTTGTTGATGAGGCAACTACTATTTTGTCATCTGCAAACTTGATGACTCTACTGGAGTTGGATCTGGCAATGCAGTCATGGGTCAGTAGTGTGAACAGGAGCAGGCAGAACACACTGTATTGAAGTGTGCCAGAGCTCAGTGTGATGGTGCTTGAAATAATACTACTGACCTGGACAGACTGTGATTTTTCTATTCGGAAGTTTAGATTCCAGTTACAAAAAGGAATGTTGAGCCCCAGCGAGGACAGTTTCTCTTGTAGCCTCTTTGGAATGATTACATTAAACTCCCAGCAGAAGTCAATTAACAGCAGTCTGGTGAATAAGGTGTCATTTTCTAGGTGGGCCAGGATGGATTGGAGGGATAAGGCTTTAGAATCATTAGTGGAATGGATCCATTTGTATGTAGGCAAATTGAAATGTCCAGTGTCTCTGGGACATGTGGTCTAATGCATTCCTTCACCAGATGCACAAAACATTTCATAATGGTGGAGGTCATTGATTCTGGGTGGTAATCTTTAAGGCCTGTTATTACTATCCTCGGGTACTGGGATGATGGTGATTATCTTGAAATCAGTGGAAATGGTGGAATGCTACAGTGACATGTTGAATATGTCCATAAGGACCTCCATCAGATGGTCTGTGTAGCCCTTCAGTATCCAACCAGGTATGTTGTCAAGTCCCTCTGTCTTGTGTTGGTTCATCTTGGATAGGGTTCTCCTCATCTTGGTCTTGGTTATGCAAGGGGCACCTTCATGAGGTGAACATGGCAGCTTCCTTGTTTTCAGCCTGTTCTTCTTGTTGAACCATGCATCAATGTGCAGTCTGTCTAGAAGCGAGGCATTGTTATCTTTGACTTGTAAGGTTGTCTTGTGGTCTGTTATAGTTTTAATCCCTTGACACAAGCCCCTTGCGTCATAGTGGCCATGGAACTTCTGTGTGGGAATATTTGACATCAGTCCAAAGGCCTATCACATTCACCTCCTAGTCCTCTGAAAACATACAGTATAAAATGTGCTGTGCCAACAATTGCCAATACTTTGCACATTGCTTATTGTTGCTGATTTGCTGTTGACTCCTGGCTCTCAGCTTGCAGTCTCTTGTCATCCTTAGCAGAACCTGAAGTATCCTGAGTTTCCTGACTTTCCACTGCTGTCCTTGCTTCATGTTCATTAAGCTCCATTCATGAAAGTAATTGAGAAGTTAAATTGTAGTTGTATAAGACATTGGTGAAGCCTCTTTTGGAGTATTGAGTTCAGTTCTGGTCATTGTGTTGTCAAGCTGGAGAGGGTAATGTTACGAGCCCAAAGGACCCCAAAACACACCAGCCATAGACATTCACCAAGACAAGTGGTTTTTAAAACAAAAGTTATTTTTAATCAACTTTAAACATGAAAACAGAATCAAACTTTAGCTCATCTCTATACTTAACTAACCCAAACTAACCCCCTTCTAACTCTAAGCACATGTGTATTAATGTGTGTGTAAATTTAAGAAAAGTTCTTTGGTTCAAAGTTTAATCTCACTTCTTCTTCCAAGTTCTCTGGATGTAGAAAATTCTTATACTGTGCACAGAATTTAACATGTATAAAGTCTGGTGCTCAAAAGGTAAATGTTTACCACTCTGGAAGGTTCTTGGAGGGTTTACAGAGAGAGATTTGTTGTTCCAGGATTTCTACAACTGAGGTACCACCATTAGTCACCTCAATGTCTCACTGATGAAACTTGCCCCATCAGGGTTTTCCTGATGGTAACCTCTTTCTTTCAGGTTATGACAGAGCTCCTTCTGGTCCTCTTATTCCAAGAGAAGCATCAGACAGAGAGCACTTACAGCCTTCCACTGCTTTGGAACTTTTCATCAGTTTCAACCAGCACTCTCCAGCTGCTTTTCAGTGTCACACATACTGGCTGAGAGAGCTTCTCTTCTCTCCCTCTCTCTCTCTCTCCAGTTGAAACTTCCAGCAAGCCCATGTGACCCTCTCACTTGCAAAACCCCCACCTTCTTCAGCTCAAGTTGTTGTCTTAGATAAACAAAACCCAGAAGTGACCTTTCTGTGCACTCTGTCAAAATCCTTGAAAAGAGCTTCCAAAAGCCAGAGGGTCTCCCGGTCCATTCATTTTATGAAGTCAGTTCAATTAACACCTACTTGTGAAATGTGCTTACATTCTCCAGAGATCCTCAGTATTTCTTCACTTTCAAATAAGATCTGTTTTAAAATGCGTGTATGTATGTATGTAACCTACTCTAAATCTTTCCAAATTCTCCCCAAATATTAGCAAATTCTCCCAAATTATTAATCTATTACAGTACAGAGAAGATTTACAAGGAAGTTATCAGGACATGGGGGCTGAGCTATAGGGAGAGGTTGAGCATGTTTCAGCTTTATTCCTTGGAGTGTGGGAGGATGATGGGTGATCTCATAGAAGTATACAAAATCATGTGAGGAATAGGTTGGGTGAACACACCGAGTCTTTCACCCAGAATTGGGGAATTAGTAACCAGTGGTCATTGATTTATGGTGAGAGGGGAGAGATTTAATAGCAACTTGAGGGTAACTTTTTTTTACACAGAGTGGTAAGTGAATAGAACAGACTGCTCAGGGAGATGGTTGAGGCAGGTATTATGCTAAAGAAAAATTGTGATAGATATATAGATAGGATCGGTTTGGAGGGATATGGTCAAATGCAAGTAGGTGGGACGAGTATGGGTGGTGCATTTTGGTCACGGTAGGCAAGTTGGGCTGAAGGGCCTGTTTCCAAGCTGTATGACTCTAAAGCTTTATAATTTGTGAGTCCCCATTAAAAAAACAACCTCAACTGTATTTTTTTTTGTCAGTGAAATGCAAGTTTCTGAGTTGATTCATAGGTGGGATGAGATGCTGCTGCTTTTGGATGTGAGGCTGAGGAAATGTTATTGTTCTACTTCTCCGTTGATTCTACAAGTGATGTGTCCATGCAAGACATGAATCAGAAGTTTGAAGATAAGAGTATTTCAGATGAATATTATTTACACTGTCATTGTTCACTTACTGCTGAGTTCTCTGTCAGAAAGTGGGTGAATCTCCAATGTATAAAAAACCTCTGGCAAAATAGTTCATGCCCTGTTTTGGGATTAGATGTGAAGCTGGTAGAGGTGATCTACTTCAATGAGGATTTTATAATTAAAACCACAGGAACTTTGCACCCCCCTTCACATCCTAAGCAAAGGTATTCTCTACTTGAGAGACCTTTTTTTCCATCCTGATTCTGTTTTTCGACTGTAACTCATTCTCCACTCATTTTTCGAGTAACACATTAGTCAGGAAGGCGATATGTTTCAGCACCAGACACATCATCCTTAAAAGTTCTGAGGAACTTAACAAAGCACCAAACATCTGTATACTTACAACTCTAGTCAGGAAGCTAACCTGTCAGTTATAGCTGTTAATGTTTAAATGGTGTGGGGAATTTTCCTCCTGCTAAACATGTGTTAGTTTTCCAAGGCTAAACTGGGATGTTAGCCAGAGCATTAAATTCAAATTTGCCTCTCTGGTGCCTAATCAACACTGCAAGCAGATTGCATATTTATTGCATATGAAATCTCTGCATGTGGTAATGTTCTCCTGATATTCCAGCTGGAGTGAATCGTGATTGAAATGTATCCCCTGAGAGCACCATTAAAGAGTATTTCAGGGCATTTTGCTTGAGGTAGTATTCAATCTTAACATTAAGCAAAAAAAAATCAGGATGCTCTCAATACATCCTCTGTAGAATGCAGTGAGGATGAAGGGTAGGAGATGATCTTTCCTCAGCCTTCACAGGAGGTAGAGGCGCTGCTGGGGTTTCTTGGCTATGGGGCTGGTGTTAAGGGAACAGGTGAGATTCTCCACCAAGGAACGATACTCTTGACGACCTCAACAGTCGAGCCGTCAACGGTCAGTGGAGTGTGGTCTCCCCAGGCCCCCCTGAAGAAGACAACCATCTGTTTTGTTTTATTAACATTCAGATAGAGGTTGTTGGCTCTGCACCAGTCTGTTAGTGACCACACCTCATTTGAGTATGTTAATAGTTATGTCTAAGAGACATTTCAACAGGCAGTTAAGGAGGCAAGCTATGGAAGGATACTGACAATGCAGGAAAATGGACTCAGAGCAGATGGGCAAAAAGGAGGGCATGGACAAGGCGGGAAGAAGGATATGTTTCTGTGATGCTTTTCTCTCTGATTCTATGACTCTACAAGCATGTTCTAAATCTGCTGGCATCTTTAAAACACCTCCAAGCTTTCAAATGATAGCGGTTAGCAATCCTGAAAACTTTGGCCCAACTTTCAAACAGGTCTGTCCTATTAACTTAGCTTAATGGCATCATTTTCAGCTTTAAAAAAAAAATCAAAATAACCATCTAAGACATTGCTTTGGTAAGATAAGGAGGAAGCAATAATTAACCTCCAACTCACAGCTCTTTTTCTACAATGAAAGGTGATGGAGACACATTTGCATTCCAGAAAATCTGGAGAGTTTCATCTGTCACTGATTAGATCTGCTTTAGTCTTTGTGAGCCTCAAAATTGCACAAATTTATCTTCTTTATGTTTTTTAAATAGAAGTTATGTGATTTTACTGGTCTGAAGAAGGTCCGACATCTCAGCATTGGTCATTTACTCACGATCGACCAAAACTCAAAATCTCCATTTCCTTACACGAGTTTAGCCATCCTACCAGAAGTGCGGTAATTAAAGAGGCGGAACTAGCAACACGTATCATCGATACATGCTATTCATTAATCCATCGTTCACGGAATGTCTGCAATTAACTTTAGACTGCAGGCATTCCAGGAAATTTACTCAGGGTCTAGGAGGTAAAATATTGGAACGGGAATGGCACCCTCATTCCCATTCAACCTTTTTGCCCAGGACAATAATTTCCTAGAATGCCACAGCTGTGTAAAAAACATACAGGTATTTGTTGCCACAAAAAAAAACTTAGCCCTATTATATGGCTCAGCAGCATTACATTTTGAATATTATTTCTGATGCATCGTATGCATGAACTAATTACTAAAAGGGAGAACCATTATTAATTTAATGCATTTTAAAATTTGATAATGATTTAATATAATTCTGAATCTCTGTTGTAACATGATTAAATGAGTTGCCAAACTGCAGACAGACAATTCATTTTCATATTTAATCAGAGAGATAATGAGATAACCAAGAAATAAATAACCACAGACTCTGTCTTAGTGACACCAGTTGAGGGATAAATTTAGGGCACTGATTGTTACTAATCTGATCATGTAATATTAAAGTAATGAGGGGAAACCTTGCATTTAATTCTGTAGGAACATTTGCAAAGATCTGATGCAAAATTAAATGGCAAATATATAGAAACATGGAAAATAAAAGCTGAAGTTGGCCATTCTGCCCTTTGAATCTGTTCCACCCACTTAATATAATTGTGATATGTATTTCAATTCCTGCCAGCTCCCTTAACCGGAAACCTATCTGTCTCCTTCTTCCATATATCAAGTGACTTGATCTCAGCAATCAATCCATCCACAAATACTATTAAATTATCCAATTTTCTCTCTCCTTGCTTTTTTTTCCCCAAAACAATATGGTTATGCTTATCATTGTCTAATCTGCAGGAACTATTCCATAATCTATTGAACTCAGGGAAATAACAATCCCTATATTCATAGCTCATGCACTGAGATACAAATAATCTGACCCTGGAGTCTGAAATCTATTATGTTCAGTGTTATTAAAATCTCCAGCAAAATATTTCCTTTTGTTTTTCTTTACATTTTTGGTACCCTAACATTTTTCAGAATTTACTTGTGTTTTCTTCTGTTATGCAAAAATGATTGCAGTGACCTTGGTTCTGCATTGGAGTCCTGACTGGGATTGTGTCTGTTTGTTAGGATCATGAGTCATATGTTATTGCATGACAAATTTCTGAGGACATTTAAAAAAAAACCTCATTATGCAATAACTCTTTCTCAGTTGAATGAGCTGATATACCATTTTTTTAAAGACATAACTAAATGATGATACACCAATGTGTTTGCAATGAAACTTGGCAGGCTGGATGATGAGTGAACAATCTGATTACATATGAGAGCACAAGAAACAGAAACAGGAGCAAGTTTACGTGGCTCATCGAGCCTGCACCACCATTCAGTAGGCTCATGGTTGATTGGGCCATGGACTCAGGTCAACTTAACCACCCATTCCCCATATCCCTTAATTCACCTAATATTCAAAAATCCTCCCGTCTAAGTCTTAAACACATTCAAATAAGCAGCTTCCAGTATTCCCTTGACCAGAAAATTCCACAGTTTCACTCCACCCTCCAAAAATACATATGGGTTAGTAGATTAATTTGGTTTAATTGGACAGCAAGGATCTCTTCAGCCAGAAGGGTCTTCTATGCTGTATTGCTAAAACTAAAATCAAATAACCTCACCCCTCATTCCACTGGGAGTCTCCTTTGTTTAGGCATAAGGTACAGGTTTTAGATGCTACTTTTTCAACTTCATCTGTATTAGAAATTTAACCACACAGTGATCACTATTTCTGAGAGGATCCCTGATTTTACCCGTTTGATTAAAGAGGACCACAACTATGATAGCCTTGTAAATTTCACAGTATACCATTCAAGAAAACCAAAAGAGCAAGCAAATGGTAGCAAGGTAACATCAAGGTTGCGTCAAAAGATATGAAGCAGATTCATTTTTCAAACTCCTGCTCAAGGCTTTCTTGACTCACTTGATTTGACCAATAGATTGAAGCTCTCTTCGGCAACTGCTATTCCAAGATAATGATAATGAGTTAATTGTCATACCCATAAGAATAATGTACATATACACACAAATTCTTACTTGATGCAGATACTTTGAACAAAACTGCAATAATATACATTAAATGATTGTATAGAAATAGATAAGATATAAAAGATAACTAGATAAAGTTTCAATTACATCAGTGCAAGAAAAAAAGTGGCATTTCAATAGTGTAGACAGGTTTTTTTTGTGGTCCTGAAGTAGTTTAAGTTTAGGGTAGCAAGGTGAGGTTCAAGGAATGATAACCATTTAATAAACTGTTTTTGAACCAACAGCTGTTGCACTTTAGGCTTCTGCACCTTCTTCTCAAAGGTAACAGTGAACAACGGTTGTGACCAGAGTGATGAGGGTTCTTTATAATGTTGGCTGCCTTCTTGAAGCAGCACCTCACACAGATGTCTGCAATGGATGGGTCGTTAGACCATCTGACTGACCTGGCTATGTTTGTTACTCTCTGCCACCTTTTGCACTCCTGAGCACTAGAACTACCAGGCTGTAAAAAAAAAACATGCTCCTGGAAGGAACTCTGCAGGTCAGCTATCATTTGTGGAAGTAGTTATCGTTACAAGAACTGAACAAGTGGAGGAGAGATGTACCTCTCACTTTGTTCATTTTAGATTGGTCACAGTGTTTGAGCTACCGAAAGAAAACAGAGATACACGCCAAGAGCACTTCAGTTTATACAAATCTTTATTACAAAATCTTAAGCTGATTTCAAACTACAATATGCAAGCCCTTCCCAATTATACTTATCAATGCCTGGACTGGTCCCAACTGCCGAAGCGAGGCAACGACCGCACACTTGGAGTAGGTTGCCGGGGCGCCAGAAGCAGCTTCTCCACCTCCCCCGACCAAGACGTTGGTTGGACTCTAGAAGTTCTTCTTCTTGCTGAGAGACATTTCCACCCTTCAGAGAGTCTGAAACTTCAGCAGCGGGACCATAGATGGGTGGTTAGACCATCTGACTGACCTGGCTTTGTTTGTTACTCTCTGCCACCTTTTGCACTCCTGAGCACTAGAACTACCAAACCAGGCTGTAAAAAAAAACATGCTCCTGGAAGGAACTCTGCAGGTCAGCTATCATTTGTGGAAGTAGTCACCATGACAAGGACTGAACAAGTGGAGGAAAAAGAGATTAGGTGGGAGGGGGAGGCAAGTGCTGGCAAGCGATTGATGGATGGATGTAGATGAGGAGGGGCTGGTTTCCAGATATAATCAGCTGGGGGAGGGGAGAATGCAGATAGAACAGAGACTGGAGGTTAATAAATCGCTGCAGATTGTGGAATCTGATAAGAAGAGTGTGAAAGAAAGAGATGGTATGCAGATGAAAACTGTGAAAAAAGGGGATGGAGTTCCAGCAGAAGGGTGATGGCAAATGGAATGGATAGGGGAGGGGAAAGAAAATTTATCACAGGAAACTAGGGAGGTGGGTTTAGAAAGAAAGGAATATGTGTGTGTGGAGCTGGGTTGATTAAAAAAAAGTGATGACCACAAGACAAAAATTTGGTATTCAGCCCATTGAGTCTGCCCCATATTTAATCATGAATACATTTTCCCACTCAGCCACACTGTCTGGCCTTCTCCTCAATATCTTTGATGTCCTAGCTAATTAATAACCTATTAAGTAAAACATGATAGGCTGCAGATGCAGTGATTGTAGTAAACACAGCGAAATGCTGGTGGAATACAGCTGGTCTTTCGAGCATCTAAAGGAGACAAGGATGCATTACTGACTTTTCAGGCCTGAGCCCTTCTTCCAGAAAAATTATAAGAAAGAACAGAAACAGCAGAACTTCTGTTCTAAGCAGAAGTCCTTTCATCCTGTTGTGCCCTCTTGTCCTGGACTGTCCCACCATGGGAAGCAAACTTTCAACATCTACTCTGTCTATGACTTGCAACAGTTGAAATGTTTCAATGAGATCTCCCCTCATTCTCCTAAGTTCAAATGAATACAGCCAGGAGCTGTCACTTTTCGTATGATAACCCTTTCATTTGCAGAATCATCCTAGTGAACTACCTTTGAACTCTCTCCAACATCAGCACATCCTTTCTTAAATGAGGAGTCCAAAATTGCTTACAATACTCCAAATTAGGTCTCACCAGTATGTTTTAGAGCCTCAACATCACATCCCTGCTCTTACATTCTATTCCTCTTGAAATGAATGCCAGCCTTGCATTTACTTTCACCTGTCTCATCCTATGAATTTACCTTCAGGCTATCTTGCATAAGGAAAGGTCAAGAGACAGAGGGGGAGCAGGTTACCTGAAACCAGAGAATTCAATGTTTAGGTGAATGGAAAATAAAATGGAAATTCGTAGGGGATTATTTGTGCATAATTCTGTTTGAGTCTTCCCTTTTATTTACCGATGAAAATTTGCTAGTGTACCTTCACTAAGGGGATGTGACATGTATTGAAGAGCTGATCAATAGTTAGCTGAAAGGATCGTGGCTGCAGACTGCAGTCTTTCCACTGTAAATCTTTGTTGAGAGTATCTTGCCTGATATCTCATGCTGTTGGCAGCAGTATGTCTTTTGCCACTTCCTATCTCTCTTGCCTGATCTCTTCTGGACTTAAATACAATAATATGAATGTCTGCTTCAAACAATCTTCAGGGCACGATCCAGATAAGCAATGTACTTGGATAGGGACATGATTCAAAGTTTTTTCTTAAATCAATGATTTAATCCATTCTGTTCAATTCAAACACATGATGCAATTTAGATCCAGGGATTTTCTTTAAAAAAGGCAATGCTAGGTTGTTGATTAATCTTTTTAGAATGTAGAACATTGCAGCACAGTACTGGCCATCTGTGTAAACATTAAAAACCTTTGTGTTTTTGATTTGTGGTTGTTTTATGACTTTCCCTTTAAGAAAGATTGTTGTTTTGTCGAGTTACCATAGGTACTATGATGTAATATCCGAGCATATGAGGAGTTGTTCTCATTCTTGGAATAACCATTGAAGAGATGTGAGAACTCGAGAAATATTTCTTTGAAATCATCATTATTATCCATTATTAATCATTTATTATCATAATTCATTTATATCTGTTTGAAATCGAGTATCATAATCATTTACAATATGCTTTGTTTTACTCATCATTATGAAGTACAAAGCTATGAAAATGTTTTTTTGCTTTTATCAATGAAAAATTAAAGCTATTTACAGCTGCAATTATAAAGCTTGATTTATTTGGACCATTAAGATGCAATTTGGAGTATCGAGGTTTATGTTTTGTTGGAAGATGACTTGTCTTGGGATTGGGAAATATTAGAAGCTGGGAGGTGTCATCAACAATTTGATCCATGTTGTGCCAACTTATAGGAACCTACTGAGCAACTGAAATCTTCCTTTTCTAAATATTTTTAAATCTGATTGTTGAGAAAGCATGGAGCATAGTTAGGATCAAGTATTTTGAGTGTTGGCTCTGAAATAAGGAACCAGGTGAAATTTTAATTTCATTGGTATGCACACAATTCATGATTCAGTTTGAAATGACTTGGGTTAACAAACCCAGTGAGACAACTCTGAAAGCGAGCAGCACGTCACAAACAATTAATTGTATTTCAAGGGTCATTCTTACGTTAAGTGATTGAGTGACATCTGTGGCTCAGTGGGCAGGATTCATGCGTCAGAGGTTTCTGCATTCTATTCCCTCAGGATATACATAGCCATTGGTTCTGACATTTTGAAGAGATTAGTAAACATATGAAATTACTGCAAATACAATGATGTTGAAAACCTTCAAATAAATTGATGTGTCACATTGAGAGTGTGATGAGTAACAGAAGCTATCCTGGAACCGGACTATGATCAACCCTGACCTGATGCTGAAGATTATTTTAGTTTTCAATTGAGCTCGCACAAGATGTCTAATATTTTGATTTTCCTCCTTTCCTCCTCTTTGCTCCCAGTCTCTGAGGCTTTCATGAGCAGAACCTTCAGTAGGGAGCATTCTCAGAAAGCATCTTCTCCAGATAGTGTACCTAGCCAGGTTCTTACAACCTCTGTGATCCAACTGGTGAGTTTTAGTGGATATTTTCAATCTCTCATTACAGCAATCGAAGGTCCCCACCTGTTTGAAAAACAACTCCATTCTTCAGGTGCTCAAGAAATTCAAGGTGACCTGCCTCAATGACTGTCAGCCAGTGCAACGAAACAACTCTGATTTCAGGAAGAACCTGGAGCTACTTCATTTCAGCTATTATCACAAATGGTCAATGCCGGATGCCATGTTGCTGGGCCTCAGCTCTGCACAGGATCACCTTGACTACAGGAACATTGATATCAGGCTGCTCTTGATTGACTATAGCGCATTCAACACCATTATACCAGTAAAACTCATGACCAAGCTAAAGGACATGAGTCTCTATAGATCCCTCTGCAACTGGATCCTGGAACACATCATCAGCAGGCACCGATCAGTGCACATTGGTTACATCACTTCCTCTTCACTGACCATCAACACAGGAGCTCCCCAAGGCTATGTGCTTAGTCTGCTACTCTATTCCCTGTATACCCATGATGACACAGCCAAATTCAGCTCCAACTCAACGCATAAATTCACCAATGACATAACCATTGTTGGCAAAATCACTGGATATAACCATATAACCATATAACTGTTTACGGCGTGGAAACGGTTGGAGATCGTGAACTTGGTTGAGTTATTCCAGAACAACATCAACATCACCATCTGTGGTGTTTGGAAAATATCAGATTTGGTGGCTTCAGAGAGGGATGAGTCTGGACACAAGTGTTACAATCAAAGGTAACTTAATTGAATACATGAGAGACAAACAGGGGAAGACGTCAAATGATAATTAATTACTCTGCTACTAAGCCACTATATAGACATTCACATTGGACCTCTGAAGGACTTTGATACCCGTGGTTGCCTATCTCTATGCTCACGCATGTCTGTGCACTTCACTGATAGGCACTCACAAACACACTCCTCATTCCCTGTACCAATGGGGTTGCGGATCTCTGCAAGCACTGTGATGAAATTGTATTATTAATCTTTAGTTATAAAATATATATTTCTTAGTAAAAGAATTGTGGACTGGACTGGGGCACACTCACAGACAGCACAGGCCCTTGCACACAAAAACCATTTTAAAATCCAAAATGTCTGCTAAACTCCTGTTGGCTGAAGCTGTGTAAACAGCCATAAATCCTGAAGTAATTGTCCATTGAAATGTTGGAAAGAATAGTGGTTGGTAAAGAGAGGCAGATGTGTACACAAAAAGGACTTTTGATTCAATGGCCAGCACAGATTGGATGCATTGGCTTATAAATATATTTGGAAGAGAGTTCAAACAAAATCAGCAAGGAGGTCATGTCATGTGATTAGACACTTCAAGGAGAAATCTTTAATATTGCACTAGTTTTCATCTGAGGTCAGAAATGCAGTAGCCTCTGGTTAGAGAGGTACTGTCCTTGTGTATTCTCTTGACCATGGGAGATACATACAATCAGAAGAGCCACTTCAGCTGCCTCTTTGAAAAGAGGACAATTTCACCATGTCCATTTTCACATGGTCACTTCATGTAACCCTTGCCAGTGTTTGTGAAATTATCATGGAAGAAAACACAAGCTCTGAAACCTCCATGCAAGAGAGGGAAATCATTCATATGAAGAAACAATTCTCGGAGAAACAACTCTACAAGAATTTCATGAGTTTTGAGAAGTCTGAAGGCTCACACCTACTCCTAAATTAATTTTGAGCAACAATTTAAAGAAAATGAACTTCATCATCAAAACTGACTGAACTTTAAAAATGGATTTTTCAGAATTATGTCTGCAGTGATGTCCACAATAGTGACCTGACATGGAGCAATGTCCGGGGCTTAGACCATGAGGAAAAGAAAGAAATGTGCTATGCATCAATGTTTTATACTGTTCTAAGCTGAGCATCATAGGTTCGACAGTCCCTGGTCATCTCCATTACATATAGTCCCGAAACACAATGGAGGTTGGCGACCTTGTGGTGATTACAGGTGTCTTAACGACACCACCATTCCAGATTGTTATTCTATACCTCATATTCAGGATTTCTCAGCTAATTTGCATGGAGCGAAGATCTTCTCCAAAATAGGCTTGGTGCGTGACCATCACCAAGTACCAGTAGAGCAAGAAGACATTCCAAAAACAGTAATGTTTTTGTTGTGTTGTTCAAATTTTTACAAATGTCATTCGGATTAAAAAATGCCGCTCAATCATTTCATTGGGTAATGGATGCTTTAGGACATGGTATGACCAATGTTTTCATTTACCGTGATGACATTTTAGTGGCCAGTGGGACTAAGGAATATCTTTGTACACTTTTTATACATCTTCAAAAGTTTGGATTGACCACCAATCCAGATAAATGCATTTTTGTAGAAGAAATTATAGATTTCTTGGGGCATAGGATTACTCAGGAAGGTGTGATTCCACTATCATCCAAGGTTGAGGCCATTACCAAGAACTCAAGACCTGCTACAGTTAAAAGCCTGCAGAAATTCTTGGGAATGGTAAATTTTACCATCGGTTTCTTCTGGGAGCAGCTCAGATCATGAAGCCTTTTTTCAGTTTACTGTCCAGAAAAGCCAGAACCATCCATTAGACTGAACAGGAAAACCATGCCCTCTTGAAGATAGAAGATTTGCTGACTCAGGCCACAACGCTCTGCTATCCAGTTTTAAATGCAGCCACCGCCTTTTCTAAAGACACTTCCAGTATGGCCGTAGGAGGTGCACTTCATCAATTTATCATTGGAAACCGTTAGCATTCTTCAGCCGCCAACTTCGTGAAGCAGAGAAGAAATGCAGTGCTTTTGATAAGTAGCTTTTGGCCATTTACTTGTCCATTCAACACTTCCATTATATTTTGGAGGGCAGAGATTTTACTATGTCCACCGACCTCGTCCTTAACATTTGCATTTTCCAAGTTTGCAGACCCTTGATCATCATAACAAAACAGCAATGTCATTCATTTCAGAATTCTCCACAAAAATACTACATATTTCCGGAAAAGACATTGTCATAACTGAAGCACTTTCCTGCTCTGCTCCACTCGAGGTTTCAGCTATAGATCAAGGTATTGACTACACAGCTTTGGCCCAAGAACATAACCATGAGATAAATGCTTATCAGACTGCAATCACAAACCTGCAATTGAAAGATGTCCAGTTTGGAGTTAATGGCAAACTACTTCTCCAAGATATATCAATGGGACACCCACACCCAGTAGTTCCGGCATCAAGGAAACATCGAGTATTCAACTCTGTGCATGGTTTCTCACATCCATCAATTAGATCGACATTCCTATGGTTTCAGATAGGATCATGTGGCATAGTCTTAAAAAAGGTGTTACACAAAGGCAAGGTCTTGCACTGTCTGCCAGAAAGTAAAGGTTTAGTGGCATACTAAGGAACCACTGCAGTAATTCCCACCAGTTACTTGGTGTTTTTCACATATCCACGTGGTGGTCCAAGGCCGTGCCTATGGTAGATGCTACTACAGACACTTGTGCTCAGGCATTCCTCAGTTCCTGACTATTTTGTTTTGGTTTACCAGAGCATGTTACTTCAGATAGAGGACCACAATTTACTTTCTCACTGTGGACAGCCTTATCTCGCTTACTCGGTACAACAATTCATCATACAAATATCTATCATCCCCAGGCCAATGGAAAGATTTCATAGACTTCTAAAGTCAGCCTTGATGGCTCAGTTAGAGGACCTGAACTGGGCTGATGAACTGCTTGGGTACTACTGGGCATTAGAACAACCATGTACCAGTCCTAATTTTTCTTAAATGTGAAAATTGAAGCTGCATTCATCCCTTCAGATGGCTGCTCATTTCACACTCCCACTACTCTCTGTGTTAAGAAGTTCCCCCTAATGTTCCCCCTACGCCAGTGGTTTTCATTCTTTTTTCCCATTCACACACCACCTTAAGTAATCTCTTACTGATCACAGATTACCTATGGCATAGGGATTACTTAAGATGATGTGTGAGTAGAAAGAATAAGTTTGAAAATCACTGCCCTTAACCTTTCTCCTTTCAACCTTAACCCATGTTTTCTCACTTCACCTCAGTGGAAAAAGCCTACCAACATTTACTCTATCTATATACCTCATAACTAGAGTATATCTCTATCAAATCTCCTCTCATTTTTCTATGCCCCAGGGAATAAAGCCCTAAACTAACCTGTTAAATTGTTCCTTTAACGAAGTTTCTGAAGTCCCAGCAACATCCTAGTAAACATTCTCTTCACTCTTTCTATCTTATTGATATATTTTCTGTAGTTAGGTGATCAAAACGCCACCCAATACTCCAAATTTGGTCTCACCAATATCTTATAAAACTGTACCATAACATCCAAAGTCCTATAATCAACACTTTGATTTATGAAGGCCAATATGCCAAAAGCTCTCTTTACAACCCTATTTACCTGTGACACCACATTCAGGGAAATATTTATCTGTATTGTTACAGAGTATATAAATATGTTTTTGGGAGATAAATTGGTTTGTTAGAGTAAGCATAGAAACACTTTAAAACAGACCTTTTTTTAAAATAATGGAGCTCTGCCCAATGGTAGTCGTTTCGGCTTCAGAGCTTTTGCAAGAGCCTTGAAGAGTGTTCAAGAGACTTCACTAATGGATTGTTGTTTACAAGAGGCAACAAATGAAAGAGCATGTCAGAGCTGCTACTGTCTGGAAGAGAGCTTGCTGTTCTAAGAGGGCCATGTGGTTTTTTTTAAGCAGAGAGAGTCAAACATGCTTTCTCTCAGAGAGAGAGAAAGAAAGAGAGTGAGACAGAGATCACTTGTACAGTGTTACAGCCAGCAGACAGCAGCTGGTACTGGAACAGGACAAGCTGGCAAGCTTATGGAAAGCCCCCTATTTGGAAGATGGCCTGGTCAAAGCCCTTGTGGTTTATGCAAGAGAAGATGACTGGCTGTCTAATGTTTTACTTGGAATAAGAGAAACAAAAATGAACTCTGTGGTGATGTGAAAGAAAGAGGTTATCATCTGGAGAACCCTGAAGGGGCAAGTTTCATCAGCAAGACACAGAAGTGGCTGATGGAAGTACATAAGTTGTGGATGTCCTGAAGCAACAAATCTCACTCTGAAAACTGACAAGAACCTTCCTGAGCGGTATCCATTTACCTTTCAAGCACCAAAGCCTGGTGAACTTTATAAATGTTAAATTCTGTGCACAGTATAATTTCCTGCAACCAGTGAACTTGGAAGAGTGAGAAGTGAGATTAGACTGTGAACCAAAGAACTTTTTTGAACTTACACATACATTACATACATGTGCGCTTAGAATTAGAAGGGGGTTATACTAGTTAAGTAAATCAATAGAGATAAGTTGAAGTTAGATTCTATTTTCATGTTTAAAGTTAATTAAAAGCAACTTTTGTTTAAGTAACCAGTTATCTTGGTGAATATCTATTGCTGCTGTGTTTTGGGGTCCTCTGGGCTCGAAGCATTTTATGGGGGCTTGTCTGGGAAATTAACATCAGTTCCTCTTTTCTCTAGTGATGGTTGTCCCAAAAATGTATCAACATCCATTCCTGCTATTTTTTCCACACATAAGCTTTAAATTAGCTTGAAGAAAAAAAAACAATTAACTAATAAATCACAAAAACTCCACTTTTTAAATAACTGACATTACCAAAACCACCTTCGCTTGCATCAGCAAAATGGTGTAATTGAGCAAATGTGGCAATTCCAAAGACTGTTGGTTTAAAACATCTATTGATTTCAAAATTTTCTAACATTTTAAGACTCTCAATCCAATTTATCCAATCTTATGTGATGGATTCTGATATAGTTTCATCCCATTCAAATTTTCTTTGCTATTAATACTACCAGTGCTAATATTCCCAAAGGATCATTGAATTTACGATCGAAAGAATATTTATTCTTGTTAAAGGCTGAAACACACCATTGAACTCCTAGAATTCTTTAAACACAATCCAAATGTAGATGTTTTATCTCCTTTGCTCTTTCTGCCCCATGAATAACAGCCAACACATCTCGACTGTTGCTAATCCATTTCATAAGGAATAAACCTCTTTTATTACAGATCTGCTTTAACTCTTGATAAAGATCTATTGCTTCTTTTTTCGGAAACAACTGAAGTGAGACAATCATCAACATAGTAATTTTTTTTGATGATGCTTATAGTTTGAAAACTAAATTTGTCTTCATTATCTTCAGCACATTTCCTGAGAGCAAAATGTGCATAACTCAGTGACGAAGTTGCTCCAAACAGATCCCTGAAAGTGATGTCACAGGGAGATAAGATGGTGAAGAAGGCACATGGTGCATTTGCTTTCATTGGATGGGGCACTGAGTACAAGAGTTTGGAAGTTGTGTTACAACCCTGTGGGACATGGGTAACACCACACCTGGTAAGAAGAATAAGATTAAATGAGAGAGGGTGCAGAAAAGATTCACAAGAATGTTACAGATACTCAAACACTTGAGTTATAACAAGAAAATGTATTTGGCTGAGACTGTTTCCCCTGGAGCAAAGGAAACTAAAGGATTTATAAAACCTTGAGGTGCCTAGATCAGGTCTTTTTCCCAGGTTATGGGAATATAAAACTGGAGGGCATGAATCAAAGCTGAGATGTGAGATTTAAATTAAACTTGAGCTGTAAGTTTCTTTAGAGAGAATGTGGTATTTGTATAGAGTGAGTTGCCATAAGCAGTGGTAGAAAGGGTTCCATTGCAATGTTTAATATATATTTGGACAGGTTCATGAAAAGAGGAATATGCAGCAAATCTTTGTAAATGGGTTTAACTCAGGAAAACACTAAGATCTGTTTGGACAAGTTTGGACAAAGGGATAGTTTCTGTGTTGTATAACTGTGACACCATGCCTGCAGATACCTTAATGTATGCCAGAACTTGCAGAATATCTATTAGTTGCAATATGGTAAATAAGGAATCAATAATTTTTTTCTTCCATTTTTTGATCTGCAGCTGGATATATAGCAGTGAAAGCAAATGTGGACCTCCCACATCAGCAATCAAAATTTCTTTCAATATCAAATGATTAAGCATTGACAACTTGCAACTCATAAAAAAGTATTTTCAGCTAAAGTTTCTGCAACTTTAATGAAAAAAGACATTTTGTATTCAGCATGAATAATTTGATTCAAATTTGCATTTTCCTTAAATTATTGCTCTGGGCTGCCTTCTCAAAATTAAATTTAAAAAAATAGTAATTCCACACTATTGAGGCTGACATTGCGGATGAGGTGAGAAAGGATTAGTCAGGTTTCATTCAGTCTGGACAAAATGAAAATTACAAATGCCAAGGAAATGAACAGAGCTATGTCAAATCCTCTATGGCTCAATCTCTTGAGCAAAATACTTCACAGGAAGAAAAGATTCAAAAATTGTCCAGAAACAGGTTAAAGCAGCTGAAAATTACTCAGGTTTAAGAAATATCTAATACCTTCTAGCTGCCAGAGTTGGAAGAATTCTAGTGAACACAGATTCAAGATTATCTTTGAAGTTACAGAGGAAAGTGAAAGTTTCCTTTGAAAAGCTAAAGAGGTCTGTTAATGTCATTTTCAAACACACTTTTCTGAAACAAAAACATCACACATCAGAAACATTCAGCAGACTGTGCATCATCTGTGGAGGTAGAAGCAGAGGTTAGAATTTGGCATGATGACCTTCCACCAGATGGAGTCAATTGAACTATTAATATGTGCAAAGCAAGTCTTCTAGTGATCATGGTTGCAATGTGACTAGCAATGCCTTACTGTTTGACTAGACTTGGGTACCAGCAGGGGGGCTGACACACAGAGCAAGACACACCGTATGCAAGATCTGTAATGGAGGCTGCAGCCTCATGGCATGCCTCATGTGCTTTTTACACCAACTTTAAAGTAAAGAACCTTTTCCTTTATCCATGTGTTGCCTAAGAATGCACACATACAAATACAAGATGAAACAGGGTGTTTTTCTGTTTTACGTATGGATCAGCAGAAGCACTGAGTGGAACCCGATCTTTAGGAGGAACTCAGCGGGTTGAGCAGCATCAGTGGAAAAGACAAAACAATGTCGGCCTAAAATATCGACCACACCTTTTCTTCCACTGATGCTGCTCAACCTGTTGAATTTGAAAACACAGCGAGTTTTTTTTAGCTTTAGCTTCTGCAGTTTTTGTGTTTAGGATTAGAGTTAGGGTCATGGCTTATTCAGCCTAGTGCTCTAGTTTATTCAATACAGTGTACAAATACTGAAAAATCTGAAGTAATATAGGAATAGGGCTATATCAGTTAACATCCTTAACCACAATTTCACTGTTCAGTAAAATAAAATTTGAGGTTTATCCTAACTTCAGATAGCTAATTTTCCCCAATTCACTTCATGCCAAAAATGGTAAACAGAATCAATCAATCTCAAATTTTAAAAATTACCATCAAACACCTGTAACATTCTGGCATAAAACAGGTTTAGGAAAAATGGGGTATTTTAAGTTGACATTCTGTCACACATGGGTGTCATTGGAATGTGTGCTAGGGCTTCAGCTATTTAAAGATAAATGTAGAGGTTCCACTGTTGTCACATACTACTACATTTAGAATGTAAGATGCATGAAATTCTTTAACTTTGTCTACCTTAAGGAAGATAGAGAGTCTCCATTTTCTCTAGAGCCCTTCACAGAAACGAGGCCCCAGTGAGGAACGAACTCATGATTCCTGGGTTTACATAACCAATACTCTAATACCTGTGCTATCCAATTTACCATCTATATCAGTGATTTTGATAAAAGGAGGGAGTTTACTGTAGTCATATTTGCTTATGATATAAAGTAGGTTAACAAGTAAAAAGGGGATGCAAAGACCGTGAAAAGCCATTAGCTCCTTTTTCTTCTAAGGCAGTCATCCAGGATTACTTTATTGTTCTTTGTTTACATGTTTTATGCTGTATACAGTTTGTTTCTTGCACTACCAATTACCACACCCACAGGAAAAAAGAATCTCAGGGTTATATGAGATGTCATGTATGTACTCTGACAATAAATCTGATATCTAAATTTGCTTCTGCTCCAGATTTGTTTATGTGATAACCACAGACTCTTCCACAGATAGGGTGTAATGTAGCCAAAGGGGCAGATGGGTGGGCAGTTTGTGAAGTGATATGAAATTTCTTCTACTTATGCAGGACTTCTATCTGTTCTTGAGTTATGGCCTCAAGATTCTCAATGTCATCCCAGATGCTCCTTCTCCACCTTCACTGAACTTGAGCCAGGGATTCCAAGAAACAGTTTCAAATCAACACTCTAACTAGGAATATTTTCAAGGAAAATTTAAATCC
Source organism: Narcine bancroftii (assembly GCF_036971445.1). NCBI lineage: Eukaryota > Metazoa > Chordata > Chondrichthyes > Torpediniformes > Narcinidae > Narcine > Narcine bancroftii. Next base: position 191,580,672 of record NC_091471.1, on the reverse strand, counting down.
TTTTCACCCAAGGTTGAACTCTGAAAGAGTGTCAATATCAAGAGACCAATCTCGGACCTGTGGGGAACTTGGTCTTCCTTTGTAGCTGGCTGAGAATAACTTGGACCACAATGCTAGAGATGTTGGCCTTGGATAGGGTTACTTATCCTTCCCATGAACTTGAATGATTTTTATAAATATAGCATGAGAAATATATTTTCATAATGCCTTGTGATGCCTGCTGTCAGTAGTCCAAGTCTCAGAAACATATGCTGTATGAGAGCAGGGATCAGACTCACATGGTTACCATACCTTTTATACCATGTCTAAAGTCTTAATCTTCAAAAACCCTTGTCTACATAGACTGAGTTGGTTAATCATAAGGCAATGACTGTCATTGTTGAAAGGTGGTTCCTGAGATATGGCAGGTGGACAAGATGTCACTGTGAACATTTTTGTCGGAAGAAGTTAGGTAAAAGAGTTGGCAGATACAACAGAAAGTGAAAAATTGTAAGGCCTTCCAATTTTAAAGCATATAATAAAACACCTTATTCCTTAAATAGAGGGAGGCTCTGAAATGTAATAATGGAAAGAAACCCGAGGGAATGAAATAGAGTGTTTATAGTTACATGTAGTAATCAGGAAAGATTTTAGATTTTGATGTTTATTGCAACAGATATGATTGAAATTTACAGAGTGCTGCAAAGGTAAATTCAACAGGTCATGCAGCATCCATAGGAAGTAAAAAAGCATTTGATATTTCAGACATGAGCCTTTCTTCAGGTGCTGAAAATCAGGCAGCAGGTCTAGGTGGATACAGGTTGGAGAGTAGAGGATAAAGAAGCTGAGAAGTGATGGGGAGAGGGCAGGTAGCTCTCTGATTGGAGAAGAGTGGAGAATGGGAGGAAGGGAGATGGAGGGATAAGGGAGAGAGAGAGAGAGAGAGACCAGGGGGAGAAGTTAATGGTAGTTGAAGAAATCAATATTGATGAGGGTCCTTAAGTACAGCGGCTGCTTTTTTGTGGCATCACCTCTTATGTATGTCCTTAAGGGATGAAGTCCGATGCCCATTATCACGCTGGCCAAGTTCACAACTCTCTGTAGACTCTTCCTGTCTTGTGCATTGGCACCTCCATACCAGGAAGTAATGCAACCAGACAGATTGTTCTCCACAGTACACTTATAGAAATTTACAAGAGTCTTTGGTGACATACAAAATTTCTCACAATGTATAGCTGCTGGTGAGCCTTCTTCATGATTGCATTGACTTAGAGGCCCCAGGGCAGATCCTCAGAGATGTTGACACCCAGGAACTTATGTTCTTGGCCCTATCCATGTGATGAGGTTTGGTTTGTGTTCTCCTAATTTCCCCCTCCTGAATTCCACAATCAGTTCCTTAGTTTTGCTAATGTTGAATGCAAGTTTATTGTTGTGACACTACTTAACCAGCTGATTTATCTCCCTCCTTTGTGCTTCCTCATAATGTTGGAGGTTTCTCCAACATAAGGTCACTTCTTATGTTGGAGGAACTGCAGAGGATGGACTCAACTTGACAGTTCATGAGACTAGGCAGTGGGTGTGGAATTGAAATGGTTGGCCACTGGGACGTCCTTGCTGATACAGCAGACAGAGCAAAGTTACTAACATAGCACTGGATGCAGTAAATGATCCTTGCAGATTCACAAGTGAAGTGTTGTTTCACTTGGAAGGATTATTTTTTGCATTCTGAATAGTGTTGAGGGAGGAGCTGTAAGTCTAAGTGAGCCATTTCCTGCGGTAACAGAGGTAAGTACCCAGGAGGTGATTGATGGGAAAGGATGTGTGGATGAGGAAATAGCAGAGGGACTGGTCCCTATGGAATGTGGAGAGGGGAGAAGAAGAAGTTTGTCTACTGGTGGGATCCTAATGTAGGTGGTCGAAATTTCAGACAATGATAAGTTTGTTGCGGAGCCTAATTTGGGGTGGAAGTTAAGGATGATGGGAACCCCTGTCCTTGTTGTGTTGTTCACAGGTGGAGAAGGAGCCAGGAAGATGTGTGGAAAAAAGAGGAGATATGGTTGTGGGCTTTTGATGGCAGTAGAAGCCACAATATTTGCAGAAGGAGGATATCCCAGAAGGCCTTGTTTTGGAAGCAGATGTAGTGGAGTATTGTAGACAGATTTATTCTCTTTGTTCAAGGAAGTATAAACAAGGACACCCTAGGGTACAGAAGACTGAATTCTGGAAATCTGACACAAATTCTCCCATTATTTCTAAAGCATTTTTACAAGATAGGAGCATTAGTTATAGAAATGCAAACATTTTCAGAAGATATGGAATAACAGAAGCAGCTAGCTAATTTAAAAAAAAACAGCCCGTATTTTTAAAAAAGGTTTACATGTGGGTGGAAGTCAGGAACATATATGTGGTAATAACATTATTGGGCTATAGACCCTTTAAAAGTAATAGAGACTTTGAGGACCAGAGCAAAGGCCGATTCTTGAAAGGTACCAAAATAATGTTTGCTCTAATGAATGATTTTATCCTTCCTAATATTGGCACTATCTTATAGAGTGAAGAGATGGAGTGGAATTTGTTAGGTGTGTTCATGAGGTTTCTGGACACAATATGTCAATAGGCCAATGACAGGAAAGGCTCAACTTGACCTTGTGCTTTGGATCAACATGCATTGTGTTAAATGCACTATATAAATAAATTACTACTACTAGAGTATCTTCCTGGAGATTAATTATATTTAAAAATTGTGTTTTAATATTAGGCACTGAATGTTCTTAAAGCAATCACTCATTTGCATTTGATTTCTCCTTTGATGTTAGAAAACTGTTTATGATAAATTATGATTTTCTCTCTTTTAAAGCTTTAATTTGTTTACTGTTTCTATAGCAAACCACAAAAGGTTCTGTGGCCAGACCTACAGAGAATACATTTAATTTGAACAAAGCAACATTGAAACACAAACAAGTTGTCTGTGGTTCTATTCTGCTTTGATTATCTCCCCATCTCCCACTTCAAGTTCAGGTTCAAGTTTATTATCATCTGACTGTACATACACAACCAGATGAAACTTTTCTCTGGACCACAGTGTTCACATAACACACATAATACACAGCACATTAAAATTGCATACTGTATAGACATTAAAATATAATATAAAATTAATGCACATAAATATTTTGGAATCATATACTTGTTTCATATATAAGAGACCCAAGGTTAAAGGATTCAGCCTGTGGGAAGGAGGTATTTCCCATCCTGTCCATCCTGATTTTGATGCTCATGCACCTCCTTGTAGGTCAAATATATTGTGTGATGGATCGTAGGGCTCTTCAATAATTCCTTGAAACCTTTTAAGCAACAAAATTGTTCTCTGGCTTTCATAGTGATGTACACAAGCAACATCTTCCCACTTGAAGAATGTCCCAAGGTATCTGGTCTTTTATTTCTGCAATGCTGTCATATCTGGCAAGTGTTGCTTGAACACTGTTTTGCTTTCACAGGATGAAATACTGGAAGAATAACACAATGTGACTGACTGAAGCTTTTGGCTGAAGAGGATAGATCCTTCCACAAAAGGAAGAATGCCAGCAGAACATCAATCATATCGGCAGGAACTGTGAAACCCCTTGAGAAACGTATGGCAGATGGCAGATCTGGCAGCAGTGTGCAATGCTCTCTTTGGTGGAAACATCAAAAAACACTTAACCACAAAGCAGAACAACATAGTGTGGGTGGCAGCTACATGACGCTTCATCTACATCCCATAGAACACAAAAGGCAATCAACACCAATGTGCATATATTCCAAAGATGCTTTCAGATTTGGTGTGGCAAAATAGAAAATAAGAAGAAAGCAATGTATGAACAATTTAGTGTTTCAAAAATGTTGCTTTATGTTTGAGATAGTCTCACTAGGGTGGAGAATATTTGTAATTCTATTATGTCTACTTCCCAAAATTAGCTAGAATCAATATCAAGATCTATTGCCAGCGAACAAGGGAAATTTCCATGGAGCTTGGCTTTAGCAAATTCAGGGAAATCTCTGGCTATCGTCCTTAGTAACTTTGCACATTCACCTTCAGTTAATTTTGGACATTTCAATAAAACCAAAGATTTTGTTGCCAAATGAAGCTGATGCCTCAAAAATAAAGATAGGTAAATTGCCAAATGAAAGAATACAAGACAAAGTGAAGAAATTCGATCTAAAATAATGATGAAATGCAAAAATTAACCTTTCAGAATTCAGTGCAAAAATTGGTCTGGTGGTGATCTAACTATATTGGTTTACATTTAATAAGTTGATGCCTTCTTGAAGGATGAATGAACTCATCCTTTTCTTGGTTAAGAACTCTCTCTTGCACAAATATATCCTCTTCACGGAACTGAAGTGGAATAGGAAACTCTTGGATTAATGCTATGTCTTAAATATCAACTCACAGACTGATCCAAGCAAAACTTTGGAATTTCAGAGTCAATATTTAAAGAGGAAGCTTGCAGTGCTTTTATTATTTTTATACATTGAGGATTGTGGAAAAAATATGATTCAGCCTGTTAAATTGATAAGCCCATCTTTTGGCTATAGCTTAGAGTATAGAGGATAAGAGTCAAGTTGTCATTGTGGAGGAACATTTGCTGCAATGAAAACAGAAAATGTTGGTGAAACTCACTAGGACAGGCAGCATCTATTGAAAGAGAACAGACAACCAGGAAGTGAATAGCCGTTGCATGGAAGTCCAACTGAGTATTATGCGATGGAGAATGGAAATACAAAGTTGCATTCCCCTAGAGAAAATTAAGTATAACTTGAGAAAGAACTATGAAACTTCATTGAAGTGTGGCAGCCATGCCTGAGGCACATCGGTGCACAGATATGATCTATATGCCCCCCAAGGAAAATAATTAAGACAAACCATTCTGACAAATAAATAAAGAAGAGACTGAATTAAGGTTGTGATACACTTGATGTGTTTTAATTTTTAGATTTTAATTTTATTTTATTTTTTTCCTCTGTGGTTTATTTAATATCTGGGGAAAAGTGGGAAAATACTTTATTCTTATCATATTATATTGTGTGATAAGAAAATGCCTTATTTTGTTTGTATATATTTGCTTGAGTGTTTTAAAATAAAATATTTTAAAAAAAGACAAACAGGTAGAATTTCAAGTTGAAGACCTTTCACCCTTGGCTCTCAGTCTTCAGGATGTTTGGACGCACATTTGCTTAGGCTTTAATTAGATATTGTGCATAGGAAGAATTTGTTAACCTTAGCAGTAAGGTCAATACTTAAGGGATATTATTTCAGATTATTGGTAAAGACATGAGAGGAGAGTTGGAAGGATTCAAAGGATAACTGAAAGCTTGAAATAACTCAAAAGTGGTAGAGGCAAAGACCCTTGCTCTTCATATAAATGGGACCTAAATGAGCCCTGTGTGATCTTGGACCATTTTTTCTGTTACCATGGGCTTGACTAGCTAAATAAGTGTTGCTGGGCCACCTCCATCCCTTAGCAGATCTGTGTCTGCATGTGTGCAGATACTGGTGGCTTTATTCACAGACATCTTGAATTTTTCTCTCCAACAGCCTGAAGTTCCTACTTGCTTCAGAAGGCCACTATGAATCCAGTGCCAAAGCAAAATGCAGTGACGGGGTAGAATTTATTAGGTGTATTCCTGACACAATATGGACCTAAATAACTATTGGCTGTGGGCTCTGATATCTGCCATCATGAAGCAATTTGAAACATTGATCATGGCTCATATTTATTCCATCCTGCATGTCACCCTTGACCTACTCCACTTTGCATCTCACCTGGCTCCACACTCATCCCTGGAATACTGGGATATCAATGAAACCTACATTATATTATTATTTATCATCGGCATCTTCACTTTCAACCCAAGCCATGTGACCTTGTAAACCTCTCTGCAATTAGATCCATGATTTTCTATCTCACAGGCCATATTCAGTGAGGATAGGTGGCAGCACCTTCTCCCATGATCATCCTCAACAGGTCTGTGTACTTAGTCCTCTACAATACTCATTGTAGACCCATGACTGCATGGACAAATACAGTTGCAAATCCATTCATTAAAAAAAAATAGACATACAGGCCCTTCAGCCCCATATATCCCAATTTATCAACAATCCCCATACATTTTGAAGGATGAGAGGAAACCAGCACAGCTGATGGAAATCCATATAGACATGAGGGGTACAGTCTGTACCAGATTCCAGTCCAGATCTCTGGCTCTGTAAGACCAACTAAACTAACCGACCCATCTCATTCATGGATGATCCCACCAACACAGGCAGAATCTCTAACAATGATGAAACAGAATAGAGAAAAGAGATAGAAGAACTTGTGGCTTGGTGACAAGACCTCTCCCTCAATATCAGTAAGGCCAAAGAGCTGGTTTCAGACTTCCAGGAGAGGATAGAGCTCACTCCCCAGTCTGTATCAAGTTTAAGTTCAAGCAGATAATCATCTGGATGTACTTACACAACCAGACAGAACAGCATTTCTCTGGACCATGGTGTGCACACATACAACAAACACATGCATAAAAAAGTAATACAAAATAAATATGTATAAGCATTCTGGGGTAATTTACCCAGTTTCATTTATAAGAGACCTAAGATTACAAGGATGCTCTTCATCAATCTTACACCTGTGGTCTGCCAGGATGGGAAAGCTATTTCCTACCCTGGCAGACCAGAGTGTAATGCTCCTTATCTCCTTCTTGAATTAATGGTGCTGAAGTGGAAATTGTAGATATCTTTACGTTCCTGTGGGTAAACCTCTCTAGGATATTGTTTTGATCCACTCATATTAATGCAATAGCCTAAAAAAGCACATCAGCACATTATGACTTTGCGCACACACATTTTGCATCCAGTGCACAAAGGAAATGAATGTGCACACAAAAGGTTAATTACCTAAAATAATGTAATAAATATTGAAAATAATCTCTTAGCTGTTTTTGTTAACTAGTTAGGTGGTTAAACAAATAGTTAATCATACTTGTGTTATATTAAAACATGCCAATACAGTTTTCCTAGTTATGAAAGATGTGCCAAAAATTATCTTAGAACAATTTCAAGTTTACATTTGCACAAGCATTCAGTCCACACATACTTTTGTCACTGGAAAAAAATTTGCACAACCTAAGATTTTTATGCACACTGACTACTAAAAATTAGAGGGAACCTTGCTCAGCACCTCAACTTGCTCAGAAACCTGAAAAAGTTGGCATGTCATTAGCATCACTTAACAAATTTGTTACAGAGTTCTGTGTGTATTGGCCTATGTATTGAGAGGTTTTATGTTAAAAAGTGACAGTTTGCCTTAGAGAGCCAAGGTGAAGGTGGACTGCTGAGAGAGTGGGAGACGGAATGAGATTGTGCAGAAAATTATCTAAAAATTTCTGGACTTGGATGATAAACCACCACTGGGGGTGCTGTGGAGTAGAAGAAGGCCCAGAGCATGAGTCATGGTCTGGAGGGCAGTTTAGAATGTTGGGATTTCAAAAAGGATGAACATTCCGAAGGCAGTCAGAAGGATCCAGACCAAGCCAGTTGTTCCTCTCTCTGCAAGCAACACAAGACAATTTTGAATTTTGTGCTTTCTCTCTCTCTCGCAAAGATATTTTGGGTTCAGTTTACCAAACAAACTGAATTTTGTTTATGATCTTTGCTTCAGTTGAGATCGAAGTTTTTGTGAGTTTTGTGTTTGTTTTGTGTCTAAGTGTTTCTGTTGTTTTTCCAGACTCTTTTGTGTAGTCTTCCAAAGGCGCTATTTGCCTTGGCGAGTCTGTTGTCTATCTCATTGTCGATCCTTGCATCTGATGAAATGGTGCAGCCGAGATAGGTAAACTGGTTGACCGTTTTGAGTTTTGTGTGCCCGATGGAGATGTGGGGGGGCTGGTAGTCATGGTGGGGAGCTGGCTGATGGAGGACCTCAGTTTTCTTCAGGCTGACTTCCAGGCCAAACATTTTGGCAGTTTCCGCAAAGCAGGACGTCAAGCGCTGAAGAGCTGGCTCTGAATGGGCAACTAAAGCAGCATCATCTGCAAAGAGTAGTTCACGGACAAGTTTCTCTTGTGTCTTGGTGTGAGCTTGCAGGCGCCTCAGATTGAAGAGACTGAAAAATCTCACAAAGATAAGCGTATACAGAGCCGTTGTCATACCCACACTCCTGTTCGGCTCCGAATCATGGGTCCTCTACCGGCACCACCTACGGCTCCTAGAACGCTTCCACCAGCGTTGTCTCCGCTCCATCCTCAACATCCATTGGAGCGCTTACACCCCTAACGTCGAAGTACTCGAGATGGCAGAGGTCGACAGCATCGAGTCCACGCTGCTGAAGATCCAGCTGCGCTGGATGGGTCACGTCTCCAGAATGGAGGACCATCGCCTTCCCAAGATTGTGTTATATGGCGAGCTCTCCACTGGCCACCGTGACAGAGGTGCACCAAAGAAAAGGTACAAGGACTGCCTAAAGAAATCTCTTGGTGCCTGCCACATTGACCACCGCCAGTGGGCTGATAACGCCTCAAACCGTGCATCTTGGCGCCTCACAGTTTGGCGGGCAGCAACCTCCTTTGAAGAAGACCGCAGAGCCCACCTCACTGACAAAAGGCAAAGGAGGAAAAACCCAACACCCAACCCCAACCAACAAATTTTCCCTTGCAACCGCTGCAATCGTGTCTGCCTGTCCCGCATCGGACTTGTCAGCCACAAACGAGCCTGCAGCTGACGTGGACTTTTTACCCCCTCCATAAATCTTCGTCCGCGAAGCCAAGCCAAAGAAAAGAAGTGTTTCTGTGGGCTGGTTGGAAGTGTAGCTTAAACTTTGATTAAATATGTTATATTTAGGCTGGGGAATTTATTAGTTTTACACTGTTATAGAGATTTGCATAGTAACCAGTGGGCATTGTTATAAAAGGGGGAGATTTTGAACTAAAGTTTGAAGGTGAATTTTTTTGTTAATAAAGTAATTGTTCATCTTTACCCCTGTGTGATATGCCTTCTTTGTGGTTCCAGGTTTGATCTTGTAACAACTTCCACAGGTGCATACTGAATGCATACTATCAGGTACATCACTGCGTTGTATGGGGACGCCTTCACACCCAAGTCATAAGAAACTGCTACAGTTGTGAATGTAGTTTAGGTCATCACTTCCCTTCCATCAAATTCACCTATTTCCTTGGAAAACCAGTCAACCAATTAAAATCTCATCATACCCTGCCAGAATCTCTCATTGCCATCCCATCATGAGTACGAGATCAGGCACTATCAGATTCAAGGACAATTTCTCTTTAACACTCCTGACTGAAGCCCAAAATAGTAACATTATGTTGCCTTTGCTCCATAACAAGTATTCTCTCTCTGTAACTCTACACTTTTTTTTTTAACTTTTGTCCTGTTTCTTCCTTGTATTGTGAATGAAATGTCTACTGGACTGCTCACAAAACAGCCACTGCATATTGGTATACTGTATGGGATAAAAAGAATTTGAACGTGAACTGTTTTGTATAAATTTCTATGAATTAATCTTTTTAAAAAAAGTGGGAAGTAATTTTATGGCCCAATGGGATGAATCTAGAAAATGACTGGACATCATTGTCGGCTTTTGGAAGCATGAAACAAGTATTATTTATGCCTATAAAATATTCTGTTTATATTCCACAGGAAAGTTTAAGAATTGCTTGTGATTTTAGATTACAATTTTTTTTTCCATATAATTTAAATTTAAATGATTAATTTTGGTGCTGAATGTGAAGGTTAATGATCTGTTGACCATTATAATTTGAAGTCTCAAAGCTGTACTTGCATTTAAATAGCATCATTTGAAATATAATTGAATTGGCTACTAGTGTACAGCTCTCAAGTAAATATGAGAATAATCTACCTATTATAGAATGCCTCTAAATTTAATTTGTAACTAAGTTAGGTAAGAACCCAAAAATATTGTTGATTCTGACTACTAAAAATTACAGAAAGGAAATTTTAATGTAAAGCTAAATTAACAAGGAACAGTTTAAAGATTTTATTGTTTGTTTGTGATAATGTATTTTCATGTTGATTAAGTTGCCAGACTAATGAGCCATTTTCCCTAATTAACATTACAGAAACATGACATCCTATCCCTTGATGGCAACAGTGAGAAGTCTAATTCAGATAAAAATAATTAAACAAATTAAAACAGGGTATACTAAGCATGAAATTATCAGATTGTTGGAAAACCCCATCACTTACATTGATGTTGTTCAAGAAGGGAGATCTTCTGCTCTTCCCAAGCCTAGTTAATGTATGACTCCAGTCTAGCAATGATGTGGATGAGTCCTGACTGTAATCTGTAAAACCATTCAGTTGTATCATATCTCCTCTATTAAGATAGATAAAGATTACAAATGTGTACCGGTCACCTAGCAAGTCACTATTGGAGAGTCTAAATCCTGGAACTTCTTACACAATTCCCTTTTGCAAGAATGATATTTATGTATCACGAGTGAACTAAAGATGGACAATAAATGTTGGCATTAAAATGTTTTGTTATTATTATTGAGCTGATCTTATCTTCAATGAAAGTTGAACATTATGAGGTGTTAAAATCCAGACAGAATTCTCTCACAAAAGTGCTGGAGCAGCTCAGCAGATAATGTTGTGTCCATGGAAATAATAGTTAATATTTTGGAGTGGAACCCTTGATCAGGAATGTCAAAAATTAAGCAAACACACAAATAAGGTGTGGGTGGGCAGGAGCTGAAGGCTGAAGCGGAAGGGAAGGAGAGGCAGATTAATGTGGGAGGGGAAATAAAAAGGAACTGATAGGTGATGAGGAGGGGGAAGAGAGCTGAGATATATGCCCTTGGTTAGGACAAAAGTAGGGAATGGGGTGGGGAGCTGGAGTAAGAAGGTGTGGGTGATAGGCAGTGGAAAGTGAAGGGAAGGAAAAATGTCAGAGGAATGAGGAAAGTGAGAGAATGGGGGAGATGGTTAACAGAAACGGGAGAAGTCAAGATTGGTGCTGCCTGTTGTAAATTCTTCCAATTTACACATGACTTCAATCTGACAGTACATGAGGCCATGACAGACAGTTCAGTGTGGGAATGGGTTTTAGAATTGAAGTGGTTGGCCATTGGGAGATTCCTGCTGTTGCAGCAAACAGAAAAGAGGTGCTCAACAAAGTGTTCCTTCACTCTGTGTCCAGCCTCCCTGATGTAGGGAAGGTGCCACGATTACTGCTGATGACGTGCATGAAGCAACACGTGGGAGTAATAGTGTGCATGCGCGGGTGTGTTAAGCATTACTATACAAGTGATGGATCTCAGAAACAGAAGGAGAATATTGAGAGCATCAATATCACCCGGGTGGCAGTGAGCCAATGAGAAGGTCAGTGAAGTTTGGCTGGGTGGTGTTTGGGGAGTTAAAAAATGCAATTTTGTGCCTAGTAGTTAATAAAGAAAGTCAACTTCATGGTGCTGTAAAATAAACGAGTGAGTGTATTTTTAAATTTGTTTGTAAGCTGTGGTAAATCATTGCTGTTACAAAGGCCACACTGAGCACTGGATGCAGTCAATTATCCCGCAGATTCACAATTGAAGTGCTGTTTCATTTCGAAGTACTGTTGGAGGTGAGAGAGATGATGTAGGAGCAAGTCCAGCATTTCTTGAGGTCACAGGTGTTGGTACTGGGAATGGGAGGCAATTGGAAAAAATGATTTAGTGGGTGAGGAAGTCATGGAGAGACCAATCACTAAGGGAGGGAGGTGAAATCCTGTTGTTGGCGGTAGAAACCATTTTTCTAAAACCTTCTGTTTTGAATTTAGACTGTGCAGAATCCTATATTTCAGACTTTCGTGAATTTTGTTTACCTTTCAGTAAGATTGAGGCTGATCTTTTACATCAGTGCCATTTTCCAATTCTAGCTCCATTTCCTTTGATTCACATAAAATGCAAAATACTAATCACTATCTGCCCACAACATACACAGTGACTGAACATTACAAACCCTCTTGAATAGTGCATTCCAAAGATTCACTCTTCTCTGCCTGAAGAAAGTTCTTCACATCCTAATGGTTGATCCCTTATTTTAAGTCTGTAATCTTTGGTTGTAGACTCCTCAGCTTGGGGAACTAATATCCCTGTTAAGTCCCTGAAGAATGTTCAATGTTCCCTACTCTAAACTATTTCAAAAAAGCCAAATCTTCCAAAACTTTCCTCAAAAATAGAAACCGGGAATCTGTCTGGCAAGTCCTCATTGAATTCTCTGTGTCATAATTCTACACTTTCTTGGGTGAGGTGATACCTGTTATTCCAGGTCCAGTCTCATGAGGTCCCTATGTAACAGTGGTAAGACATCTATACCCTTATACCCAAATCCTGTTTCAATAAAGACCAACAAAAAACTCCAGATCTCTGATATGAAAATAGAAAATGTTGCAAACACCCAGCAAATCAGGAAATATCTGTGAAAAAAAGAAACAGAGTTAATGTTTCAGCTTAAAGACATTTCAGCATTTTGCTGGTTGTTCCAAACTTTAACCTTAGATGATTTATGCACAAGAATACTTAGGTCCTCTAAATGGCAATAACTTTCAATCTCTTCACATTTGAAAAATATGTAGTCTTTCCAGTTTTTCGATCAAATTGAATGCCTCCATATCACATTCCAACAGCCATGTCCTCAACCACTCATTCAGCCTATTTAAAACTTCCAGACAACTTTCTACATCCTCTTCACTACCCACACTGACATTTAGTTTTGCATGAATCATCAATCCTGGAAAGATACCTCATCCTGTCTTTCAAAGCATTAATCAGAATGATAAATAGTTGAGGCCCCTTGCACCAATTCCTGTGACATCCCACTTGCAGTCGTCTCAGAACCCATAATTGACCCATTTATTCCCATTTGTTGCCTTCTGTCCATGAATTAGCCGAAGCAAACATAGTAATTCCAATTCAAATTCAGCCCATTTACTGATGTCCTCAACTCATCTGTTACTTACATCTTAAAAGATTTGTCAACATAAATATTATAAGAAATGGCAGTATCAATTAATCAGTTGGATCAGTAAAGATACAGCAAATTAAGTAGTAAAATTGGTATGATATCTTTCTGTTGTGTGTGATGCAGTGTAACTTTGCACAAGAAATGCTGTTGGTATATTTAATTGTCTTGAGTTATGGATTGACAGTGAATGTGTTTTAGTAGTTAAGTAGTGGCTTTTGAAGAATAATGATAATGAGTTTCCTGTCATATACATTGTAAACTGCATGTATCGACCAAAAGTTTTACTTGCTGCAGCTGAACAGGTTTTTTTTTCTTTAAACAAAGCAACTATAATATTATGCATTAGATTAAATTTAAAAGAGAATATAAAGACATAGATCATATATAATAACCAGCACGGTGAGCAGAGAAATTAGCACAATGCTATTATAGAGCTAGCAACCTGTATTCGAATCCAGCTTTGTAAGGTGTTCGTACATTCTCCCCATGTCCACATGGATTTCCTCCAGGTGCTTAAGTTTCCTTCCACATTCCAAATAGGGTTTGTAGATTGATGGGTCATTTGGGTGTAATTGGGTGGTGCACTCCTGTGTGCTGGAAGGGCCTATTAGCATGCTGTATCTCTAAATTTAAAAAAAAATCATAAATATTGTAAATACACACACATAGTTACCATAATGCAAGGAAAACAGTCACATTAAAATAGTGCAGTCCATGACAAGTTGACTAGAAAGGCAGGCAGTGGAATAGCTTTGGTATTTTTGCATTATGCGGCCTGATGTTATATTACAGAGATGACTCTTGGATCCTAATCTGAATCAAATGTCTCACCTCTTTGACAGAGGTCACACTAGTAGATAGGGTTGTAAATGTCATGCTGTTTTAATTGTGTGGGGCATGGAATATGAGAGTATGGGATGGATTTGGGTTATGGTGTGCAATTCTGGTTGCATCCATATAGGAAGGATGTGGAGATTTTGGAAAGGGTACAGAAGAAATTTACCAGGATGCTACCTGGAGTAGAAGGTTTGAGAGATTGGACAAATTTGGTTTGTTTCCTCTGGTACATTGGAGGCTGAGGGGAGGCTGATCAAAATTTAGAAAATTAGGTGTGGCATTGATAGGGTAGACAGAATTTTTGTCCCAGGGTAAAATATCACACATAATATAAAACATGCATTTGAAATGAACCAAAGGCGAGTTTACAGATGACATGTAGGATAGGTTATTTACACAAAGAGTTATAGGTGCCTGGAATGGGCTGCTGTGGGTAGTGGTGGAAGCATATATGACAGTAGCATTTAAGAAGTTTCTAGATAGACACATGAATATGCAGGAAATCAAAGGATAGGCATCATGTAGAAGCAGGAATGTTTCAGTGAATTTTGAGCATCATGTTCTATACAGACATCATGGGCTGTAATCCTGTTCCTTCTGGTTCTGTGCTGTAGTGTTCTATGCTATATGTTCTGTGTATCACTTTCCTTCATATAGTTTCAGACCTGGGGAAAGATATAATGGTCTCTGATGGAATGAAATATTGATTCAAAGGGACTAAAGTTTTGAATTGTAAGAAATGGTTTCATATAGTAAGCTTTTATTCTAATGAATGTAGTGTGGCGGCACACATCCTCATGGCGAACCAGGCCCACTTGTATCGCCACGTGGCAGAGCAGCCATGGGGAAATGGTGTCGTCAGAGGTTTCTCTCTGACTCCAGCATCCCTTCCAGCGCCCACCCTGGGCAGCGATTATTATGTCACAATGCACCAGGTGACTGAGCTCATGCTGCCCTTATAAGGGGACGCTGAATTTGAATAAAAACTGTCGTTAACGACCCTCAACATGGTCGCTGTGTTTCTCTCACTGCTTACACCGCCACAGTGGTGACCCCGACGAGCCCAGATGTTTTTCTGGACTCAAAACACCATGGATACAGAAGGGGTTAATGTTGTCTCTATCAAGCTTTCCCCCTTTTGGACCCACCAACCCAGAAGGTGGTTTGGGCAGGTGGAAGCACAATTTCAACTCCGCAACATCTCCTCAGACACCATGATGTTCTATCATGTCATGAGTGCTCTGGACCAAGATATGACAGTGAGGGTGGACGACATCATCCACCACCTCCCAGCTACGGGCAAGTTCACTGCCCTCAAAGACCTGCTGCTTGGAACTTTTGGGCTAACTCCCCAGCAATTGGCTTCCACGCTCCTTCACCTAGATGGATTTGGGGACCGTAGTCTGTCAGCGTTGATGGACGAAATGCTGGCCCTGGCGGAAGACCACAAGCCTTGTTTTCTCTTCCGCCAGATATTCCTGGAACAGATGCCGGAGGACATCCAGCTGCTCCTCAGATGAAGACTTCTCGAACCCAAGGAGAGCAGCAGACCATGCGGATGCCCTCTGGCACATGAAGAGGGAGAACGAGGCAGCCCTCAACCAGGTGGCATGTCCAGGAGCCAGCCGACTGCAAGCCGCTCCCAAGATGAAGCCAGAGGAGGGCCAGTCGACCTGGTGTTTCTCCCACCAGCACTGGGCAGCACAAGCCCGTAAGTGCTGCCAGCCCTGCGGCTTTCAGGGAAATGACCAAACCAGCCGCCATTGATGGCTGCGACAGCTGGCCACACAAACAGCCTCCTTCATATGATGGACAGACCTATAAGCCGCCAATTCCTGGTGGACACAGGGGCTGAGCTCAGAATCCTTTCCCCCACAGCATTAGAGACTCGCACCCGATCTCGAGGTCCAAGCCTGCGGGTGGCCAATGGCTTCACCTCAGGTCCTACAGCACCCGCAGGGCACAGATCCAGAACAGGAAGGAAAGGTTCCACTGGAGGATCATCCTAGCCTCTGTGGGCACCGCGCTGTTAGGGGCCAACTTCCTCAGAGCTCACGGCCTACTGGTTGACATGAAGGGCAAAAGGCTGGTCAATGCCCGAATGTTCCACTCCACCCAACTGGACACAGCAGAAGCCCGCAGGCCCGAAATTGCCACCGTAGCTGCCACCAGGGACGAGTTCAATTAGATCCTCCACGAATTCACCGCCATCTTAGAGCCACAGTTCAACACTGCCCTGCCCTAGCATGGGGTCTTTCACCACATCTCCATACAGGGCCCCCTGCTGCATGCTAGACCTAGATGGCTGCTGCCTGAGAAGCTCCAGCAGTCAAAGGAGGAGTTCTCCAGGCTCCAGGAACTGGGAATTGTCCAGCGCTCAAACAGCGCCTGGGCATCACTGCTCCATATGCTCCCAAAATCGTCTGGGAGCTGGAGACCATGTGGGGACTACTGTCAGTTGAATGACACAACCACTCCCGACAAGTACCCGGTGCCCCACATACAGGATTTCTCCGCCAACCTCCACGGCGCATGCATCTTCTCCAAAGTGGACCTCATGCGGGGATACCAACATATTCCGGTATATCCGATGCCGGAGGTGCACTTGGCACTTTTTATGGACACCTCAGCTACAGCAGTGGGGGGGGGGGGGAGGGGTGGGGGTGGTTCTGGAACAGTGGCTCGATGGAAAATGGAGCCCGCTAGTTTTTTGCAGCAAGTAGCTGCCCCTGCCTGAGCTCAAATACAACGCTTTCGACCGGGAGCTCTTGGCACTGTATTTGTCCATCTGCCATTTCCGCTACTTCCTCGAGGGCAGGTCATTCACAGCCTTCACAGATCACAAGCCCCTCACTCAAGCACTGGCGATGGCCAAGGATCCGTGGTCAACCAGACAGCAGTGTCACCTCTCTTATGTGTCTGAGTTCACGACCGACATCTGGCACAGGGCCAGCAAGGACAATGTAGTTGTGGATGTGCTCTTCCATCCAGCCATCAACGATCTCGCGCCTGGCTTGGATTACAAGAAACTGGCTCAGGTACAGAGGAATGATGCGGAGACACAGACCTTGCAGACCGCCATCTCGGGCCTCAAACTCAAAGCTGCCTGGGTGCCCAGCCGCACTGGAGGGCAAAAGTCTTCAGTCTGATCCATGACCTCGCTCACCCAGAGGCAAAGACAACTGTGCGGATGATTGTGGAGCCATTTGTGTGGCACGGGCTGAAAAAGGAGGTGGAAGAACTGGCCAGGAACTGTACCTGATGCCAGACCTCCAAGATCCAGCGACACACATGAGCCCCCAACCAGAACTTCGACCCTGTGGTTTGCAGATTCCAACACATCCACGTTGATGTCATCGGGCCCCTGCTGGTGTCCAAGGAGGCTCGTTACCTCCTCACGGTGGTGAATCTGGCCACAAGGAGGCCATCCCGCTTAAGGAGGCCTCCACAAAGACGTACGCCAGGACTCTGGTTACCCAATGGATCACCCATTTCAGAGTCCCAGCGCACATCACTAGCGACAGAGGGGCGCAGTTCATGTCTGCCCTATGGACTCAGATGGTGAAGCTCCTGGGGGATCAAGCTCCACAACACCACAGCATACCACCCGCAGTCCAACGGGTTGGTGGAGAGGTTTCCACAGGCACTTGAAGGCATCGCTTATGACCAGGCTCTCTAGACCAGACTGGCGGACGAACTACTACCCTGGGTCATCCTCGGGATTATGACGGCACCCAAGTAGGACCTGCTGGCTTCAGCAGTGGAGATGGTCTATGGTGCACCTCTTACCCTGCTGGGTGAGTTTTTTGGCTCAAACCCTAACACCACAGCTACCAACAAAAACTTGCTGGTGGACCTACGCAGGTGACTGACCTCCCTAGTTACCCCACCCCCGACATGCCACTGCACTTGTCCGTTTCATCTCCCCAAAGAGCTCGACTCGGCCCAGTTCGTTTTCATGCGGAAGGGACCACAAGGTGCACTGCTACAGTGACCGTATGAGGGGCCATACAAAGTCTTGCACCGGTCCTGCGGAACCTTCACCCCGGACGTTGGGGGGAGGAAGAACTTTTTATGGTGAACCGCCTGAAGGCGGCCCATCTGAACTTATCACAGCCAGTCCAGACAGCCGCACCCAAGTGCCGGGGCCGGCCGCCAAAATGACAGGACGTGTATCCGGTTCTGGTGCGTGTTGTGTGGCGGCGCACATCCTCATGGTGAACCGGCCCTGCTTATATTGCCATGTTGCGGGGCAGCCATGGGGAAATGGTGTCATCAGAGGTTTCTCTCTGACTCCAGCATCCCTTCCAGCGCCCACCCTGGGCAGCGATTATGATGTCACAATGCACCAGGTGACTGAGCTCATGCTGCCCTTAAAGGGGCGTGCTGAATTTGAATAAAAACTATCGTTAACGCCCCTCAACGTGGTGGCTGTGTTTCTTCCACTGCTCACACCGCCACAATTGACAATTTTGAAATAAATTATTTTGAAGTGTTTAAAACAATTAATAAATTTAGGGTCAATTTGAAATTGTTTCCTTTTATAGCCATTCCTGGTGGAAATTTAGATATATTTTCCCAAAAAGTATAGTGACATTCTTGAAACATTCCTAAAACAAAAAAAAAATTGAAACTATGTGAACTATGACATTCAAATTTGAATTCAATAGATTATATCGATAAAATGTATCAAAAGGTTATTGAACTTAGACATAATAAACTACGGCCTAAGACATGAAGGGTTGAAATGTCTATATCTCTTCCTAGGTCCTTTGAAAGATTTGAAAATCTCTCTGCAACATCACCCTCCACCTCTTCCATAAGTTTAACTGATGGATTGAGCTGATCAATTACACAAGGCCATTTCTGTGCTTCTTTTTGGAATCATGTTGTCACCGTGGATGTTTCCACCAAATTAAATGGATTATTTGACATTGCTGATGGCATCAATTCCAGCTTGGAGTCGTGCTCATGATGGAGGCTGTCATTCAAAGTGCATTCATTTCTCGCAAGCTACTCTATTGTCCAAGCTTGACAGGTTTGTTGAGTAGACATCTGCAGGTCTCTGATGGATAGTTTTCATTAACAGCAAAAATATCGCAATAAAAGTATCACTAACATGTATCCCAGAGCCTGTTACCATTATAATTTAGTCTATGTGGAATTCTGAATCCAAAGCACATCCTAATTAAACATATCACTTAGGCCAGAATGCAGGACTGAATTAGATTCAGTCAATTCATCCAGTGGAAGCTTCATTCCAATCAGCCACAGCCAAAAAGTCGGATACTCAATAGCATCTTTAGAAAACAACAAAGGCAGTGAAAATCTGTGGCTGAACTGCAGCCACCTTTGGCCAATGCTTTGAATACAAAAATAATGTTCATAACAGAGAACCTTGGCATGAAGGTATTGATATTCCTGCCATGAGAGATTTAGCATCTGACTTTACAATGATAGATGGTTGCAGTGTAGCATGGATGGTGGAATGACTGCAAAGACAATTCATTGACAATAAGATTGAATTTGTTCGAGGTGGCATGTGCATTGAACCAGATAGTGTCATAGACTGACAATTTATGACCATTAAATCTGATTCAATTTTAACCTTATTACAACAGGCTGCAACTCATTTAATGCAGGTAATGTTAAATGACGTTTCTCTCAGCATTTTCAAAATTCTTATCTCTGCATTTATTTTATGTAAAATTGTCTTCACAAACCTATTTCCTTTGCCACCTTAACAATGTAAATGTTTCTCCTTGTCAGTTTCTCACCCATTCGCTTTCAAATCTGCCATCATCTAACTCCTCGAAACAAGCAACTTGACCCCTTTTGCAAATTACAATCCATGATAACTCTCTCCCTTATCTTCTGCTGTCCTCTTCCAAATTCATGACTTCACCTCAACTGTATTTTTGAAAGTCCTAATTTCAGATCTTATTTGTTTATTAAACATTGGTATTCTTAATAACGTTAACATCCCTATCTGCCTTAAAGAATGTGGTGGCAAGTTACCAATGTTAACTGCAGCAGTTCACATTGTGAATGCATTTCCACAGTTTGCCGCATAGGTTACAAATCTCTGTGAAGAAGAACAAATACAATTTTTGAATTGTTTTATTGTCATTTGTGCTGAGATACAGTAAAAAGCTTCGTTTCAGGTGCTAACCAGGTAAGTCAACTCATACAGCAGATAGTGCAATAACAAAACAATTAAACAAAAACAAATTTAAAAATGACAACAGTATCAGGAGTAGTGTTACAATGTCAATATTGCAGGGTTTAGAGAAAAGTACAAAAACATAGTGCAGGATAGGGAGAACAGTGCACAGACACCATCTTTTGCCAGTGCGAAACCCATTGAAGAGTCTGATAACAGTAGGAACTAAACAGTTGTTAAATCTTGAGATTCAGGTAGATGTATCAGCAGGAGGTATGAACAGATTTGATGAAGGGGAAGACTGTTTACATGATGTTTAAAACTTTCTGTAATTTCTTGCAGTCATTTGAGAGGCCACAGTAGTGTGTGCCTTGTAATAGAGAATATAGGCGATGCCATTCCCATGCATCGGTGGTCTTATCCTTTCAGATGGTAGAAATTTCACTTCTAGGAGATGCTCCAAGAGCAGTCTTGTTTTTTTATTCCCTATATGACACACACTGTAGTAGAAATAAGAGAGTGATTAGGTTAGAGGACAGATGCCAGGCAGATGGTTGAGTCCTTTATTGAGTCCTGAAATCTAGTCGAGTAGCTGTCACACCTTCACATTTCTGACATTTGCCTTTTAAGTAATGGAATGTCTCTGGGGACTCAGGTGATGAGTCTTTCACCACAGAACGCTGACTCTCTGGCCTGTTCTTATGGCTATGGAACTCAGATTATCTAAGTACATCTAGTTATGTTTTTCATCAAAGTAGAGGATTTGATTACAGAAATATGATTGAACTGAAGTTTGGTTCCTGTTTGTCAGGGATGTCATAGTGTTGTATATTTAGGACAAAATATTTAAGACAAAATATTACTTGACTCTTCTCAGCCCAGGCCTGAACATTGCCTAGGACTTGTTGGATGTGGCATGGACAATTTCATAATTTGTGCAGATGCAGATAGCTTTGGGTGAATATTATGGAATCATCAGTGGATATTGTCATTTCTGACCTTATAATAGATAGAAGGTAATTGACGAAGCAAGTGAAGACAGATGAGCTAATGACACTGCCCTGGGGAAGACCTTATAATGATATCATTTGCAATCTCCATTTCCCACAGCTGGAAAATACTTCAACTAGTAGAGAGTTTCCCCATGAGTCTCATTGATTTTAGTTTTAACAAGCACCTTGAAAACATGTTCATTGAAATTCTGCAATACACAAAGGTGCTGGATAAACTCAGCAGGCCATACAGAATTGATTGGAAGTAAAAGGTAATCAACATTTAGGATCTGAGCCCTTCATCAGGAATCTCATTTGCAGCCTAAAACCCAAAATGCTGATTGCCTTTTACTTCCTGTGGATGCTACATAATCTTCCGCATTCCTCCAGTGTGCTGCACTCGACCCTGACATCGGCAGATATTCCTGTTTAACTCCATTTCACTGCTCCACTACGATGTCTCTTTGAGAGATGCCTACCCTGAAGAAATTATTCAATTCATATAACCATATAACCATTTACGGCATGGAAACAGGCCATGTCGGGCCTTTGAGTTTACCCCGGTTCACTAGAACAAACTCCACTAGCTCAACCCTCCCACTCTCTGCCCGTAACCCTCCAACCCCCTCACCTCCATGTACACATCCAACCTTCTCTTAAATGACAGAAGGGACCCTGCCGCAACTATCTCATTTGGAAGATCATTCCATTCTGCCATCACTTGCTGAGTGAAAAAGCCTCCTCTAATATTTCTCCTGAACTTTTGCCCCCTTACCCTTAACTCATGTCCTCTTATTCCAACCTCCCCTGCCCTCAGGGGAAAGAGTCTGTTTATGTCTAGTCGATCTATTCCTTTCATAATTTTAAATACCTCTATCAAGTCCCTTCTCATTCGTCTGCGTTCCAATGAATAAAGTCCCAATGAATCATCATCAAACATTGCCATTTCTGACCTTATGATGAATACAAGGTCATCTGAATCTGCACTTTTTCTTGTCTAACTTCAGTCTTGATTTCAAGAGCCATTATTCCAACCTTATCTTTGGAATCTGACTATTTCACTCAGTTTTGAACCAAAGCTAACAGAAGGCCTGGTACTGAGTGGCCCTGATGAAATCCAAATTATCGATCACTGTGCATGTATTAGCAATTAAAATCTAATAGCACTACTGGTGACACTTTGCATCTTTTGATGAGAAATCAATGAGCATGCACTGGTGGATAGTAATTCATTAGGTTGGAATTGGACAACTATTTATGACAAGGGCATAACTGGGCAAATCTAACAGGATCAGGCAATCTCAGTGGTGTAGCTCTTCTGGAAGAGGTCATGTAATTACAGTTCTGGATGATGTAAAGCAAAGTGGTTTGCTGAGCTACAAATGCATCACATCTGCTCAGTTCCACATCAGTGCAGGAGGTCAATAATGCTGGCAGCTGACCTACAGGTTGTTTCTCACTTCCAATTCTCACACCAACGTAGACATCAGGGGCAGAGCCAAGAACAGATTGGTCCAAATGTAACTTCTAGCTAAAAGGAACCTCAGGTCTAAAGTCATCTTAAATCAATTTCTGCTAAATACCTCCCAATCACTAACTTATCCAACATCTCTATCTCACTTCCTCCAGCTCCCCACATCCTCCTTACCTTCCCTCTCCTATCAGAGAGGTACCCCTCTCCTGTATGCACCCATGACCACTTACCTATTAGTCTGTGTTCCTCCCTAGCACTTTCTCCTCCCCCCCCCCCCACCCAACCATTTTATTCAGCATCTACTTGTTTTTGCTTTCCCTGATGAAGGGCCCAGTCTGAAACATTGGTCACTTTTACTTTCTCTGGATGGTGTGTGACCTGCCGAGTTTCTCCAGCACTTTTTGTGTATTGCATTAAAATACTTTCCTTCTCTTTCCCATGATCCTCCTTCATTCTTACATGGCCCTGAAGGTTTGAGTTCATCCAGTCCTGGATTCTTATGAAACCACTTACTCCTTTGGTGTGCTATTTGTAGTTTTGTTTTCAGATTTTAAAGTTCTAGCCACCTGCACTATATCCCTGAGCCTCACTAACTCTTTACAGCTTTCTCTTTTAAGACCCTGTCTTGGGTAAACTTATACCTCTCATTTTGTTCATTTTAGATTGGTCACAGTGTTTGAGCTACCGAAAGAAAATAGACACACACACCGAGAGCAGTTCAGATTATACAAATGTTTATTACAAATTCAAAAGCTGATTTCACACTACAATATGCAAGCCCTTCCCAACTATATTTATCAACGCTTGGACTGGTCCCAACTGCCGAAGCGAGGCAACGACTGCACACTTGTAGTTGGTTGTCAGGGCGCTGGTAGCAGCTTCTCCACCTCCCCTGACCGGGACGTTAGCTGGACTCCAGAAATTCTTCTTCTTGCTGAGAGATGTTGCCACCTCTGGGAGAGGCTCAAACTTCAGAAGCGGGATCATGGCTTATATTACCCAAAAACTGCTTACCCAAGCACCTATTCCCAGCACAGCAAGAAAGATAAGCAAGCAAGCTAGCATGCTAGGCTTCTAACGAATAACACAATTTTCAGCTTATCACTTTGAATACAATGGTTTATTTTGCATCAAGGCTAGGCCTCTGACAGTCTGTGACCAAAACAAACAGGAAGATTAAATGTTCTTGTTACACAGATGTCCTTTCGTCAGATAACAGCATCTATGGCCCCTTGGTGGAATTTAGCTTATGTCTGCTGATTCTAAAACACAAGCAGGTTCTCAGCCTTGCAGGACCCAGAGCTGCAAGTTTAAAAAAACAGGTTAGAATCTTCCATTACAGACCCTTTTAAAACCTATCTCCTGTCCAAATATCCTTCTTTATTTGGTTTTAGTTTTTCTTCTACTCATGTTCCTGAACAACCACTTAGAACATTTTTTCTCAGTTTAAAGCGTAATGCAAATGCATGTTTCAATTGTAATTTATGCGGTTTTCCATTCTGAGAGGAAGCATTAATAAACTGTTATGAAGAAATAGTCAAAATTACCATTGTACACACAGTTCAGATTATCACATAATCTCCCATCCTTTCCATCAATTCCATCTAGATGTTCTGTTGCACCGTTAAAGCAGCAAACATATTAAAAGACTCATCTCATCCAAGCCATACTTTTTCCTCCTCCCAGCAAAAAGATTCATAACTGTTAGGTCACGCACCACCAGATTCGAGGACACTTTCTTTCCTGATGCTATCAGACTCCTCAACAACCTCACGCTCATAAAATAATGTTGCCCTTGCTCTGTTCTTCGCAATCTCTGCACTCTGTGCTGCCTTCTATTTGCCATACTCATATATGTGTTGACTTGCTGGATAGCATGCAAAGCAAACCTTTCACTCTACCTTGGCACTCTGACAATAAACTCTGAACTTTCAACTTTTTCAAATTATGTCTTTTTCTGGAATAAGTTGCTTGTCATTTACGACTACTCCTTGATTCTTGAAACGGTGAACTTTTTATATCATCATACTGTGTTTGTTTGGAATGATCATTGTCCCAGAGTTATTAATGTATATGTAGTCTTTCTCTTGCTATGTTTTGAAAAAATAATCTCTACCACATGAGACTGCATCACATAAATGCAAAAGAATGGTATACTGCAGACTGTCATCATGAATCCCTTGATAATTTTCATGCATAATAATGGAACAACCAGAATATTAACTCAGGTACAAGCACATACCTAAATAACTGCAAAGTTTATGGGAAGTTTCCATAGTGATTGAGTCCAACTGATGTTCTCTGAAAAATTAATCCAAAATTATAAGAGATTTTATACCTGAATTTTGCCAGATCATCCAAATTTATTTAGTCCTATATTCTCCTCATGAAGATAACTTGATGGACATCCAGAAGTCTGGTGCTATCCCTCTAGACTAATGCAAAAGACTATCCAATCCAGGAGTAGTAATCTCCATGGTATCAAAATAATGAAGAATTCCAATGGTTCAGGTTATCAATGGGAAAATATCATCTGTTCTCTTGTTTATATTTGAGGAACATCTTGCAATCTTGGGTAAAGGAGGCACATGTTTCTTGGCAGGAACAGCTTCCTGCTTTATTTGATCTCTAAACAAATGTAAGATTGTATGAGATAGATGGCAGCTCCAAATGCAAGAGAAGGTTTTTCCTGCACTTAACTATTAGGGAGAATCAGAACCCTAACTTTTTGTTGATGTCAGCTGTTAGGAAAAAAAAATCCTTCATCTGAAAAAAAATCCACATTTGAATGATCTGGAACAATCAGCAAAGCTACTGAGATATATGCACGGTTTTATGGAAAGAACTTGATGACCCCAAAGAAAGCTCCATGTCCCCCTGTTGAACAGGCTCCCTGCATAGTCACAGCTGAGGTGAGGAGAACTCTATCCAAGGACGTCCTCCTCATTTCCAGCCTAATTAGAATTATGCTGAACAAGGCCCGGCAGTAGAAAAGTCAGCCATAGTCCTGCATCCCTCTTGCCCCTGATCAACTTACTTTATAGGTCAGATAAGTCAGCTTCTAAAAAGCCATTGCATTAGGGCAACAATACCATCCGTGCTTTCAATGAGGTTGATGCAGCATCAAATCTTCTTTGGCTTGGCTTCGCGGACGAAGATTTATGGAGGGGGTAAAAAGTCCACGTCAGCTGCAGGCTCGTTTGTGGCTGACAAGTCCGATGCGGGACAGGCAGACACGATTGCAGCGGTTGCAAGGGAAAATTTGTTGGTTGGGGTTGGGTGTTGGGTTTTTCCTCCTTTGCCTTTTGTCAGTGAGGTGGGCTCTGCGGTCTTCTTCAAAGGAGGTTGCTGCCCGCCAAACTGTGAGGCGCCAAGATGCACGGTTTGAGGCGTTATCAGCCCACTGGCGGTGGTCAATGTGGCAGGCACCAAGAGATTTCTTTAGGCAGTCCTTGTACCTTTTCTTTGGTGCACCTCTGTCACGGTGGCCAGTGGAGAGCTCGCCATATAACACGATCTTGGGAAGGCGATGGTCCTCCATTCTGGAGACGTGACCCATCCAGCGCAGCTGGATCTTCAGCAGCGTGGACTCGATGCTGTCGACCTCTGCCATCTCGAGTACTTCGACGTTAGGGGTGTAAGCGCTCCAATGGATGTTGAGGATGGAGCGGAGACAACGCTGGTGGAAGCGTTCCACCAGCAGCATCAAATACTCAGGAGACAATTGAAGAGAAATCAATAGGCTTTAATTCAATTGAGAATAGCATATCCCTACAGTTTGGTTGAACTGCACTGAGTTGCAGGGGGCTGTGAAATAGTTACCTTTATACCGGAGCCTGTGGGGCGGGGGGGGGGGGGTGGTGAGGGGGGCACAAGTGCAACCAGCCAATAGGCATGCTTGACCAGATAATTATACATTACAGTGATTTACCACAGAGGTGAAGGCTACCCTTGTGGAAGCTACAATGCTTGTGCATCAGAAGCCCAATGCTCTCCTCTCTCTCACTATCAATGCCTCTGAGAGTTCAGTGGGAGCTGTTTTAGAGCAAAAAAAAACACATAGGTGGGACATTGGAGACTCTTGTGTTCTTTTCAGCCAAATTGTAACCAGCTCAGTCAAAATATAGTATTCTCGGGCACGAGCTCCTGGCAATCTACCTCACAGTGCGGCATTTCTGATTCTGGTTGGAAGGATGAGTTTTTACCATTTACACTGACCATGGACTGCTTACATATACTATGGGTAGAAGCAAACACCATTATTCAACCCATGAGATATAACACTTGGATTTCATTCTGCAAATTTCCTCAGATATACAGCACATCGAAATGAAGGCAAATTTGGTGTCTGAAGCCCAGTCCAGATGAAACATTGATGCCTTACACATGACAGCGGTCATTGATTTCATGAAGATGGCTCAGGTGCAGCTCAATGATCCTGATCTCATTCAGTGCTGACAGATCAACACAGGTCTTCACCTAAAAGATGTATGCCTAGACGACTCTAGTGAGAGACTAATTTTAAAAAAAAATTTAGATATACAGCATAGTAGCAGGCCATCTCGACCCACGAGTCCATGCCACCCAATTTACAACCCATTAACCTATACCCCTGGTATGTTTTGAACAGCGGGAGGAAACCGGAGCCCCCAGAGAAAACCCACACAAACATGGGGAGAACATATAAATTCCTTACAGACAGTGTAGGATTCAAACCCAAATCTGGTCCTGATCACTGGCGCTGTAATGGTGTTGCACTAACCGCTACACCAACTGTACTTCTACTAGTGTGTGACTTTTCTAGAGATCAACCAAGGAATTTTGTACCCATGACAATGCAGCGGGAGGTTTTCATGGCCTTCCATAATGCCCTACCCAAGCACAAAACCACCGGTGAGGTTGATGATGATCGTTTTACTTGGCCTCATGTCAACCAGGATGTTGGATCATGGGCAAGGACTTGTTTGTAATGTCAGCATTCAGAAGTCTTGAGACATACAAAGTCCAGGCTTGGAGATTTTTCTGTTCCAGATGCTCGTTTAGCTCATGTGCACTTGGATTTGGTCAGTCTGCTCCTTCCACTGAGAGGATTCACTTATCTACTCATGTGTGAGGACCAAGTTACCAGATAGCAGGAGGCAATCCTTGTATCCAACATCTCTGTGGAGATTGCCACTCAGGCTTTCATTGATCGTTGAGATCCTTTTATTGGTGTCCCAAACATTATTACCATGAATCAAGGGGCTCAGTTTGAATCAATGCATTTTTGAGCTCTCATGGATCTGCTGGGCAGATCTGCTACAGCCTACCATCCACAATCTAATGGCCTTGTGGAACGTTTGAAGCTATGTTAATGGCAGGGGGTGATGTATCTCTTTGGAGTGAGTGTTTTCCCATTGTTCTTCTTGGCGTGCACACAGCTATAAAAGAGGATCTTGCATATTCGGCTGCAGGATTAGTGTATAGCACCACACTAACTCTACCTGGTGAACTTTTTGAGCATGCATTGGGATTAAGCTCTATGAACTGTCAGGTTATATCCATTATCTTCAGGAGAATATGCAGGGTTTAAGACCAACTCCTAACAGACGTTCGTCCACCGCAGTTTATGTACCTGTTACATATAATTTACACCACGGCACACAAATTCATGCATCATGACATGTTTCTCCATCTGCTCCAGCTGGTATATTCCAGTCCCTACAAGGCCAAGGAACAACATCCTAAATATTTTATGATCCAGTGGAATGGTAATGCTGAATCGGTTTCCCTTGATTGTTTAAAGCCTGCGCATATCAATGGCCCATTGGGTTTGGCACTGAGAGATGTCTGAAGCCCTGCCTGTCAGCTCCTCTGATGGTTGTCTGGGAAACTAGAATGGATCGAGACAGACTGTCTTCCCAATAGACTGTTTTGTAGAGCATCATATCCAATTAGTTGCCTTCTTGCATGACTCGGAGGCTGAGGTGGGGTGGGGAGGGGGAGGCGGGGAGCAGTTCCGGTCATGTACCTACCTTGGCCTTGCACCACAAGTTGTTCACAGGGGAGTCCCGTCCATTAATGTGATCTACCAGGATCACTGTCTGAAGAGGGCACTCAAAATCATCGATGACCCCTTCCATCCTGCTCACAGCATCTTTCAGCTGCTCCCATTGGAAAAGAGATCCAGGAGTATTACAGCCAGCGCCACCAGGCTGAGGAACAGCTTCTTCTCACAGGCAGTGAGAATGCTGAACACCCAAAGGAACTCCTCACAGTAACCATCTGAGACTCTCATATGTACAAAATAAAATTTATGTATTTATTTGTAGAGATGAAATACTTGTCCTGAATACGTATTGTTTGTTTTTATGTGTGTTATGTTTGGTTGTATGTTTTGCTCTGAGGACCAGAGAATCCTATTCCATAGGGTTGACAATCATATGACAATAAACTTGATTTGACTTGATTCAAATAACATCTGCAACTCATACGCAAGTCTGCCAAAGTTTCTCATTCGGCATCAATCCAAGTTCTTCTAACATATGATAGATTGGGCTAGAAGTTTTAAAAAATGGAAATAAGTTATCATGGGGGTATTGAATTCCATGTTTCCTGGGATTGAGCAGGAAGAATGAGAACATAATTTGAACACTAATCTTTTGAAATAATGTTAACTTAAGATTCAGAATTCAATAAAATTTTGAAGAAATATCAAATTTTCTAAAACAATTGCAGAATAAGGACTGACGGTTGCTATGTCAATGTCTGGCTTGCATAGGCTATGGAAAAATTGAGATGGAATTCAAATACAATGCACATATCATGGAGAGATTATTTGTACTGCCGTTTTCATATTTAATTTATTTTTAACGGCCATGTAAATACGTGGAGTTAATGTTTCTCATTATGAGGGCCATGGTACCCAGGTTAAATGAAACGTTGTATAGTGACCCACATTTTTAAAGATTAATTACATGTTAGCATTTTAAAACATACTTGTTTTTTATTTAATTGAAATGATTAAATCACTTTGTATTTATATTTTACAAGTAAGTAAAAATATAAATTAAAATAATTATCTGTTGCATGACGTCCATAAAGGCAATGTTTATTTGGCACACTGTTATATTACACAATTCAAATTTCAATACTAATACTTAATTACTAGCTCTGGCAAATCTCATACTCGAATAGATCTTGGGCCACGTATAGGATAGTTGATTATTTTTTTCACATTGAAGAATTCAGTACCTTGTCCCGTATTCATGTTATGATGCCACTCATAAGAGGAGATTACTTTCTACAGTTGTTGTCATTTTTACTGCTTTAGCTTACTTTTATATGGAATCATTTTACAAGATTGAAATCAACCTTAGTGATAGCATCTGCTGTTGTTTAGCATTTTTGATACATCAGTTGAACTATACACAGTTTGTAATGTTGAATTCCAATGTATCTGATGAGGCTTTATTTGTGACCAAACTTAAAGACACCGATACAATTCCAGTGATACAAAAGGGGGGGAAAAAATCCAATATTGTGATCACAACCCCAATGAAGTCTAAATAATTACTGGCCAGGCTTTCTCGCCCTGGATGAAAATGCAGAGTTCTAGTCAAATTCTGAGTGCTCTATTATTTAGGCTTGGCAATTGTATGGAAGCAATCCACTAATCGGGGAGCACTGCTGCAGATACTTACCCCTGGGACATTTATAATTGTTTTGCAGCAATAGATATTGTGAGTGGACACAGAATACAGAGGGATTTAGTGAGTAATTGAAGGACATCAGAGACAGTTGTGGTTAGAAATTTGGGCCCATGTTTTTCCGTGGATTTAATGAGTGAAGGGGGTACATGCTGTCATAGTTGCCGCCAAACTCAGTTCTCTCCACAGTTGCGAATGGTCCCAGTCTATACTTGCCCTTAAAGTGGTAGTCCCACTAAAATGAAATGCCTCGTAATAGCTTCCATTTGCCATACTCTTCCCCACTTTAATATTCAGCTGCTGTGCATTCCCCTGTGCATGGTTCCTAGAGAAGGAAAGAGCAGGGGGTCCCAATTCAAAGACAGATGTGAATATGCATGGTATTCTTCCTCCAAAATCCTCACATGGTGCAGCCTTCCTCTGATATTTGGGGTTGGATGATTAATTTTTATCAAAGTTCACCTTTGCCATGGAGACATTGGCCATTGCCATTAACTATAAATAATAATCCTCTAAATCTTTCTGATTGTTCTATGGAACTATTTCATGAGCTGCCAGTTTACAAATTCTTCAGTTTTCCAGAATTTTTCATAAATCTTTTGTTGTGCTTTATTTGTCAGCTGCAATGCTCTCAACCTTGTGTCAATTTGTAGGCCTGTTCAAGGCTGTCATCTGGGTTCCTGGCCAATATTTATAACTTTGTCAGCACATTTTGTATTTATCACATGTTGCTTACATGGGCACTTCCTATTAATATATTTCCTGGTTTACAAAAATGACAATTTTACTCTCGAGTTAAGTTCTTTGTGTCTCCCAAAATGGTGAATGGTGCTATGTAAATATGTTTTTTTTAGCTCTGTTACCTGTGCACACAGTACATCATGTGACTTGTTGACTTGTTTAGCACACATTTTGAATGATGTGCTTGATATGCAGAAGTTGAAGTTAACATTCTTCAGTCTGGCATTGTCTCTTCGTAAAGCATATGTGCTTCATCTCCTTGTATAAAGTGCTTGAGTGAATCCTTTGGCTTTTCATTGACATTCAGCAGTCAGTGCAGTACATTTATCATAAAATACAAGAATTATTAATTTCTCACACTGGTGATGGCGGGATTTTAACTCATATCTGTAATGTGGTCTATTAGATTAGCAGATTATTGAACTAACCATGTAATTTGATTGAATTAGTTTCAGGTTCAAGCTAATAAGAGAGAGAAAAAATAAACTTTCCTTTCATGCAAAGAATAATCAACATTTGAATGTTAGCAAACAAATCTACCAGATTATAAGTGTAGAATTGTAAGCATCATATCACCTTGTAGGAAGCACCGTGAAAATATTGATCCCGATATAATTAGCTTTTGGATAAAGGGCAGAGGATCCAAAAAAAACAAATCAGGGAATAAGATTCAAGATTCAGAATTCAAAATTATTTTATTGTCATGTGTGACAGAGTATTTAGCCTGATGAACTTTGTTAATGCTAACTTCTGTGCATAGTACAAGAATTGCCTGCAACCAGTGAGATTGGACTGTAAATCAAAGAACTTTTCTAATTTAAATATACATTACACACACCTGCGCTTAGTATTAGAGGGGGGATTAAGTGGGTTAGGTAGGTAAAGTAAGTAGGTTAAGTTAAAAGTTAAAGTTTAATTCTGTTTTCGTGTTCAATTATAATTTGAAACTACTTTTGTTTAAGAAACCCTGTGTGGTGGTGCATATTTATTGCTGCTGGTTTATGGGGTCCTCTGGACTCTGTAACACATGAACTAAAACAGAGGTTCTTTTTTTTTCTTTCTTTTGGTTTGGCTTCACGGACGAAGATTAATGGAGGGGTCATGTCCACGTCAGCTGCAGGCTCGTTTGTGGCTGACAAGTCCGATGCGGGACAGGCAGACACGGTTGCAGTGGTTGCAAGGGAAAATTGCTTGGTTGGGGTTGGGTGTTGGGTTTTTCCTCCTTTGTCTTTTGACAGTGAGGTGGGCTCTGCAGTCTTCTTCAAAGGAGGTTGCTGCCCGCCGAACTGCGAGGTGCCAAGATGCATGGTTTGAGGCGATATCAGCCCACTGGCGATGGTCAATGTGGCAGGCACCAAGAGCTTTCTTTAGGCAGTCCTTGTACCTCTTCTTTGGTGCACCTCTGTCTCGGTGGCCAGTGGAGAGCTCGCCATATAACACGATCTTGGGAAGGCGATGGTCCTCCATTCTGGAGACGTGACCTACCCAACGCAGCGTGGATTCGATGCTGTCGGCCTCTGCCATCTCGAGTACTTCGATATTGGAGATGAAGTTGCTCCAATGAAGGTTGAGGATGGAGCGGAGACAACGCTGGTGGAAGCGTTCTAGGAGCCGTAGGTGATACCGGTAAAGGACCCATGATTCGGAGCCGAACAGGAGTGTGGGTATGAAAACGGCTCTGTATACGCTAATCTTTGTGAGGTTTTTCAGTTGGTTGTTTTTCCAGACTCTTTTGTGTAGTCTTCCAAAGGCGCTATTTGCCTTGGCGAGTCTGTTGTCTATCTCGTTGTCGATCCTTGCATGCGATGAAATGGTGCAGCCGAGATAGGTAACCTGGTTGACCATTTTGAGTTTTGTGTGCCCGATGGAGATGTGGGGGGGCTGATAGTCATGGTGGGGAGTTGGCTGATGGAGGACCTCAGTTTTCTTCAGGCTGACTTCCAGGCCAAACATTTTGGCAGTTTCCGCAAAACAGGACGTCAAGCACTGAAGAGCTGGCTCTGAATGGGCAACTAAAGCGGCATCGTCTGCAAAGAGTAGTTCACAGACAAGTAATATTATGCAAAATTGCATTTAATCTGCATTTAGATGCATTTAGACACTCAGAGTCACTCCAGGGCTCCCATAGTCTCTGTAGCCACACAGACCAACAAATTTTGTGACCATGTTCACGGCAATAACTGATTCTGATTCTGAGAGTCAACAATGTAGCATATGGAGAGAGCAAATGGACTTGCAATGGTTAAAACTGATTCTTTTGATTATCCTGTACCCATCTTGCAAAATGTAGGGATCCAGTTCATTTTGCTATCTTGTGAATGATGCCTCCAGTTAGGTGAAACAGTTTATTAGATTAGATGTCTGCGTAGGTGATCTTCTCTTCCAGACATGATCTCCTATCAATGGGAGCAGTATTGAAATTATATCTTTTTTTTTAGACATGCAGCATTAGCTTTTGGACAAAGGGCAGAGGATCCAAAAAGAAAATAAATCAGGGAATAAGATTCAAGATTCAGGATTCAAAATTCTTTTATTGTCATGTGTGACAGAGTATTTAGCCTGATGAGGCCCTTCCAGACCATAAGCCATCGCCACCCAATTAACCTACAACCCCCATACATTTTGAAGAGAACTGATGCACACGGAGGTAACCCATGCAGTTATGGTCAGAACGTACAAACTCCTTACAGATAGATCACTCACCTCTGTTTATGAAGTGATCGGCATGGATGAAAAAGTCCAAGCTACGTGCAATGTTGACATTGCAGTTACCATTGGTTCAGGATAGGACTGCAACTTTGGATGCTGATTCTTCAGCTGACATTTTTTGAGAGAATATTTTACACAGCCATGGAGCAGAAAATCTCTGCTCTTCAGTAGCTGCATAAAAACATCGAGGCGGAATTTATTATGTAAATTCCATCCTGTAAATTTTCCACTGGGACCCCTACACATTTTTACGGAGCGGCTGCAGTATAAAATGACCGCAGCCACTCCGTAAGAAACAAGCTTAATGGATACGACGATCCCGCCCTCTACTGACAAACTCCACCACACAGGAAGGCTGTGTGAAAGTGCCCTGTATAAACGACCACATCGGGACACACCGCAGTGAAGTATGCTATTTTTTTTCGGAATAATTTGTGGAGAAAAAAACATCAATTAGCACACCTATCCAGCTATGTGATCTAGTACAAATCAAGCAATTGTGGATTCCAACCTTCATGAGTAGATGAATTACTTTGTAGATTGACGTTACATTTTTCTCAGGTGTTTACACTTCATTCACACCCGTTGCTATTTTTAAGATTGCCCTTAATAAGAGTAAATAATTTATCTTTGTAATGCTGATAAATGAGCATTACCACAGGTTACTTTTGACAAAATGGTCATCTGCTATTCATCTTATTTACTATGAAGCAGCGGCAGTTAAGTAGCTGTTAGTAGCACTCACATTTGTGGACTCTTGAAAGGTTAAAGAGACATGCTAACAACCTCCTTTGCTCAGTGATGATGCATACATGACTCATCGCATTTCTGCTCATGGATGAGACATTGACCAGCAACCATCAGTTTGTATATGATCACTGCATAGTTCACTGCAGTCAATGTTTGTGGCGTAGGAGGCTTACTGTATACGAAAGACAAAATACCACTATTTCTCCTTTGACCCTTGGCAAATGAATTGCACTATTTGTTTGTGTAGCAGCAGCCTGTGTTTCCCCCCCTCAATCTCTGTGCAGTGTTCATGGGGCTGAAAGAAGGCCTGGAGTGAGCACAGCCTGTCAGAATCCTCGAACTCTGCCACTGATGGACGATTTCCCCTCCAGTTCATTCTCCGACTCCTGTTGGAGATTCTCAAGTGCAGTTTGTGGCTTGTGTAGTAGGCAGCAGAGATGTAGAAACTTCTCTAGAGATACTGCAGAATATGCTTGGAGCAGGATAGATTGGGGAGCTGTGTCATTACTTTCTGCAAGGTTCCTGGTAGTCTGATGCCAATAATAAAAATGATAGTCAGCTATCATCACTGAGTACAGTGAACTCTGTGGTGCACTGGAAAATGTGTTGGCCTTCTCTAGATGGGTGTTTCAGCTATTCAAAGGTTAGGGGTTTGAGTCCCACTGAAGTCGCTTTTTGCGGGCAGTATGGTTCGAATAGCGGTTAGTGCAACACTGTTACGGTGCCATCGACCAGGATTCTAATCCGCTGCAGTCTGTAAAATCTTTGTACGTTCTCCCCATGTCTGAGTGGGTTTTCTTCAGGTCCTCTGGTTTCCTCCCACTCTTCAAAATTTATGGGGGATGTAGGCCAATTGGGTGAAATTGGGCACTACAGGATCTTTGGATGAAAGGGCCTGTTACCATACTGTATGTCTAAATTTAAGTTTAATTAAGCAAAATGTATCCCTTAAGCAGTGTGGCACCTATAACATGAAAGGCATTTGGAATGGCTAAGAATAAAAGTCATAAAATTCTCCGTAAAAAAAAATATATAATTTCCTATGAATGATTTATTTTCATGGTTGGTTATAACTTGTGTGTTCAGTGACTCATAGGGGGTTTTTATGCACAAAAACCGCATTATTGCCCGCTCAGGTTTTTTTTTAAATGTATCTAGCCCAGAGCAGTGTGTCGGCTTTTCAGAGCAAAAGTGGGTGGGATGTGCAGCACAGCAGTAGCCACCTTGCACAAGCCCCACCATCCCACTGCCTGACAGTCCCTCCACACCATGCCGCTGCCTTACAGCCCCATCAGGTGTGGGTGGTGTAAGAGAGCGCAGTGAGGGACTGGCTTGAGTGAGCAGGGTGGCATGAGCGAGCGCAGCCTGACAGCTCCACCGGCCACTCTGACAGCACAGTGGGGAATTGGGCTGTCAGCAAGATTTCAATCATCTTAAATTCCTGTTTGGAACCACTTTCAGCGGCAATCCTTATATGCAGAAGGTGGAGTGATTTCACTCCACCTCTGAGCGTACCCCCCTAGGTGGATGGAAGATAGAGCGAGTTCAAGCAGTCAATCCGTCTTCTGACCTTTTATGAAGGTAAGTGAAGCAAAGTAAAGGTGGAGAATCTCTATCGTTACAATTGCTTTTTTTCTCCCTACTATAAATGGCCCTTTCACACTTGCAAGTGGTCCCAGGAATTAACAGCCAATTGGCCAATTGGCATCTTCTCAATGCCAGCGTCCGATCATGTCATCTCACGACGGGGATTGACTGCCTTGACCCCTGGTGCAATTTTGTAAGTGTAGAATGAACAATTGCATTGTGGGATTTAAATAATGCTATTTTTGCGTGAGCATGTTAAACCCTGAGGGAAGTGTGCTGTAGAAGTGCTGGAGACCGAAGGTAACGCAGACACACCTCCTCCATTCCTCCTGTGAAGTCAGTATTATATTGAAATAGCAGGCAGGTGGAGAGAGCTATTTAAAAATTGATTTTTTTTTAATCAGATGTTATTTGGTGTGACTTTAAAAAGAGTTTAAACCGGTGAAAAGAGTCATTTACACAAACAAAAAATTTAAAAATGTCTTCTGCAAACTGGGGAGATAGGGAGGTGCAACAACTCCTCACCCGAAGCCTGGAGGAGGGAACTGGATATGAATTAATGGGCACAATTAAAGATGGATGATTTTATGAGGGCATTAAATCAAAGCTCAGGGGAATGGGATATCAGAGATACAAAAAAAACAGGTCATTAACAAGTTAAAGACATTAAAAAGGAGGCTTCACCAGGTCATGGACCATAATGGGAGGAGTAGTGCAGACTGTTGGGACTGGCCTCATTTTAACCTGGCATATGACATATGGGGTACAAGCAGGCAAGCTACATGACTCACCCTTGTAGGCAACCTGCAGGCTAGGAGTGGGACTGCTGTGCAATCCCTTGAATCTAGTTTGCAAACTGAGGAGGAGGAGCAGGAGGAGGAGGAGAAGGAGGAAGTTGAGATGCAGGAACTGGATGCCCCTTGTACCTCGTCTGTCACATATCCATCAACCACCCCTGTCCCTCATCCACTCCTAGTACATTCTCTCCCTCCCACCCCCACCAGTACCTCAGCCTCTCCCTCTGCCTCATCCCCGGCACTACTTCAGCTGACCAGCAGACTGCAACTGACCAGTCAACAGGCAAAAAAAAAACCACAGGAATCACACTACCTGCTGTACTGGGAGATGGTAAGACCCTTAATTTATTTTTTCCCCCAATGTCACTTCTGGTTTGAATCAATGGTCAAGATGTGGCATTTAATTTACATATGTGCCTCACCGCTGTCCAGGAGGCGGAAACATAAGCCCACAGAGAGGCAGGAGGAGGCAGTTGTGATGCATAGGCTTATATTGGAAATAGACATGATTGAACAGGAAAGAAAATAGCACTGAAGGGAAAGACATGCAGAGATGTTGCAGGGGGATAATGCAGGAGCAACAGAGTGCAAATCAGAAACCTGCCACCAACAGGCTGAAAATGATGGATTCGCACTGTTGATAACTGACATAAGGCTTCATCCATTGTGTAATTATGGAGTCCAACCTTGGCTCTCCACCATTCAGTCTCCTTCCTCCAGCGGCAGGCCTCCTGCCTCCCCCCCCTCACCAGATTCCCCCTCATTCCAACCATCATCTGCCACCATGATGCCACAAGCCTTATTGCATATCCCTCCCTCCTTGCATCTCCGTCAACACTCCCCATTCCATTCTCCTCCCTCTTATCACCCTACACAACCTTCCCCCTCCCACTGCTATCATCCAGCTCCAATACTGAACCCTCCCTATGGGCCAACCGTTATCACCCCACCTCAAACGAGGCACTCTTGGTTTCTCATGGTTGATGCTGAGGGTTCAGCTAAACACCCCCTCATTGGCCATTATCCCAACTCCTCCACTCACCTGCTGGAAAAAGAGGATGGAGATACCCAATGAAAAGTTTCACATGTGTTCATTGCTGAAGTTGTTCCATTTAAATATTCTGCATGGTGTTGAACTAAAGTTAAAGGTTTTTGAGAGTTAAGAGATGCCAAAGATGTTTCCTCCAAATGTTAGAGTTTTATTGAAGAAAATTCTTGCACCATTTTTACTCACAATTTTTTTGTCCATGTTTACACAATGGTTGCACATGATGTTCCAACGGTTATTAAACAGGTTTTATTATAAAGTTTAGATTTTACAGTTGCATTATGTTCCAAGACAAGCAATACAGTTTTATTTACTTTGAATGGAAATGAGTCAGTTATTATCTTCAATCCCACACAGGACTATCATAATGGCATCACATATGGTGGAGGGAGATCAGAGGCTTCACGCTGCCACTCTTCCAGGAAGACCTCCTTGTTAAGCTCACAGTTATTATGCAAGGTACAGAAGACAACAACAACCTCTGACACCAAGGTGGTATCAATATCTAATCATTTCGACAGGCCCCTCCAGCATCCTTTGAGACATTCTCCCCAACCATTCTGGCAGAGATCAGACTGAAGATGAATGTGTGCTTAGCTGTGATCAAAGTGGTGATGTTGCATGAATCCCTTCATCAGTCATTTTCTCAGTGGGTAGGTAGGGTCCCCAACCAACTGTGCAGGTATTTCCACACCAACATTTCTGGATGTCTGTGATAGCATCATTGAGAATGTATGGGTGACTCAGAGAAGAATGGAAAAATGGCAGTGTCAACTCACCAATATCATGTGTCACATCGAACACTTTAGATGATAACATGTACATGTTAAAGCATCATTACGCTTTGCCATTTTCAATTATGTCACTGGGGCATAGATGACTGCCTGCATCATTGGCCATTCTGTAAATGGGAGAGTTGATAAGAATGCGAGCATCATGGGTGCGACCTGGCCAACCCACATACACATCTGTGAAGAGGGAAATACAGAGGGTGAAAGCTAGATAACAGAATGCTTACATTTTCAGGTGAGGAAAACTGAAATTAATGGAAATATCAACTTTATTAGTTGTAGTTGACAACAACTTGCAGAACAATGAAGTGCCACCCTTTTTGATTGTGGCATATGGGCATATGTGTGCCATCAATGGCACCAGCACACATTGAATAACCACCCCTTCTTTCAAATGCCTCCATTGTCTCCTGAAGACACTCCCAGACAGCAGCCCTAAGAAACGTGGCATGAGGTTCTTTTTCACCACTGCGGACACCTGCTTGACCACTGTGAATACAGTGGAGATACCAACTCCAAAAAGAACACTGACAGAATGATATGCTCCAGGAGTGCCATACGACCACAAGGCAGTTGCAAGTCTGACCCGGGGTTCCAGTGGACTTATGAATTTCATGATCTTAAGCCTCAGGTGTGGCCCCAGTATCCCAGCAATGAAATCAAACATAGCATAAGACATTCATAGATTCCTAAGCCACTGGTCATCATTGTATTTTTCAAAGACAGAATACAGGTCCTTGAGGGGTCTCCCTCTTCCACATCCTTCTGCTATTATATACTCTTTCAAGATACCACATTTTTTTTTTAAAAACATCGGACTCTCAGCTCGGCCACACTCTCCTCCTCAAACACTTCAGAGGTTATATGCAAGATATCATTAAAATTCTGCCACCTAAGTTCAGATGTCCACTGTTTTTTTTAAGAACCAGTTACTCTTTGCACCAATTTGCAGATAAGGAGGTTGATAAGACCTGATTGCCAAGGGATAGATTCAAACATCTTCAGGACATCCAATGTGATCTGTCTGATGCCCGCCATTGTACAGAATGAGATAACGTCACTGCTACATTTTGTGTCATCTGGCACTTCCAATTGAAGGTAGAACCAGGATAGCTACTAGCAAGTGTGAAAGCATTCAGTGTCCCAGTGAAGAATTGTCAAGTGTGAAAAGCCAACCCCCCCATTCCTATCCTGGGACACTGAGCAGCTGATTTAGAGGGACACGTGAAAGCTATTCATAAGGAGACTGGGTTCTGAAGCAGAGGCTGGAGCACTTCATGTGCA
This sequence comes from Narcine bancroftii, assembly GCF_036971445.1. Taxonomy (NCBI): domain Eukaryota; kingdom Metazoa; phylum Chordata; class Chondrichthyes; order Torpediniformes; family Narcinidae; genus Narcine; species Narcine bancroftii. The sequence goes on along the minus strand of NC_091471.1, from coordinate 191,540,817 downwards.
ATCTTTTATTCCTGGAATCTTGGGAAGTCTGTAATGTTCATAAATGATCCCAATAGCATCTACTACAGAAAATAACACATCATTTGCCTTGATTAGAAAGCAACAGTGACCTGCCTGCTGTTGCCATCAGCAACCATGGGAGAATTATAGCATAGATTAATCACTGTTGATCGGCTCCTTAAACTCACATGGGATTAAATCCACAAATGTAATCTCTTCTCTTCCTTCTTTAAGTCCTGGTGCATGTCTCTGTCCTGCCTCTGACTCTTGTTGTCTTGATCCAGCTTTTACAGGTCACCCATTGGAATAAACATGGCAGTATCCTTTGTAAGGAGATGTAAAATATAGAAGTAGCAGTGAACTTCACCTGAGCCACTTGAAATAAACATTTCACAAGCAAAAATGACATTTTATTGCCAGTCTAAACATCAGGTACTGAATGAGCATCCACATGCACTGGAAACCAGAGTCTCAAGGACCATCTACATTTCCATATAACCATATAAACATTTACAGTATGGAAACAGGCGATATCGGCCCTTCTAGTCTGCAGCGTTTTACGTGAAACTCCACTAGTTCCACCTACCCTCTCCCTTGCCTATAATCCTCCAACCCCCTCACATCCATTTACTCATCTAACCTCCTCTTAAATGACAGGATTGTCCCTGCCACAACTACTTCTTCCATTAGATCATTCCACTCAGCCACCATTCTCTGAGTGAAGAACTATCCTCTTATATTACTCCTAAAGTTTTGCCCCCTAACCCTTAACTTATGACCCCTTGTTCCAATCTCCCCTACCTTCAGGGGAAAGAGCCTATTCAAATCTACTCTATCTATTCCCTTCATAATTTTAAATACCTCTATCAAATCCCCTCTCAACCATCTACACTCTGGTGAATAAAGTCCCAGTCTACTCAATCTTTCTCCAAACTCAAGATACTGCAATCCAAGCAACATTTTTGTAAACCTTTGCATCCTCTGTAAACCTTCTTTGCACGCTCATCGTTTTATTCCAAATAAAGAATCAGCTTTCCACTGCACTGCACTGAATGTTCCCATATCAGATTTCTAAGTTAAATGATCTTTCCTCAAACACTCCTTTTAAATGTTTCCTTATTACCTTTCTATTAGTTGATTTCTTGCTTTCTAATTAGATTTTACATCAGGCACCATCCTGTTCTCTGCTATAATTGCACAGCCAAAGACATCAACAGACATTGAATGTATTGAAAGGCATTAGTGATCCTCTCCTGTCCATATTAGAGGATCACCTGCAGACTGCCTTCAGGAAAGTGAATCTGAGGAAAACATCTGGTCCAGGTGGAGTACCCAGCCGAGTATTAAAATTCTGTGCTGACTAGCTTGCCAGTGAATTCATGGATATCTTCAATATCTCACTCTGGCAGGGTGTGGTACCCTCCTGTTTCAAACAGGCATCAATCGTATCAGTGCCCAAGAAGAGTGTAGTAACCTGCCTAAATGACTATTGACCAGTAGCACTTATATAAACAGCAATGAATTGTTTTGAAAGGCTGGCACATCAGCTCCTGCCTGAGCGGCAACATGGATCTGTTCCAATTCACCTATCATAGCAACAGGTCTATGATGGATGCCATCTCACTGGCTCTGCACAAAGCTCTGGAACACCTGGACAACAAAGATACATACACCAGGATATTCCTTATTAACTAACATTTGGAATTTAACACCACCATCCCCTTAAAGCTAATTGCAAACTCCAAGACCTGGGTCTCAAACCCCCCCCCCCCCACCCCATGGATTCCAGGTCCACAGGGTGCTCGCACGAAATTTCTGACTTCAACTAGAGTCTTCGTTGGATCATTTGTTAATCTGCAGATCGGGTCACTTTCATTCACCACTAGTACTGAAATGCCATTTCTGGAGTCGGTGACAAAAGTCCCCCCGAACAGCTATAATACATTTTCTTTTATCCTGATCCATAGCATACTGTATAATGTTACACCAGTCATAAAAGACTTCATCTTTTAATATTTAATATTCAATTAGTTCCTCACATATACAAAGTATCTCTGAGTTAGTATGCTTGCTGTATAATATTTTACCAATCATATGACCACAGGTTATCCATACTGTAGCTACTTTCTCGCATATGCAAAGTCTCAGGGTGCCAGTCAGCGCAGGTGATTAGTGCTCTATTGTTCTCTCAGATGTTGCTGCCATCTTCATTGCTCTGACATATTTTGTGTGTCAGCTTTTTGCTAATTTATTTCTTCTACTGTTTTCCTATCATGTTGCAAAGCCTGACTACACTATACGAGCCCCTAGGTCTACCTACAGTTTAGCCAACTTCCTCATTCCCCCCACCCTGTTGTGATTTTATCAACATCCCACTGTATAATTGTATTCTTGATTTCCTCACCTCCAGACCACAAACAGTGGTCTCCACCATCTTCATCAGTACTGGAGCACCACAGGGCTGTGTTCTTAGCACCCTGCTCGACTCACCTTACACCTATGGCTGTGTGACTCGGTTTGGCAACACCATCACCACCACAAATTTGCTGACAATCCCATAGTAGTGGGTTGTATAAAAAGGGGCATTGAGTCAGCATATGGGAGGGAGATAGAAAGCTTGGCAGAATGGTGCACCAACAACAACCTCGCAATGAACGTTACCAAAATCAATGAGCTGGTTGCTGACTTCAGGAAGAGAAAACCAGATATATATGATCCAATGATCATGGGGGAAATCAGAGGTGGAGAGGGAAAGCACACTTATGTTCTTGGGAGTTACTATCTTGGAGGATTTTTCCTAAACCCAATGAACAAATGCACGAAGAAAGAATGTCAGCACCTCTACTTCCTCAGAAGTTTGTGGAGATTTAATATGACATCAGAATCCCTGGCAAATTTCTACAGACGTGTGGTGGAAAATGTGCTGATCAGCTGCATCATGGCCTAGTATGGGGATTCTAATACCTCAGTCGAAAAGCCTTGCAAAAGGTAGTGGACACAGCCCAGGACATCACATGCAAAACACTCCCGACCATTGAGAACATCTACAGAGAACGCAGCTGTCAGAGAGCAGAAGCAATCATTAAGGATCCACACCACCTAGCATGTGCTCTACTCTCTCTGCAACCATCAGAAAAGAGTGTGTGGATGCCACAGGACTCATAGCACCAGGTCAGGTATAGCTGCTACCCTTCCATAATCAGACTCCTCAACAATAAACTCAATCACAGACTTATTTAAGGACTCTTATTTTTGCACTTTTTTTTAATTTCCTCTCTATATTGCACTGTCAGTGTGTTTACATTTCTTTATTTGTTTACATGTGTATGTTGTGTACAGTTTTTTTTGCACTACCAATAAGTGGTAATTCTGCCTCACCTGCAGAGAAAAAGAATCTCAAGAGTCAAATCTGAACCCTGAATTGGCAGGAGTGTGGTGGTGTGAGCAGTGGAAGAAACACAGCCACCATGTTGAGGGTCGTTAACGACTGTTTTTATTCAAATTCAGCACGTCCCTTTAAGGGTAGCATGAGTTCAGTCAACCTGGTGAATTGTGGCCTCATAATCGCTGCCCAGGGCATGCGCTGGAAGGGATGCTGGAGTCAGAGAGAAACCTCTGACGATGCCATTTCCCCATGGCTGCCCTGCCACATGGCGATACAAGCAGGGCCGGTTGACCATGAGGATGTGCGCTGCCGCAGACTATTAATATTACTAAAAATAATTTTAAAAGTCCTAAATTATAAAATCATTTATTAAATCTTTAACTTAAATCATTTACTAATGAATCCACAATCTGGCAACTCCAATTCTGCCCTTTGTCTGCCAGGCACAAAAATGCAGAGGCAGAATCTTTGGGATTATTTTCTTTTAAAACATCTGTTCCACAGTTTGTCCTGAAATTATTGTGGGAACACATTATCCAAGACTTACAAATTAATACAGAAATACTCTTTAGAACCATTGGTCACAGCCTGCATAATTTGTCCATTACCCTGATGCAGAAATATTATTACTAAGCAAAATTATTCTAATCTCAAAAATATGTTTGAATTAAGGCACTGGCAGTTCAACGATTCAAGGTGAAGTTTTATGCATGATGGATAGGGAGAGAAATGAGGAGGAGCATTGTAATATTGATTAGGGGGAAATAACAATGCAGTACACAGGGAGGATGCCTTGGAAGACAAGTAAGGTAGAACTTAACGCTCAGCTAGGACTATTTTAAAGACTTCCCAGCAGTCAGCAACAACAGATGCTTAGACAAATTGCAAGAGAAGTATAAAAGCAAAAGAAGCACAATTGTTGGGGGGGTGGTTTCAACTGTCCTTCAGTATGAGGGATTTTAAATGGGAAGGAATTTGTAAAGTATATCCAAGCAAGGTTTTTTTGGGGCAACTACACAGAAAGTCCATCGAGAAAAAGGGCTCCATTTGAAGAATTTTTTTAAATTAATTTTCACTTTGTGTTTTCAGTGGGTGATAATTTTGGGGGTAGTAATCACAATTCAAACATAGAAATGGAACAGGCTCTTTGGCTCACAATATCTGTGCTGAACATGGTGCCCAAATTAAGCTCATGCTCGCACATGAAACATATCCTATATTCCCTGTACATTCATGTATCTATACAAAAGCTTCTTAAACATTACAATCATTTCTGCTTCCACCATTAACTTTGACAACCCATTCCAGACACTCACTCTTTTTTCAAACATGATCCCTCAATAAGACACATCTTCCCTTTACTCCTTTCTCCACCTTCTTCCAGAACCACTACACTCATCCCTTCCAACTAATCGTCCCCTTGGCACCTAACCCTGTATATGCCTATAATGCTACACTTGCACCTATGCTTCTTCCTTCACCACCATTCGGGACTCCAAACAGTCCTTCCAAGTGAAGCAACACTCCACTTGTTAATCTGCAGGTGTTATCTACTACATCTGGTGGTTTTGTTGTGGCCTCCTGTAAGTTAAAGAAACCAGATGCCAACTGGGAGATTTTTCATTAGTGCTTAACTCTCTCCACTGCAATAGCGGGAACCTTCCAGTGGCCAACCTTTTAAATACCATGCTCCATTCCCACACCAACATGTCTATCCATGCACTGCCAAACCAAAGCCACCCACAATTGGAGGAATGGGACCCAATATGGCTCTCCAACCAGATGGCATTAACATCAACTTCTCCGGTTTCCATTTCACCCTTCCCCTGTCACTGCCGCTTTCCCTACCCCGTCTCCTTTCCTTCAACGCTCAACACTCTTCCCTTTCCATTCAGAGAGCTACCCCTCCCTCAGTTTTTGTCTCTTCTGCCCTCTCCCACTATAGAGGACTCTTTCCTTATTCTAACATATCCAAATTTCAGAGTATCATCTTCCAAAGTATGAGCTGCGATATCTCAAATTTAGATCTGTTTTATCCAACAAATCAAACTCTGGGGCTGCTATTTTATGTACTTTTAATTTGTTGATAAAATGGATAAACAGATAAACATTTTACATAGCTTCAGATTGTCTTTCATAATGATGAATAACAAAGTATTTACTGTATGATACAAACATATGTAGAGATACTAGCTGAAAGAGATACAAAAGCTTTTAAAGCAATACACAAACTTTAAAGAGACACAGGTTCAAAGAAAAAATTCTCATGCTCACGATTCCTTCACATCTTGTAGAATGAAAGGGCAAGCCATTAGCCTGGGCGGATATTATGACATATTATGACATATTTCATCAAGCTTTATGGTATCAGGGCACTTTGAGATCAAGAAAAAAGTGGTGCTAGGTCTTTTGAAAACTATTAAGAAGGATAATTTCCCAAACAATAATTCTCTTAAAGAGACAGGCACAAAATTAAAAACAACAGGTTTTAACCTTTACACTCACCTATATCCATCTATTACCTCTTGCCTGTTGGCCTGTGCTCCTCGCCCTACCCCCTCTTCCACCTTTTTATTCAGGTGCCTGTCTGCTTTTTGCTTCTTCCTTGACAAAGGACTCAGGCCCATAATTGTTGGTTATATATCTTTGCTTCTTATGAATGCCACGTGACATGCTGAGTTTCACCAGCACTTCTGAGCATTAAACTAGAATCACAGTGTCTGCAGACATTCTTGATTAACTGAGATATATTCCATACAGCCTTGGGAAATTATCCTTCTTAATAGTTTTCAAAAGACCTAGCACCACTTTTTTCTTGATCTCAAAGTGCCCTGATACATTATCACACCCAACACTGCACTTACTCTTCACCATGCGATTTATCTTGGTGAATGCTGGTACAAAGTAATCCAAAATTCCAACAAGTAAAGGACAAGAGGTATCAGACATTCCTCATATGATAGCTTTTTCATTTTCAGCATAATCGTTGTGAACCTCCTCTAAACCCTCTCCAAAGTCAGCACATCCTTTCTTAAATGAAGAGCGCAAAATTGCTTGCAATACACCAAATGAGGTCTCACCAGTGCCTTATAAAGCCTGAGCATCATTTCCCTGCTCTAATATTCTATACTGTTGGGTGGCACAGTTGGCATAGTTGGTTAGTGCAATCCCAGAGATCTGGATGGGACAACTATCTGTAAGGAGTTTGTACATTCTCCCCATATCTGTGTGGGTTTTAGCAGTAGGCTCTGGTTTCCTCCCACCCTTCTAAACGTACCTGGGGTGTAGATTAATGGAGTGTAAATTGGGCAGCATGGACCAAAATAGCCTGTTACTGTGCTGATTGTATAAATTAAAAAACCTCTTCTATACCTCATCCTCTTCAGGGTCGGTGCCAGAACAAGTCTTAACTGAGGACATTAGGGTAACAGGGTGGCACAATTTGCTGTACAAAAACTCATTCAGCAATGTGTTGGGAGGGGGGTTGGGGAGGCACTTACCATGTTAAATGAGGCATCCTGGCATCCATAGGCCATGTTTCTTAGTGCGTGCAGACACTAGTGCCAGCTGGGAAATACACAGTGGATTGGAGTACCGGGGCCACTAGCATTACTTCTGTTAGAGGGAGGGGGATGTGATGCTGGTGGCCCTGGTACTCCAATCCATTGCACATGCGTCAGCTGGAATTAGCACCTGTGTGCAAGAAACATGGCCCAGGATGCCACAAATGGAGGACAGCTGTTTAGCCTAAAACCAGACATCTGGCCATGCTAACATGGGTTGGTGGGTCATAATAGCTTGTTTACGGGTGGTAATGCCTGCAAAAGCCCCCCATTGGCTTTGACACTGATCCACTTCCTCTGACTTCAAACATAATTCACCCCTTAGTCCTCGCATGGTTGTGTCCTTTCCCCAGTTATCCTCCAGTTTTTACATTTCAAATCAAGTCAAGTTTATTGTCATCAGAGTGTACAAGTATAACCCAAGGAAACAGTGTTCTCCAGCCCTGTCACGTTGGGAAGAGTATCAGGTTCAGTGGGTTCACAGAGAGATGAGTCTGGACACAAGAGTTTCAATCACACATAACCTTCATTAACACAGGGGAAACAAATAGAGGAAGAATGTTAAATGGTGCATAATTACTAATTCATGAACAGGCATTCACCTTGGATATCAGTTAGACTCCAATAACAGTAGACTTATAATTGACCTGCTCACACGCTACACACACTATTTCACGTAAGTGACGATATAGATATTCACCTCAGAAATCAGTTGTACGCCGACGATAGTAAACCTATATTCAACCCCGCTCACACAGTATAAACAGGGACTCTTACATATGTTACTGAAAGTATCGATCTATCACAATACCATGGCTCAGCTTCAGTATAGAGCACACCTTACCTGCAACCCTTCCAGCGACATCCACAGTAGTGACCTAGCATGGAGCAGAGTCCAGGTCTTAGACCATAAAGCAGAGAGAAAGAATGTACCATGTGCTGGTTCTATATACGGTTTTAATCCGTGCTTCTAGCTAATAATAACCCCACTGATTTAAATTAGCCAATGGCAAGGTGTGCACTAATGGGTGGCTGGGGTCCAACCTTAATGGACAGGTGATGTCACATCTGAATAGGTTCCAGATGGGGCAGACATGTGACCATTCACAATATGCACGTTCCAGACAGGCAGGGAGGCCACACTTCCTCCACACACAACAGGTCCTCAGAGCAAAACATGCAGGCATACAACCAGACATAACACACATACAGGCAAACAATACATATGCAGGACAAGTATTTCAACTATACAAATAAATACATAAATATTGTTTCATGATGAGAAACTCAGATATACAGACAAATAGTACATATTCAGGACAAGTATTTTGTTTATAAAAATAAATAAATAAATATTGCTTTGTACAAATGAAAATCTCAGATGATTAGTGTGACCAGTTCCTTTGGTTGTACGGCATTTTCACTGCCCATGGGTAGAAGCTGTTCCTCATCCTAGTCATGCTGGCTCTGAAACTCCTGTATCTCTTCTCCGAGGGGAGCAGCTGAAAGATGCTGGGTGCAGGATGGAAGGGGTCCTCAATGATTTTGTGCGCCCTCCAGACAATGATCTTGGTAGATCATGTCAATGATGATGGGGGGAGGGGGGGGAGGAAGACTCCAGTGATCATCTCTGCCATTTTTATGGTCCTGTGGATTGATTTCCAATCCATTTCTCTATAGCAACCATTCCACATGGTGATGCAGCTGGCCAGTATGCTCTTGATAGAGCATCTATAGAAGGTTGACATATTGGTGGCTGGTAGCCTTATCTGCTTCATTCTTCTCAGGAAGTGCAATTGCTGTTGTACCTTCTTGGCAAGTGTGAAGATGTTGAATCTCCACAATAGATCACTAGTTAAGTGAACTTCAAGGAACTTGGTGCTCTGCACTCTCTCTATTACATAGTTGCTGATGTGTAGTGGAAGGTGCTCGTTCTTGGTTCTCCTGAAGTCCACGATCAACTCCTTCACCTTGTCCATGTTGAGATTCAGGTTGTTACCCTTGCATCATTTCATGATATTTTCCACCTCTTCTCTAGAGTGTGACTCATCATTTTTTCTGCAGCGGCCAACGACTGTTGTGTTATCTGCAAACATGATGACATTGTTGGAGCTGGATCTGGCAATGCAGTCGTGGGTCATTAGCGTGAATAGGAGTGGGCTGAGCACACAGCCTTGAGGTATCTGATAGTCACAGTCATTCTAGTGCAAAAAATGTGACATAATAGTGCAGATAGTCCTTTTGTGCTGTCAGAGCTCTCTATGATTAGTGAAACAAGGGAAGGTTCAAGAATCTGACAGCTGTTGGAAAGAACATTTTCCTGAACCTTGAGGTGCTGATCTTCAGAGTTCTGTACCTTCTGCTCAAAGGTAATCGTGAAAACAGATTGTGATCAGGGTGATGGGGGTCCTTTACAATGATGGTTGTCTCCTTGAGGTGGGGCCTCGCATGGGTATCGGCAATGGATGGGAGGTCCTATCTCCTCAAACTCCTTAGATAGTAGAGCCATTGGTGTTTCTTCATTGTTGCCTCATTGTGCTGGTTCTTCTAAAATATGCATTCGCAGGAACTTGAAGATACTGTCTCCCTCCATCTCTGTCCAATTAATGAAGGAAGGTATGTGGTCCTTCTGAAAAATTAACAATAAGATCCTTGGTCCTAGTGAAGCTGAGAGCCATATTGATGTTCTGGCACCACCCAAAAAGATTCACAATTGCCATCCTGCATTCCGATTCATCATTTCTAGTTATTCAACCAATCCTGGTGATGTCGACAGCAAATTTATAAATTGAATTGAAGCTGAACCTGTCTTCAGTCATAGATGGAGAGGGAATCGAGCAGGGAAGTAAGCAGGCAGTCATGGGTTACTCCTATGTTGATGGTCAATTAAGAGGAGGTGATGTTTACCATTCTGCACTGATGGGGGACTGCCGATGAGGAAATTGAGGATCTGGTTCAGAGGGATGGTCATAGTCCAAATTCCTTTATCTTGGTCATGAGATTTGCTAGTATGATGGTGTAGAACACTGTTCTGTCTTGAAGGATCATCTTGTGATCTAATGCAGACCGGTGGACCAGTGAGATGACATATGCTGTGATGATAGGCAAACTGGAGTAGGTCCAGGTCCTTCCTGAGATATGAGTTGATTCACTCCAATACTAACATCACAATGCATTTCATTAGGGTAGATGTCAGTGCCACTGGCCAAGAGATATTGAGAATCACTGGAATAATGGATGCCCTTCCACTTAAGAAGCGGCCTATCCTGGATACACAACATCTAGTCATTTTTCAGGAAGGCGAGCAAGGTTACAGGCCATCATCCTCTCAATTTTCTACAGATGTTCTTTCGAGAGCATCCTGGCCAGCTCCATCACGGTCTGGTACAGTTGCCGTAGAGCAGTGGATCTCAACTGTTTTTTTTCCCCCCACTCACCTACCACCTTAACTAATTCCCTACCAAGTGCTAAGGCACAGGATGGATAGTAAGGGATTACTTAAGGTAGTATGTGAGTGGAAAAAAAAGTGGAGAATCACTACTGTAGAGTATCAGATTGGTGGTCAATCCACAGGACAAAAAGAGTGGCGGAGAGGATCTCTGGGGTCTCCCTCCATTTTCCAAACCAATTGAAATAGTAAATTTTCAATGCAGTGGACTCAGACGTAGGCAACTATTTTCGGTTTTAGAATATTCCAACATGGTGTATCTAGCAACCTCCTCCAGATATCAATGCATGTTGGGCTCAGGCACATCTACTTTCAGCTCACCATCCATTAGGTTTAGTTGGCAGCACTCTACCCTTTAGAAGGTTGTGGGACAAACCCAATACCAGATTTGTCATAGACTGGCACCTCATTTTGGGGCTGAACTAGTGCAGCTTTGTGGTATGCTAAAAAATATGGTCCATCTGTATGGTCAGGAAAGGAAGAAGGGGACATTCATGTCGTGACCTTCAAGGCATCCCACAATGCTTGAGGGTTACAGATGTGAATCAGGAAATGCAGGAGCCAACTTGAACTCAAAAGGCTCTCACAAACATCAATGCAAAAAAGATCAAAATAATCTCTTTTCATGATATTGGTTCAACATTAAATATGGGTCTGAACCTAACAGGATAACTCCCTTCAAAAATAGTGTTTTATTTTCTTACATCCTTGTGAAGGATCAGATAAGGCCTTATTTTCACAATAAAAGTGCCCACATTAGCACTGCATTCCTCCTTGAGTATAAAAAGACTTTAACTCTTTTCTTGTTTGTCAGTAATTTTTGTCTAGGAAAAGTGTGTCTAATGACAACATGTAGAAATGACAAGGTGCTACAGTGGTGGTAACGGTGTATTGAGAAAAAATGTAAAACTCTTTTTTTTGGTTTTGTAAATTATTTATTGTGAATAAAGTATATTTTTGGAAATAAATGTCCTCCCTGCTGCAGCATCCTAGATTTTTATATTCACTTCTCCACAATCTTCTGTCTGAAGCCACTTTCAAGCAGGGTAAACACCTGACCGTAAAGGCGGAGGTTCTTTGCCCTTACGCTCAAAGAGGTAGCTTTCTGAAAGCGCCATGGCCGGCTCTGAGGCACCAATTCTAACCCTTTTCTGGGAAGGATAATCGGTGGAGCGCTGCACTCTGCCGCCTTACCTGAATGTACAGCCGCTGCCCACGATCCATCTCCCCACTCACCCCTCTCCCTCCAGACATCCCTCAAGGCAGGGGCAGCGGGCCGTCAGACAGCGGGGGCTGGCGGAAGCCGGTGCAACAGCGGGGGCCGGCAGGAGCCATCAGGGCAGCGGGAGCCGGTGGGGCAGCAGGGGCTACCTGGAGCTGTTGGGGCAGCGGGGGCCAGCAGGATCCGATAGGGCAGAAGAGGTCGGCGGGAGCCGCTCTCTGCAGCTCAAAACATGGCAGAGCAATGGCTGTCTTCCCTACCCATAATTCCTCACACAGCTGGAACTGTTCTGGGAAACAAAGAGGGGTTCCAGCTGCATGGGGGATTATGGGTAGGGACAGCCATTGCTCTGCCGCATATTAAGAGAGGTGGCGCTATGGTACCAATTGCCCCGGCTCCATCGGCTCTGGAAGGCACTACGAGGCACCTCTTGATATGACTGGGATGCTGGAGCAGCCTTTTAGGGTTGCTGTCTGAAAGATGTTTTAAGTTTTCGATCCACTCTTGTAGCCGTCCTCCAGGCGGAGGCCTGACATGAAATGGCCTTGAGTCAGAGGCAAGTATCCTACCCAATAATCCACATTGACACTGTAAATGTTGGATATTCAAATTGATTTAAGACAATGGGATTCTGCTCAACAACCCTTTATCAAACAAAATAGAATTAACTTGCAGCTCAGTTGATGCTGTTTGTGGAATCTTGGCTTTTGTATGTCAAATTATGAAAATTTCTATTGGATTTTTTGATGCGATAAAAAGATGTGATGAATGCAATCTAAATGTGAACGTTTACTATTTTCCCCTTTAAAATAGAACAGCCTCCATGAAATACTCTCACTTTTTTCTCCAATCTGGGATTGGGTAGTTAAGAATATTAATTTACAACAATTTAGATTTCTGAGCAGTACATTTATAGCTGCACTACAATCATATATGGTTCATCATATATGCTGAACCAAGCCATGAAAGACCCCAACAATGAAGACGCTGTTTACATCCGGTACTGCACGGATGGCAGTCTCTTCAATCTGAGGCGCCTGCAAGCTCACACCAAGACACAAGAGAAACTTGTCCGTGAACTACTCTTTGCAGATGATGCCGCTTTAGTTGCCCATTCAGAGCCAGCTCTTCAGCGCTTGACATCCTGCTTTGCGGAAACTGCCAAAATGTTTGGCCTGGAAGTCAGCCTGAAGAAAACTGAGGTCCTCCATCAGCCAGCTCCCCACCATGACTACCAGCCCCCCCACATCTCCATCGGGCACACAAAACTCAAAACGGTCAACCAGTTTACCTATCTCGGCTGCACCATTTCATCAGATGCAAGGATCGACAATGAGATAGACAACAGACTCGCCAAGGCAAATAGCGCCATTGGAAGACTACACAAAAGAGTCTGGAAAAACAACCAACTGAAAAACCTCACAAAGATAAGCGTATACAGAGCCGTTGTCATACCCACACTCCTGTTCGGCTCCGAATCATGGGTCCTCTACCGGCACCACCTACGGCTCCTAGAACGCTTCCACCAGCGTTGTCTCCGCTCCATCCTCAACATCCATTGGAGCGCTTACACCCCAAGCGTCAAAGTACTCGAGATGGCAGAGGTCGACAGCATCGAGTCCACGCTGCTGAAGATCCAGCTGCGCTGGATGGGTCACGTCTCCAGAATGGAGGACCATCGCCTTCCCAAGATCGTGTTATATGGCGAGCTCCCCACTGGCCACCGTGACAGAGGTGCACCAAAGAAAAGGTACAAGGACTGCCTAAAGAAATCTCTTGGTGCCTGCCACATTGACCACCGCCAGTGGGCTGATAACGCCTCAAACCGTGCATCTTGGCGCCTCACAGTTTGGCGGGCAGCAACTTCCTTTGAAGAAGACCGCAGAGCCCACCTCACTGACAAAAGGCAAAGGAGGAAAAACCCAACACCCAACCCCAACCAACCAATTTTCCCTTACAACCGCTGCAATCGTGTCTGCCTGTCCCGCATCGGACTTGTCAGCCACAAACGAGCCTGCAGCTGACGTGGACTTTTTACCCCCTCCATAAATCTTCGTCCGCGAAGCCAAGCCAAAGAAAAAAAAACAATCATATATGATTTTTACACATCATTCGTGGATTTTTCCATTATTAATAGCCTCTGGGTTGGAAAATACATGTACACTTTTTTTTTAATATGCACACAGTTTATAAAAGTGTGGTAAAATCTACTGCAATTATTGATTAAAATAAGTGAATTTCAAGCTTTTTCTTTCCACTCACATACCACCTTAAGTAATCCCTTACTAATCACCACTACCTATCTTTGGTGGGCTATCAGTGAGGGAGTGGGGTGGTGGGCTTCAGACTGTTCAAACTGAGGAGTCTTGAGGAAAAACCCATAGACCAGCTTGCTCACAATCTGGCAGACCTAGTGTCAAATCTAGGGTTAAAGTTCAGGTTAGTTTGTCAATATGAGAGCAGCAGGATAATCATCCCTCTTGCGTTCAGTGGTCTCCTCTCTCAGAGGTTCTGTGCCACCTTTGGTTGGCCCAGCTTTCATTACACTGTGCCTGTTTCTTAGTGGGATCAGTGTCTTATTTCCTTTCTAGTACTTGTGCATTTTGATATGTCCTGGGGTACGTTTATTGTCTTCATAGTGTGTGACCTTGTATTCATACCTTAGGGTTAAGGTTAGGTGTGGGGTTTCAGGGTAGCATTGGCATATAAGAGCCCTCATTTCAGCAAGGAATTAAAAAAAAAAATTTTTGTGTATTTATGGGTAAGTATTGACTGCTATTGAAATATGTAGCTACAGTATAGCAGAAAAAATACTTCGAGAGAACATGCAACTTGGACAACATGGATTTTTTTAATATTAATACTGCTGTAATTTATAAGAGAAAACAAAAACAGCTCAGCTCAAGTAGGAATAGGGTAGCATGGTTGGCATCGTGTCTGTGCAACACTTTGACAGTAGCAGCGATCTGGCGGGACCTAGTATTTGAATCCCATGTTGTCTGTAAATAGTTTGTACATTCTCCTTGTGTCTGTGTGGGTTTTCTTCGAGGGCTCTGGTTTCCTCCCACCCTTCAAAATCGTTCCGGGGGTGTAGGTTAATGGGATGTAAATCAGGTGACGCATCAGGCTGAATTGGCCTGTTACAGTACTATAGGTCTAAATTTGATTTAAAAATTAAAAAGAAAATCATTTTATAAAAACCAGCTGCTGCTTTTGGTCTGTGCGCTGGCCCTGCTGTTCTGCTCTCTCTTGGTTGCCCGCTGTTGGTCCCCATGCTGGTCTCACTGCCCCGCTTTCTCCCAGCGGCCTGCTGTTTGTTCCCACATTGGTCCCACTGCTCCGCTCTCTCCAGGGAGAGGGTGGGGAGCATAGTGCTGGGATCAGTTTGGGGACTGGTGGTACACTGTTGTGGGTGGAGTGGAGCAATGGGATCAGGGTGGGGACCGGTGGCGGGCTGTCGGGGGAGCGGAGTGAGGAGATCTGTGTGGGTACCAACAGCGGACCCCTGGGAGAGAGCGGGTCCACATAAGAGATGCTAGTGAGTCACACAGCAACAATGATCACTGTCGACATTACTCACCATTTTCATCCTAATTTCAATTTAACATCTTAAGACCTGGTGGGTATTTTTGAGCGATTTTTGGTGGGGGGATAAAAGTGGGTCTTACATGCCATCAATACGGTATGTGCTAAAAATTGCTGCAACATGTATTTTTAGTCATCGCAAATAACAGCAGGAGGTGTGCATTAAATATTTACATCCACTTGATGTGGCCCGCTGATTTGTAGCTGCATTTAAATAGGATCTAGTTACCAGGTTACATTTCATTCAAATGTATAAATTTAAACTATTAATAATGCTAATTTATTGCAAATCATTAACTGTGAACAACCAAATTTACCATTAACAGAGTTTATGTTTGCAGTTTTTATTGAATGCAATATGTTATTGCCACATCACAGAAATAACTGAAAATTGTTATGAGAGTGTTAAAATGTTAATGGTTTTTGATCAATGGCTTCTTCTTAGCTTTTCAAATAATTTGGTCATTTGAAGTATTTTAAACCTTGACGGTTAGAGAACCATTTGGTGAGAAAACAAAAGATCAGGGTCAGTGATAAGGAAACTTCATATTCCAAATTGGGAGCAAAATATTGCGAGCAATCATTTACATTATGTCCTATTAAGTTAGCAAAATGATGCCTGATTTGTTTATTTGCTCCTTCCTTCCTCACTAGAAAGGCCAGTAATTATTGCCTTCTCTTATTGTCCTTGGTGTATGTGGTGGTGAGCTGTTTTGTTGAATCACTGTAGTGTTTTTGGATATTCCCAGAGTTTTCAGATTGAGATGGAGAAACATTAAGGAATGGTGAAGATGACTTGGAGGGGAACCTGCAGATCGTGATGCTCCCATTCACATGCTGCTATATTCCTTGGCGGTGAAGACCACAGGTTTGGGTCGTGCCATTGGAGCAGCCTGGACAAATTACTACAATGCATTTTGTAGATGGTATACACTTATCATGGTATACACTTATACACATCCACCAGTGGATGGCATGCCTATCAAGCATTTTTATGGTTTCAAAAATCTGTGCATAATCACTAGCCGAGTGTATGTTGGGGGGTGGGGGGATTAGTGTGGGGGAGGCTTCCTTTGGCATTAGACACTCCTGGAAGAATGAGAGACTATAAGGTTCATGAGGAGGAGGAGTATTCTTAGGTGTAAGCCATAACTGCAAAGGGTTTTTAAGAGGACATTTGTTAGACCACAGATTGCAGGAGTAGTAAGATCCCCGATACTCACTAGTATCTGATCCAGACTAACTGCTGTCAAGAAAATGAGTCCATGTTGCCTCCTATGGACAGTGATTGAATACAATCGATCTACAATGAATATTCTGACAGGATCCATTCAATGCTCTACATACGTTGAAATGACTACCCATACAATCTTGATGCTCCATATAAAACCTTTCTGCTAATTGATGTCACACTGCTTCATGCTGCCTTAATTTGATCACAAGCCTTCTTGCGCAAAAAGGATCCATTGTTCAATTGCATAACACATCACAGCCATTGAATTCCTGCCAGCAGACCTTTTATGAGATAACTTCTGGTGATAACTTCTGGCTCCTGTGCCTCCCATTTCCAAATTTCCAAATTTCCAAATTTCCAAATCTTAGCTACAAAGTGATTATACGTATTGGAACACTGCCTTCACACTCTAACCTTTAAATCACGCAGGGTGAATTTCTTGGCTGGTCATCACCATTGATGGTGACAAACTCAGTAGCAGTATTTTGCAAATTGGCCAACATTGTCCATTCCAGGGGAATTAGAAAATGAAGGCCCTCCTCTTTTAATATATTTCCTGCTGCCTCCAATTGGGAATCATCTTCTCTTCCTCGTAGAACTGTGTAAATGAATATTGAATTCCATATTGGAGTAATGTGGTGGCTATGCATGTTGTAAGATCTGGTGTGTGAGATTTCCCAATATTGGTAATTGTGCGTGGATGTGAATGATCTGGTCCAGGTTCTAATTGATGAAGGTCATTGCCAGGAGATTGTGGCTATAATGTTGTCACTGATCTAAGACTCCATCTGTTCTGACTTCTCTTTCAAAATGTATTCTTGAGAATAAACTGATCATTTGAAATTCCAAGATTTATTGATTCCACCTTCTCCACCAAATCTCCACCGCCATGCCCAATAATTGATAACCCCAACTACCTTTTCAATCCATTCTTACTCTTAAACCCTCCAGAATAATTCCTAGAGTCCACTCCAGCCAATTCTCACCTTTCCTCTTATCATATGCAATTAATGCCTTTTGTCTGTTCTTCTGTACTCCTCCCCTCTCCCATTTTTCCCCTTGCTTTTCCCAGTATTTAATTCAGATGCTATATTTCTTCACTCGTAACTTGAGGAAGGGCTCAGACCTCAAACATTGGTAGTATCTTTATATCCTATGGATGGTGAGAGAACAGCTGAGTTCCTCCAGCATTTCTGTGTTTTAAATTTAAAGTTAGACATACAGCACAGTAACAGGCCATTTTTGTCCACGAGCCGATGCCACCCAATTAGCCTACAATACCCAGTAAATTTTGAACGGTGGGAAGAAACCAGAGCCCCCAGAGGAAACCCACGCAGACACAGTGAAAATGTACAACTCCTTACAGACAGCATGGGATTTGAACCCAGGTCCCAATTGCTGGACAAATTTAGCGTGGTGCCTTTTCAAAAGCAAAAGCATTGCTGAAGTCAGCCGTCAAGTATCATCAGGGACTGTATAAGCCTGTACAAAAAAAAGATGGTAGTAATTTCAATTACTACTAGAGATTAGAAAAACCTTTAAGGCTTACAAGCAGTGAATGGTATGTCTAGCTTTTAATTAATAACAAGCTTTTGCTAACTGTATTCCCACTGTAGTGCCTAGTTTCAATTCGAGTTTGCCCAGAGCACGAATAATCAATTTAGTTCCATTGAAGTCTGACCTTCAATAACTGTGTAAAAGGTGAAAGAAGTAGTTGATAGCCCCAAAATCTGAACTGCATCCATATCTGTGGAAGATTGCTGCTTTATTTTTGCCACAGTGTTTGCAGTATTTAGGAGAATGATCCTTTAGTTATTATTCATGTAATTAGAGGCTAAAAGAAGACTGATTTATTACTTTGAAAGATTACTGATATGGCTGGAGATGGGTCAGGTATGAATGTGTGCATCTTTGAAGTATACTGTGAAAAACGAACATCAACGGATTATATTTTCTGGACCTTGATAACCATCTAATTGGTTATTGATGAAAGGAAAGTTTTTATTTTGTGGGTGCATGAATGCTGTTGTGAATCATGTGACTTAAAAATCTCCAGCCATTAAACATTATAACATAACATGACATAACAATTACAGCACGGAAACAGGCCATTAGGCCCTTCTAGTCCGCACCGAACCAAACACTCATCTCAAGTCCCACCTACCTGCACAATGACCATAATCCTCCACCTTCTTCTAATCCATATACCTGTCCAGCTTTTTCTTAAATAATAAAATTGACTCTGCCGCACTATTTCTCCTGGAAGCTCGTTCCACACACCTACCACTCTCTGAGTAAAGAAGTTCCCCCTCATGTTACCTCTAAACCTCTGCCCCTTAACTCTTAACTTATGTCCTCTTGTTTCAATCTCTCCTACTCTTAACGGAAATAGTCTATCCACATCCACTCTGTCCATCCCTTTCATAATCTTAAATACCTCTATCAAATCCCCTCTCAACCTTCTACGCTCCAAAGAATAAAGACCTAATCTGCTCAATCTCTCCCTGTACTCTAGATGCTTAAACCCAGGTAACATTCTGGTAAATCTTCTCTGCACTCTCTCCACTCTGTTTATATCCTTCCTATAATTAGGCGACCAGAACTGCACACAGAACTCTAAATTAGGCCGCACCAACGCATTATACAATCTCAACATCACTTCCCAACTCCTATATTCCATGCAATGATTGATAAAGGCCAGCATACTAAAAGCCTTCTTCACCATCCTATTCACATGAGTTTCTACCTTCAGGGAATGATGTACCGTTACTCCTAAATCCTTCTGCTCTTCTGTATTCATCAATGCTGTCCCATTTACTACGTATGTCCTGTTCTGATTCTTCTTACCAAAATGAAGCACCTCACACTTATCAGCATTAAATTCCATCTGCCATTTTTCAGCCCACTTTTCTAAGCAGCCCAAATCCCTCTGCAATCCTTGAAAACCTTCTTCATTATCCACTATTCCACCTATCTTTGTATCGTCTGCATATTTACTAATCCAATTCACCACCCCATCATCTAGATCATTAATGTATATAACGAACAACAATGGGCCCAATACAAATCGCTGAGGCACACCACTGGTCACCGGCCTCCAACCTGACAGACAATTTCCACTACCACTCTCTGGCCTCTCCCTTTCAGCCAATGTTCAATCCATTTGACTATCTCAAAATTTATACCTAAAGACTGCACCTTCCTAACTAACCTTCCATGTGGTACCTTATCGAAAGCCTTACTGAAGTCCATATAGACAACATCCACTGCGCTACCCTCATCCACATTCCTAGTCACCTCTTCAAAAAATTCAATCAGATTGGTCAAACAGGACCTTCCGCCCACAAATCCATGTTGAGTGCTCCTGATCAGACCCTGTCTATCCAGATATTTATAAGTACTATCTCTAAGAACTTTCTCCATTAATTTACCTAACCACAGATGTCAAACTTACTGGCCGATAATTTCCAGGCTTCCTCCTTGAACCCTTTTTAAATAACGGAACCACATGCGCAATACGCCAATCCTCCGGCACTATCCCCATCTCTAATGACATTTGGAAAATTACCGTCAGAGCCTCTGCTATTTCCTCCTTTACTTCTCTCAATGTCCTGGGGAAGATCCCGTCTGGTCCTGGAGACTTATCCACCTTTATATTCCTCAAAAGCCCTAACACTACATCTTTCATAATCACTATATTCTCCATATTTACCCAATTTGCTTTTTTTATCTCACATATCCCAATATCCTTCTCCTTGGTGAATACCGAAGAAAAGAAACTGTTCAATATCTCCCCCATATCTCTAGGCTCCACACACAGTTTTCCGCTCTGAATCTCTAAGGGACCAATTTTGTCTCTCACTTTCCTTTTACCATTAACATATTTGTAGAACCCTTTTGGATTAATTTTCACCCTGCTTGCTATAGTCTCCTCATACCTTCTTTTAGCTTTCCTAATTCCTCTCTTAAGATTCCTCTTGCATTCAATGTATTTTTCAAACATCTCCTTAATTCCATGCTTCTTAAACCTAATGTACACCTCCCTTTTTCTTTGAACCAAGTTTCCAATATTCCTTGAAAACCACGGCTCTCTCAAACCTTTTGCCCCTCCTTTTAACCTAACAGGAACATAAAGCTTTTGCACTCTCAAAATCTGATCTTTAAAAGACTTCCATCTCTCTACTACATACTGCCTATAAAACAAATTGTCCCAATGCACACCCTGTAAGTCCTTTCGCATCTCCTCAAATCTAGCTTTTCCCCAATCAAAAACCTCAACCCTTGGCCCTGACTTATCTCTTTCCATAATGACATTGAAGCTGATGGCATTATGATCACTGCACCCGAAGTGCTCGCCAACACTAACCTCCGTCACTTGACCCATCCCATTTGCCAACAGTAGATTTAACACTGGTCCTTCTCTGGTCGGCACCTCTACATATTGTTGTAAAAAACTATCTTGCACACATTTCACAAACTCTAACCCATCCAGTCCTTTCACAGAATGTGTTTCCCAATCTATATGTGGAAAATTAAAATCTCCCATAATTACAACCCTGTGCTTATCACAAATATCCACTATCTCCCTACAGATTTGCTCCTCTAGGTCTCGGTCCCCTCCGGGTGGTCTATAATACACCCCTACAAGTGTAACCTCTTCTTTCCCACTCCTCAGTTCCACCCAAATAGCCTCCGTGGACGAGCCCTCTAATCTATCCTGCCTAAGCACCGCTGTAATATTCTCCCTGACAAGCAATGCAACACTACCTCCTCTTGCCCCTCCGACTCTATCACACCTAAAGCAACGAAACCCAGGGATATTCAGCTGCCAATCACATCCCTCCTGCAACCATGTCTCACTAATCGCTACCACATCATACTTCCAAGTATCAATCCACACCTTCAGCACATCCACCTTTTTTACAATACTCCTGGCATTAAAATATATGAATTTCAGTTATATACCCTTTGGTCCACCAAGACAATCTAATCATAAAACACCTGTTTTTACATTAACTGTACACTTACACATTTTATTGTCCCACATGCCTATTGATTCCCCCCACTCCCACATTCCCAGGTCACTCACCTAAATGCACGAGGACCAATTAACCAACCAACCTGTATGCTTTGGGAGGTTGGAGAAAAATGCTTGCAAAACTGAAGCAGTTGCTACTACATGCCCTGTCATGGCTGGAAGGACTCAATGATATGGAGGTGGCTCATGAAATTCTAGTTTTACTGGACCGCCATCTATTTTAGGTTCCTAGCTTCAGGAAGATGTTACCTTCCTATGACAGATACAAAAGTTAACACAAAATGGTAGCTGGACATGTAAACAGATAAAAGTGCCCTATGGTGAATGCCCTATAATCTTGACAACTTCTAGCAGGTCTTAAAATTAACCTATTCTTTTCAAGAAGCAAGAGGACAGACAGCTATATTCTTAGCTGTGGCCTATAAGGTAGCTTTCCTAGCCCATACTTGAAAGCAATCTGCCATGACCAAACACAGTTCGAAAATTAACTTTATTTTGATTGTTCTTTCTTTGTTTGATGAGATTTGCTGACTTGGGAAAAAAACACACCAAGATAATCTTTGAACCCATTGATCCTGAAAATTCTCACCCTACCAACGGACTCCACTTTCAACCATTTATTCTAATTATAGTCACTCAATTACAGTTTCCGGTTGCTTCAACTCTGATCAATCTCAGTAGAGCTTGAGTGAGAGACTGATTCCACGCATGCAGATGAAGCTCAGGAATTAAAATCTCCTGGACATCATGATGTGGTGTGTATGGTTTCCAATAACTCCACTCTGCTGGCATTGTCCTGCGCATAACTGGTGATGTCATTTGCGCTGTTTTAGAATACATGCCGTATTTCTTAGCAGCAGATATTAATCACCATCTTTCCATGTCCTGTACGAGATCAGCTGACCATGACTGAAGAAGCCTGACCACACTACTTGGATGAACTCCCATGTTTCAAGTCGTCCAGGGCTGGAAATTGGCTCAGTTTAGTTGCAACTCCTGAAGTGAATGTGAAATCCAAGTACAAGCATAGAAATCTCTCAAGTAAATTTCTAAGATAAAAGAAGAAATGTTTAAATAAAGCAAAACATCCCAAGCTGTTAATTCCGGCATGAAAAGTAATTCATTTTATTCAGCCAAATCTCAGTTATCTTGTAAGACTTCATGCTGTACTTTGCAATCATAACATGGGTTTCATCATAGAGAAAGGTGCATTGCAATTGCATCATGTTGCATATGTACTATGAGTTGGGACAATAATTGCTGATGTCATATCATCACCCCTATGAAGATCGTATCATGTGATTTATCTGTTTTTAAGAAAGACACAGTAGCAATGTTTCCAGGCAGCCTAACCTCTTTTATTAATAACCTCACTTTGATTTTAGTTTCATTTATCAACAAAATCTTAAGAGAATAGACTGAGAGAGTAATTTCTATTTTCCATTTCAAGACATGATGCCAATCTGTAAATCAACAATAAGATTCAATAACTGATTGAAAATGTGCTCTGGACGTGTTTTTCGTATAATTTGTCATCTCATAAGATCAATTTGTAGATTTAATGTAATTTGTTTAGTGCAATATAAAATGGTAAATGGAAAAAGAAAATAATACAATTGGAAATTTTGGTGAGACCACATTTCATCTCTCATGTTTTATTCATGGCAATGGGAACATATTACTTTACAGATATCTTTCACAGAAACTGAAATGTGATCATCTAATTATGAACCACAGTCTTTTAATAGAACTTTCAATATAAAAGATAAAACTCCAATTATTTTTACCTGTCTGTTAATTTAGAACCAGTATTGAGGCATGGTGTTCATTGCTCTGGCAGTGCGGATACATTTCATTTTTTAGGTACTCCTCTGACTTTCACTAATATACTAGTGAATAAAAACATATCATTATTCACAAGCAGTATTTTGTTCAAGAAAGTTTAAAGGTCAGGTTGGCATTTGTCTTTGATAATTTAAGTGAAGTTTACGAGATTAATACTTCTCAGGATTTCTTCTCTCTTTGGCTTGGCTTCGCGGACGAAGATTTATGGAGGGGGTAAATGTCCACGTCAGCTGCAGGCTCGTTGGTGGCTGACAAGTCCGATGCGGGACAGGCAGACACGTTGCAGGGGAAAATTGGTTGGTTGGGGTTGGGTGTTGGGTTTTTCCTCCTTTGCCTTTTGTCAGTGAGGTGGGCTCTGTGGTCTTCTTCAAAGGAGGTTGCTGCCCGCCAAATTGTGAGGCGCCAAGATGCACGGTTTGAGGCGAGATCAGCCCACTGGCGGTGGTCAATGGGGCAGGCACCAAGAGATTTCTTTAGGCAATCCTTGTACCTTTTCTTTGGTGCACCTCTGTCACGGTGGCCAGTGGAGAGCTCGCCATATAACACAATCTTGGGAAGGCGATGGTCCTCCATTCTGGAGACGTGACAGGATTATTTCAATCTAAACACCTTACCAAAATACATTATAACTAAATAGATTGCCTCATAATTTAAAATAATCTATAATTATTCAAATTAACAGGAAGGTACTGTTAATTGCCTTCAAGGAATACATTTATAATCTTGTTTTATTTCAGATTATCACACTGCTACTGATAAGACCAGACAGAAGTGGTTATAATCCCACTAAATGTGCAGAATAAAAATAAAATGGGCTACTTTTCTTGCATTATACTTCCTCAGGGTTTCACACATTCATCTGCAAGATTATCAGTTTTATTTAAATGTTTTTTTCTGCCACTGGATCTATCACTGTCGGCTGGTGGCATGGTGTCAGGATAACAACCACGAAATGAAAGAGCTGGTGATTGATTTAGGAAACCGAAGGGAGCACAGATCTTTGTATATACTGCAACAATACTGAGGTGGAGATGGTGGAAAGCTTCAAGTTCCTCAAAGTAAATATCATCAATAACCTGTTGTAAATCAACTACATTGACAATTCAATCAAGAAAGTGCACTAATGACTACTTCCTCAGAAGCCTAAGGATGTTGGCATGACCTCTCTATATCTCCTGTTGTCTTGGGAAAGCTGGAAACATACAAAAGGATCCATTCTCACCCTGGTCACAATCTCTTCTTCCCCCATTCCATCAGGCAGAATATATGAGAGTTTGAAAATCAGAAACTTCAGATTTAAGAACAGTTTCTTTCCTGTTGTTATTCGATATTTAAATGGATCGCTTACTGGAGAAAGAAGTTGCCCTCACACTGTTTTAATGGCACTTATCTGTATCCTGGACTTTTTTCTTGTAACACCATACCCTGCACTTTTGTTTTATCATTGCACCAGCTGCTTTGGAAGTATGAGTTGTCTTGCCTGGATGGCATGCCAAAAATTGCATTTCAACCAACACACACCAATGGCATCATGAAGAAAGCCTCTACTTCCTCAGGAGTTTGCGGAGGAGCTAGTGGAGTTGTTCAAGTGAACCGGTACGGACTTGAAGGGCTGACGTGGCCTGTTTCCGTGCTGTAAACGGTTATATGGTTATATGGTTATATGGTTATCTGGTCTGTTTAAATTTGCTCTTGTAGCAGCAGCTACACTGCTACTGAAAGAACACACAACCAGACGGGTTGAGCTCAGTGAGCAGAACTGATTTTTTGCAGGCTGCTGGACCGGACTTATACTCCCAGCCCGGACCTGGCTGAGAACTGCGCTGGGGGGGGGGGGCGCTAACGTCACCCGGGTGTCACGTGGTCCCCCAGCGCGGGTTTCTGAGCCCTGTGCTGAGAAGAAGGGCAAACCCCTGACGGTGTTGTTTTGGCTGGCTGTCCCGCCGCGTGGATTTCAAGCGGGGCCAGTTCGCCTGCCTTGTGGTGTACCGCCACACTCTGTCGCTTTCAGGGAAGCTCTCAATGCAACCATAAATTCTGAATTCAAACCAGTCTAAAAAGACTCAGCATAGATTTAAACCTTTTCAATGCTGGCATGTGCAGTTCATTCTGAAGAGGGAAATGTATAATCTTCTTTCATGTCTGTGTGGCTTTTTCATTCCCTTCTGCCCAATTGTAAACTTCAGTAATTTACAAGCCTTTAATATATTACAGTCTTGACATCTAGAAGAGACTGAAACCAAGATTATCAAAGTCTTTTTTTTTAAATACTAGGATTATATCAACAGAAACAAAGGGGTGTAATATTGTTGGTATTGACCCTTCTTCACTGAGATGAAATTGCAACATAAACAGATGTCACTGTTGGAGTCATAGAGTCCTCTCTGATTTTCCCTTTCCAAATCATCATCCAGCCCTTTAATCTTGACAGGGCTGTTTTCATAGGAGACTATGCCAATCATACTACAATGTATTAAATTGATATTAATACATTAATCCCTGTTAATTATTTTAGATGTTTAAGTTTATTTGTTCATAAAATACCTAGTACAATGAGAAGGGCTCTTCTGCAAATAGACTAATAGGTTATCTCTAACATTATACACAGTTGTGTATAGGGCACAATTTACAGAATATGGGATTACAATGAAAAGGAAGAACAGTTAGCACCAAGAAAGGGCACCTCCATTATCCTGACTATAGTCTACAACCCTCCACAGTCAGTTATTAACCTTGCACTGGAAGAATCAACAAATGATCCTACTGCATATCCTCATGCCTTCAACAAGGCCAGCGTAAAGATCTTTCCAAACTGCCACTAGCATGTCTTTGACAACACCAGGGGATTGAACACTCTCAACCACTGCTACACCACCATGAAGGATGCTGACCGTTCCATTTCACACCCCCTCTTTGGAAAGTCGCATCACCTTCCCATGCTCCTCCTTCCTGGATACAGACAGAAGCTGAAGAGCACAGTACCAGCAATGAAAGCTGTAATGTAATGGTTTGGGGAGGTGAAAGAGCGTCTTTGTGTTTGTCTGGAGTCAGTGGACTGGTCCATGTTCGAGGAGTCAGTGGCAGATCTGAATGGATATGCTACAGCTCTCATCGATTTAATCAGAAAATGTGGAGACAAATGTGCTCCTCTTAAGATTATCCAGATGTATCCCAACAGAAGCCATGGATGAACCAAGAGCTCCATAAACCATTGGAGACCAGATCGATAGAGTTCAGGTCAGAAGACTTGGAAATACACAGAAAGATCGGGTACATTATCCAGTGACAATTCTGGACCAAGCTGGAGTCTCAGACTGATAGTTGACTGCTATGGCAGGCCTTTCATGCCATCACCTCTTATAAAATGAAACAAGGCAGGATCATCAACTGAGATATATCACTTCCAGATGAGCTTGATGTCTTTTATGCTCACTTCTAAAGAGAAACAATGAAGAACTCTTCTGAACATACACTGCCTCCAGCAATTGTGTGCTCCTATTTTATGAGGTTGACATGAATAAAATCTTTAAAGAGAGTGAACCCTTAACAAGAGTTCAGCCCAGATGGTATACCTGGCTGAATCTTCAAAACCTGTGTGAATCAACTGGCTGGAAATTTTGAAAGTAATTTTCAATCTCTCGCTGTTGTCAGAGGTGTGCACTCATAGCCTGTTTCAAAAGGACATCTATTATTCCGGTGCCCAAGAAGACCAAGGTGACATCCATCAACAACCATCAGCTGGTTGCATTTACATCTACATGATGAAATGCTTTGAGGGGTTGGTTATGGAGCTGATCAACTCCTGTCTCAGGAAGGAACTGAACCCATTTCAATTCACCTAAGACCACAACAGATCCCATCTCACTCAAGAGAATTAGATCATCTGGACCACAGGAACACCTACATCAGACTGTTGTTAATTGACTACAGTTTGATGTTCAACACCATCATACCAGCAAAACTCATGACCAAACTGAGGGATCTGGGACTATGTCCTTTCTTCTGTAAGTGGATCCTTGATATCCTCATCAGCAGACCCCAATCAGTCCGAATCGGCAACATCACATTGACCATTGACGCAGGGGCATCCCAAAGCTGCATGCTCAGTCACCTTTTCTGCTCCCTGTACACTCGTGACTACATAGCCAAGTTCAGGTCTCACACCATCTTTAAATTCGCTGACGACGCCACCGTCGTTGGCCACATAATTGTAAATGATGAGTCGGATTACATTATGGAGATTGCGAATCTAGTTTGATGGTTCCAATGCAATAATCTTGCTCTCAACATCGCCAAGACTAAATAACATTGATCTCAGGCTGAAGAATCACCTACCTGTCTGCATTGATGAGCTGGAGCTAGAGAAAGCTTTGTTCCTTTAACTACTTGTTGTTCGACATTTCAGAAGACCTCTCCATAAAGTAACGTCATAAAGGATCCCCATCACCTTGGTCGCAAACTCTTCTCACTGCTGTCTTCAGACAGAAGGTACAGATGTCTAAACCCAGCACCTCTAGGTTCAAGAACAGTTTTTTTTCAATGTTTATCCAGCTCTGGAACCTTCCTTTGCTACTCTAATTATAGACTGTACTGGCACCTTAAAAAAGAACTCTATACTCTTGGAACACTTTTTTCTTGCATTATGACAACTGTGAATATTTATTATCTATCTTTTGAATTTACTGCAGCAAAGAAAAATTTTGGTAGATATGTTGATTATGCAATGTATATGACAATAAACTTTTTACCTTAAGCTTTCACCCTGATTGGAGGAGGGAGAAGGGATTGTGTCTGAACTGTGGAGAGTCTTTCATCTTTCAGATGGCTGCCTTTCCAAGCTGATGTAGATGTAGATGTAGCCCTTGGAGAGGAGGAAGGTTTGCTTTATATTTTGAGTTGCATTCACCGCCTTCTTTATTTTCTTCTAATCTTGAGCAGAGCAGCTCCCATACCATACTGTGATGCATTCAGCAAGTATGCATTGATGGTGCAAATGTGGAGGGTAAAAGGGGTATGACACATTTCCTTAGTCTTCTAAAAAGGGAGGAAGCTTTGATGCTTTTTCTTGACCATTACATTGATGTGCTTGTTGCAGGTCAGGTCACTGAGGTTATCCATTCTTTCAATTTCAGTGCTATTAACGTGAATGAGGATGTGACTTCTGTCCTCTCTCCTGATGTTGATGATCATCTCCTCTGTCTTAGTGACGTTGAAAGAGAGGTTGTCATCTTGGCACCATATCACTAGGTTTTCACTCTCTTTCTGCATTCAGTCTCATTGTTATTTACTGCAGTGCCATTGGCAAATTTCAAAATTTTAGTTAGTCTGGTATTTGGATGCACAATCACGGTGGTAGATGGAACATAGTAGAGGGCTGAGTGCACATCCTTGACGAGCGGTGGTGTTGAGTATATTTGTGGAGGAGATGTTATTACTCATTTTCAATAGTTGTGGTCTGTTAGACACAAAGTAAAGGATCCAGTTGCAGAGAGGGTGCTGAAGGCTCAATCCTGAAGTTTGGGAATGAGTTTTCTGGAGGTTATAGTATTGAAGGCAGAGTGTCCTTAACATCCAAGTGTTTAGGGCTAAGGAGAAAACATCTGCCGTGGATCTGTTCAAAGTGAAGTGGGTCAAGGCTGGTTGGAAGCCTCAAGTTGACGTGAGCCATGACCAGCCTTTAATGCACTTCATTGTGTGGACATCAAAGCCACCAGTCAGTGGTCATTTAGGCCCTATTATTATACTTTTCTTCAGTACTGGTATGATGGTGGACTTCTTGAAACAACATCCTTGAGAAGACCATAAGAACTTTGGAACATCCTTCAGAGCATCCAATCTGAGCTTGAGTCCAATTGCGTTGGTGATATCCAGCAATATGCCAAGTACAATCACCCAGAGTCATGAAATCAACAATGTTGAGACAAATGTGCCAGAAGAACATATGAAAACAGACAGTATGAGGCTCACCAGGGGGAATTGATTCATGGAGTTAATAATATCTGGAGATGATTCTTGAGAGATATCAAATGCATCTCGCAGTGTAGATTACAATGAACAACGAGACTGAGAGATAAGTTATTCCTTCAATAAAGGATGTTTTGTTCATTGTTCACAGCAACATAAATAAACTACACACACAAGACACAATGAAAAAATTCTAATAAAGGACAGATCTAGATCCCCCTTCAAAAATCTATTGGTGCTTCGTTTGGTGGCACTTTTATTCTGATCATGAACATGCGGCAGCACTGTAGCAAGCATAGAATCTGCAAGATTGGAAGGTTCACGAAGGCAGTAACCTTCACCAACAAAGTAGGAGCCAACCATGTTTCTGCAGTCTGAGGAAAGGCAGGCCAATGAGCCACTACTGACCTATCGCTTAGTCTGGAACATGAAGGCATTAAAAAAGGAGTTAAGTATTTCAAGAAAATATAGGCCTTATTGTTATTGGCATATCTGGTACATATCCCACCATATCATCGAGTCCCCTCTATTCTGTGTAGAAAATACACAGTAATTCTCTCTGCTGAATGCACCCTGTTATTGAATATAAGCCATGTAATCGGGAAATAATTGTTCTGTAATTTAGGAATGGAGGCCAAGAAGTTACCATTGCAAAACAAAACCTTTACAAGTTATTTGGCTCAGAGCTCACATCCCAGATTCCAACTTTCCATTCCTACACCATCTCCCATCCTCTTCCAAAGTGGGTAGTGAAACCAAGGCTTATGCCCTTCCTTATTTACCAGATGCTGGAGATGCACTCTTCTGTAGAGGCAAATATTATCTGGTTTCTATATTAGTATATTTACGGTACCGCTTGTTTAGAATTTTTACCAATTCTGTGAAGGTTACAGTGTCTGGGTTTTTTTGAGAATGTGAGGGGCAGGGGTCAGTCAGTGTGTCTTGTTTGATGGTTGGTAAGAACACGTCTCAATAATGTTTGATGACTTCAACCTCAAGTTATGGTATTTCAAATATCTCAAACTATTTTAAATATTTCAAGTTATCAAGTAATTTCAAAGAATTGTAATAATTAACAATGTTTCTACAAGTGAAGAAATTGTATTCTATCAAAGATGAAATGCAGCACAGTTTGAAATTGTATTTACATCAATAAACAACATTAAACTGAACTTATTGTTGGATTTTGTTATGGAACAGATATCGAGTTGGTGAGCACAATAATCTAAGATAAACATTTTGACATTCAGAAGAGAATAGGTCTCTACACATGCCAGAAGAGTTTTAGTTCCTATTATTGACATTTTGTATGACATCAGAAACTCTGGCAAATTTCTTCAGATTTGTGGGTGAAAGTGGGCTGACCAGTTACATGAGGACACCAATACCTCTGAATGAGGTAGTGGACACAGCCCAGAACAACACAGGCCACCATGAAGAACATCTTCAGGGAACACAGCCATCAGAGAGCAGCAGCAACCATCAAGAATCCACACCACCCAGCACCACGCTCTGTTCTCACTGCTACCATCAGGAAAG
This sequence comes from Narcine bancroftii, assembly GCF_036971445.1. Lineage (NCBI taxonomy): Eukaryota > Metazoa > Chordata > Chondrichthyes > Torpediniformes > Narcinidae > Narcine > Narcine bancroftii. The sequence goes on along the minus strand of NC_091471.1, from coordinate 191,509,994 downwards.
AGGTATAGGTGCCACGAGACTAGTTCCAGCAGGTTCAGGAACAGCTGCTACCCTCCACCATCAGACTCCTCAACAGCAAACTCAATCAGGAACTCAATTTAGGATCCTATTTTATTGATTGTTCGTTTTTCTCTCTGTATTGCACAGTCAATTTGCTTACATGTCTTTATTTGTTTACATGTGTATGTTGCATACAGTGTTTGTTTGGACTACCAGTAAGTGGTAATTCTGGCTCACCCACAAAAAAATGAATCATGTATGTACTCTTACACTAAATCTGAAATCTGAAAATCTGATGTATAACTAACTATTATTGATATATGACTGTCAGAACTAGAGCTCACCAATGGTCAGATCCCCAAGGCCTTGGATTTCTGACCCGAATTTGCACCTTCATTTACAACTTTCATACAATTATTGGCATTACTGAAAACAGTGTGGCTTCAAATTTACACATCACTAACAGCTTTGACTGGCATTCATCTCCATAGTTAAGTGAGGATCTCAACTGAATAAACTGAAATATTCTTTGAGCGAAAATGATTTGCTTAATAAAGCAGTTGCACATGGGTTAAGATAACACCTTGAAACACACCATGACACATCATGGACATTAGTCTTCACTCCATTAAGGACATGTACAAGAGGCTGTGTCTCCAAAAAACAGCCTCTATCATCAAGGATCCTTACCACCCAAGCCATGCTCTCTTCTCACTGCTACCATCAGGAAGAAAGTACAGGGGGCTGGAGATGAACACCCAGTTGTATAAAAACCGCTTCTTCCCCTCCACCATCAGATTTCTAAATGGACAATGAACCATGGACACGACCTCACCTTTTGACTTCTTTTGCACTAATTTATTTACTTTTAGAAATGTCGTTTATTGGAATTTTTGCACTTGTGATTGCTGCTGCAAAGCAACAAATTTCAAGAGGCTTGTTCGTGACAATAAAACCTGATTCTGAAAAACTAACAGCTGTCATGCATTCCTCCTCTTTCCTCATGGCTGTGTCTTTTCACAAAAATACAGAATGCAGGAAACAATGTTGATTCTGATGTGAAGTGAACCTTTATTGTCATGCGCCCTCTGCTCTGCCAAGTCATCCGAATGACATTTCAAGATCTTTGTTTTGTAATGATGCTAGTTGGAATGTTAACCACATTGCCTCTACTCCCTGTGTTTATCTTCGTAGTAGGATAATGGCGAAGTTCAGGAAACCTTGTCCCTGAGCAGCTCCCCTCACTGTTTGTTTTCACCTACAGAAATTGAGTTTACAGTTTCATTAACACATTCAATGGCAGGTAATTTTTTTTTTGTTGAGTTTCGATAAAGATATTTATGGAATAGTGCACCAATAAAACAAAACAAAATTTTGGGCAGCACAATATTTAACTTATTTAACTATTGTAATGTGTGTGTGTAAGTTCAGCAAAGTTCTTTGGTTCACAGTCCAATCTCTTTAGGTTCTCCCCAAGGGACTTCAATCCTCACATCTCCCGAAGACAAGCAGGTTGTTGAATTGATCAACCAGTGTAAATTACCTCTATAACACAGAGAGTAATGGGTGCTTGGAATGCATTGCCAGAGGTGCTGGTGGAGGCTGGTACAATAGAAACATTTAAAAAAACTATTAGGTAGGCACATGGATGTTAGAAAATGGAGGCCTATAGGACTACGTGGGGGGGGAGAGGGTTAGATTTGAGGTGGAGTAGGATCACATAGGTTGGCATAACATCGTGGGTGGAAGGATCTGTACTGTGCTGCACTGTTTTATATATTCCTGGGGCCTCGTTGTCAAAGTATCTTTGATGATCCCCAGCTCTTTGAATCCAGACTACATTTCTGGAGACCTCACTGTCAGGTCATCACTCCACCTATCCCAGGCTCTCATTTTCTGAGGCTCCTCCTCAGACAGACAGAGACCATACAAAGACGGAGGAAAAATTTACAGCAGGCTATTCAATAGAGATGTTGTCTATAACTCTCGGGTGCTCACTTCTCCACAGAGCCTGACTTTCATTCCCAGGAGCCAATGAAGACATCTCCTTTATCTCCAACACTGACTCCCACCCCACCCACTGTTTCCTCCTGTATTCCCAGCTTCACTCAGTCAGAGGTCTCTTTTCATTCCAGGTTCGCCAGATTAGTACTGCACGTATCATGAATGGTGAAAGCCATTCAGCAATTTTTAAAAATGCCAGGAGATTCTGTTGGCATTCTCTTAAGAGTGCAGTGTCACATTGCCAGCTCCTGCTGATTTTAATGAAGGTGAATTGGAATCTGGAGCAATAAGCCTGCTTGCTTACCTCCTAACAAATCTCTGAATTGTTGTCAGATCATCATTAAGTGTGTATCTCTCTGCATTAGAGAATGGAAGCCATGAGCTGTCACATAGAATGCTTGTGATCTGATCAGGAACAGACTGGTTATACTTGATTTCAAAACACTATTGCCACCACATTCTTTCATTGTTGAGGACAGGCAATTTGAATTGTTTGTTATTTTCAATGACAAATCTTTTAAATAGTGGCTTTTTTCTGAAGATGAAAGAAGGGAACCTTCTTCAGACTGCTTTGCTCCAGACCATGCCTCGCCTTATTACATTCCTTATATTCCATGGGATGCTGGGGCTTAGAAACATAAAATGTTTAAACGTGTGGCATGAGAAACATTGCAAAGCTGCACCTTTAAGACCATTAAAACCTTCAAGAGTTTACAGTACAAATCAAAACAAAAGCATAGCAGTTAGTGCAATGCTATTACTCCATCACAGTCTGTAAGGAATTTGTATGTTCTCCCTGTGTCCATGTGGGTTTCTTCCGGGTGCTCTGGTTCCCTCCTAAGTTTCAAAGATGTATGTGGTGTGTGACAGAGTATATAAAATATGTTTTTGGGAGATTAATTGGGAAAGGTTTGTTTGTGTAGGTCACATACAAGCACTTTAAAACAGATCTTATTTAAAATACAGGAGCTCTTCCCCATGCGAGATATCTCGGGGCCAACAGTCTTTGTAAAAGCTTTGGAAATTGCCCAAGAGATTTAACTTATGGATTGTTGTTTACAAAAAGGCAACAGATGAAAGATCTTGTTGGAGCTGCAGATTGTTTGGAGCTGTTCTAAGAGGGTCATGTGGTTTGACAAGTAGAGAGAGTGAAACAGGCTTTGTTTCAGAGAAAAAGAGAGAGAGACACACACACACACACACACACACACACACACACACACACACACACACACACACACACACACACACACACACACACACACACACACACACACACACACACACACACAGATCACTTCTGGGACTGGAATAGGACAAGCTGGCAAGCTTGTGGAAAACCCCATGTGGAAGACAGGTTGTAAGTGCTTGATTCAGCCTAGTCAAAGCCTTTGAGATTCATGCAAGTGGAGAGATGATTGGCTGTCTAATGTTTCACTTAGAATAAGAGAAACAAAAAGGCACTCTAGTGACCTGAAAGAAAGAGGTTATCATCTAGAGAAGCCTGAAAGGGGAAAGTTTTGTCAGCAAGACACTGAAGTGGCTGGGTGTCTGTCATACAACAAATTTCTCTCTGAAAACCGAAAAGAACCATCCTGAGTGGTGACCATTTATCTTTCAAGCACCAAAGCCTGGTAGACTTTATAAATGTTAAATTCTGTGCACAGTATAAGAATTGTCTGCAACCAGTTAACTTGGAGAAATGAGAAGTGAGATTGGACAGTGAACCAAAGAACTTTTCTGAACTTGCACATACGTTACATACATGTGCGCTTAGAATTTGAAGGAGGTTAAGTTAGGTTAAGTAAGTCAATAGTGATTTTAAAGTTTGATTCTATTTTCATGTTTAAAGATAATTAAAAGCAACTTTTGTTTAAGTAACCATTTGTCTTGGTAAAAATCTATTGCTGCTGGGTTTTGGGGTCCTCTGGGCTCATAACAGGGGAGTAGATTAATTAGTCACAGAGGTGTATTTGGGTGACATGGACTCATGGGCATGAAGGGCCTGTTATCATGTGTGGGGGTAGGAGGAGAAGAAAGTCAGTGAAAGTAGTGGCCATGCACAGTTTCTCAAAGTGTTAAGTACCAAACTCTGATAAGGTTCCTCATATCATTTGGATTCTTTCTTATCTGACAGGTCATCATGTATATGCTCGGAGCAGCAGCCATTTAGTTTAATTTGGCATCATGTTCAGTACAGATATATTGTGCTGAGGGATCTCTTCCTGTGCTGTATTGGACCTTTCTATGATCTACATTCAATGCTTAGAACTACCATCATCTGCAGTTTTATTTTTCCTTTGGGCTCTCTAGTGAAATTTATTTCCAGAATTTTTCTGCAGAACATAGAACTTGCATGTTGATATAATTGTATAGATGCTGAAATCAAGAGTCAATGACAAACTCCAGAAATAACTGTGTAGGTCAAGAGGCATATGTGGAGGCAAAAGTTTGGTCAGTGTTTTTCAGGAAACATTGTGTCAGGTCTGAGAGTGTGGCGAGAAGATATTCAGAATAAGGAGCTAAGAGGGACAGTTGATGCAGAAACTTGTAGGTGATAGGAAGAAAACGGTGTGATAGGAATAATAGGTAGATGAAGCCACTCAGGAGAGGGAGAAGTTTTGAGACAGAGGTTGGTGAGCAATAGGTAGAAAGAGATAAGGAGTAGATGAAACCAGGTTGGGGAGGGGGTAGGGGTGAAGAGAGAGAAATCAGAGTCCTTGGCCAGGAACCAGATAAGGGAAGGTTGATGGGCAGATGGAACAACATAGGGTAGCAATAGGAAATGTAGACCAGGGTCAAAAATCTCAAGTGGATAGGTGTATGGGTAATTGGCAGATGAAACCTTGTGAGGAATGGCAACCAATCTAGAAAATGGGGAACAGAGGGGCAAGTTAAAAGTGAACAAAGAAGAGAGAAACTTGGTGGATGAAGAGGAGTGAGAATGGAACGCAGGGGGTGTGGGTTACCTGACATTGGAAAATACATTGTTCATAGCAATGCTTTTCCAGATTGCATCTGACCTTACCATAACAGTGGAGAAGGCCAAGGACAGACGGACTAGCGAGGGAACGGGGAAGGGAGTTGAAATGACATGAAATAGCAACTCAAGATGGCTATTGAAGATAGAATACAGGTGCACTACCAAATGACTGCCTCATCTAGCCTTGGCATCACCAGGAGCAGCACATTGGAGAAGGTGGACGTGAATCTATGCTCAAAATGTAAAATAAACTTCCCTCCCCTCCATGAACTCCATTGCCTAGGAAAATCAACAAATATAACCCTGGACACGCTTGGGAAAAAAAAGCTTAAGAGTATGGAAGCCCGCACCAATAGACTTAAAGACAATTTCTTCCCTGCCGCCATAAGGCTGTTGATTGAACTCCATTACAGTGTAATCATGCTACCCCTGCTTGGTGATCTTTCATTTCATTGCAATCCTATACTCCATAGTTGTGCACTTCACACAGCTGTATAAACATTAGAGTTAACCTGTTAATCCGCTCACAGTAGAACTCACTGGATGTTTTGTGACAAACAAGCTTAAATTTAAATAGTAAAACGTTCAAAAGAGTTTTCCAAGGGCATTATCAAATGAAAAAAATTGCAAAATTCTCAAAATATATGAGTGTAAATTGCAATAAGTCAGTCCGTGGTTGAAGGGCCCCTTTCTGTGCTTTGACTCTCAGTGACTTTGACTCTAAAGAGACAAGTTTTAAGGGAATTTATTGAGGTGAGCTTGGTGCATTGGCAGCTGATGTTATTGCCACCAGTGGTGAAGCATTTTAAATTATGGAATGCCAATATCTCACCAGATGATCTGACTGAAATAAGAAGGGGCAGGGTAATGGAGGAATTTGAAAACAGAAAGTAAACTTCACTTCTGAGGCATTTGCTGAATTAATTGGCAGGTAGAAAGATGATGTAAGAACAGAACATAGTGAATTTTTAGAATGGACTTTGCAAGATTAGGCTTTCTGGTAGTCTCCTTGGGAAAGGAGAGTAGGGGTCAGTCATGACTCACCTTCAATTTGGGAACTCTGATATGGATAAATATAAAAATTCCACATTTAAAGGAGGAGGAATAGTTAGGGCATTTTTTTTCATATTCTAATGGAATAGAATATGACATTTTTCTTGACTAAGGTGACTTTATAAAATGGTAGTAGTGTTGCATCATTCTATGACAACAGTTTGCTTTGACCAGATTGTTAGCTTTAGTTAAAGAAAAAGCAGGTTGGCATGTTTGCTGATCTATTTAATAGATGCCCCACATGAAAAGCACCTTTTCTGAAAGCATTGATAAGGAGGCTACTGCACGAATACTTCATGAAAATTGAATGGTTGAAAGGATATCTGTGGATGGCAAAAATGTAAACATTAATGAGTATTCTACATGTCATTCTATATTCTTGTTGGCCTTTCAAGACATATATATTTATTATTTGGAAGAAAAACTTTTAAAAAAACTGTGTGTGTAGGGTGAAATTCTTTAACATGGGAACACCCACAAGATATTTAATGCTCAGAAAATATTTTTCATTAATCCACTAATTTCCATTTTGGAGAAAAAAACTTCCAATTAGAATGTGGTGTATGTGTGCATCATAGCAAAGAATCACTATGATTTCTGAAGGTTAATTGTCATTTGTTTGTGATAGGGACATGCAATATCATTTCAGTATCTTTTTCCAAAGTGATCCTTGAGTTGCATAAAAATGAATGTATTTATGACAGACGCCTCAGAAGAAAGGCAATATTCTGCATATTTATTTCTATAAAAGCAATATTCTTGATGACCTTCAAGGCTTTTGTGGGATGGATTGCTAATGTATGTATGTTATGTGGAAGCACAAGAATAAGATTAAGAGCAACTGATGCAGAAATTTAACAAGGTAAAGGGCAAAGAATGGGTGGAAATGAAAATTAAACTGGACAAAAATCTTTTAAAAATGGAAAGCAGGTTTCAATCATAATGATTATTAACCAGAGTTAAAAAGAAATGGATTCCATCAAACAATATGCCTCATGAAGAATAAACAAGAAAAACGAATTTAAATAAACACACAAATAAAAAGATAAAATGTACTTAGATGCAAGTGGGAAAAGAACAAAATGGAACTTGAAGTCAGAAGGAAGAAGTGACAAGAAAGATAAAATTAAGATTAAAAACTGCTTGATTGAGTTTTACTGTGCAGAAACAGGCCCTTTGGCCCAACTTGTCCAAGAAAATATCAAGATCTAACTTCCTTGGCTTGCATATAAGGGACAACCTCTCCTGGACACACAACCCATCCTTATTAGTCAGGAGTGTTTACACTTCCTAAGGAGTCTGAGGAGGGCAAGGCTACTGTCCCCCATCCTGACAACCTTTTCACAGCAACACAACTGAGGGTCCTGTCTGGTTCCATCATTGTGTGGTATAGTAGCTCTAAAGTATTAAATCCGAAGTCTATATAGACAATTGTTAAAACAACCAAGAGGATCACAGGGTAAACTGGCAATGTTTACTGGGATTAAAGAAGTCCCTTCCCATGCAGTGCATGGAAAAAGGTACAGGACCATCAAAGTTAGGAATGGCAGACAGGGGAAAAGCTTTTCCCTGTAGGCTACGAAACTGATGAACAGTTTATGGAAAGATGCTATATCATTTAGTTGTATATGTACAATCAGATGATAATAAACTTGAACTTGTCTTTCTTTTATTTTTCAATATTTTTATTGGTTTTAATATATGCAAAATACAAAACTACCTATTGTAATAATAAAGTAATTTAATATCAAGTTACAAATATCAAATATTGACGAACAAGTTACAAATGGACCCATGTTATTAAATAGAAAAAAAAACATATATTCTAAACTAATAAACAAACCCCACCCTATGAGGGTTGCTGGCCAAGTTAAGGAGTCCAGTACTACTAATAATAACTACCAGGTTGTTAAAAAAAAGCAGAGATGATTAATCCACACATATTGAAAGTAATTAAGGAAAGGATCCCAAAGAGAAAGAAAGTTGAGATCCATTGCAGTACTAGAACACCTAATTTTTTTCTAGAGACTGACATGCCATCACGTCTGACAACCATTGTGCATAAGTGGAAGGGACAGCATCTTTCCATCCCAGCAAAATGGCCCTTCTAGCAATAAGGGAAGCAAAAGCCACTACATAAGATTGTGAAAAAGGCAGTATTAAATCCATCGGCCCACTCACTCCAAAAATAGCAATGAAATGGGGCTAGGAGTCAAATTAATATTAAGAACTAACAATAAAGTACAAAATACCCCTTGTGAAAAATTAAAGAGAGAAGTATATAGCCAAAATATATGATGCAACATGCTCTCCTCTGTTAAGCATTTATCATATTTAGAGGTAAAAGTAAGATAAAATTTAGCTAACTAAATCTTGGAAAAGTGTGCTGAATGGACTACCTTAAATTGAATTAATGAATGCCTAGCACAAAGAAAGATGAGTGAATATGTTTCAAAATAGTTTTGGCAAATGGTTGTTGAAAGTCTTGTTCCCATAATTTCTTAATACCACCCAGGGAACTATCCCAGATCTTAAAAGTAGTTCATAAAGGGACAGAAAACAGTCCTTTATGATTAGGTTTAAAATTACGTACTTCCCAAATAAGGTCAAAATCTAAGTCCTGGGGAAGTTTCAATGTTAAAGAATTTAAGAAGCTTCTAATCTGTAAATAATGAAAAAAATTATGTTTAGGTATTTTAAATTTAATAGACAATTGTTCAAAAGAAGCCTCCTAGCAGCTGTTAAATCCCCTGCAGTAGGTTCAGTCCTGTCTTCAGTCATAAATAAAATTGTCCAAGGTCCATAACACTCCATAATCACATATAATAGTTATGTCATTTTCTCTTTCACCAAGACCTGGCAGAGACCAAAAGAAGCTTAAATGAAAGAGTGAGTGAGGCATGATAAATGTGGAGAGTAAGAGAGAATTCAGAACTTGACATCATCAATACAAGAATGACCATGGTGTAAGGAAAGAAACAGCAATGTCTATTCAGAGAGTTCTTGAAATTAAGGTTTTGCAACTGCAAGTATTGGAAACAAATAACTGAGATGATGTTAAAAAAGAAACAAGATGATCATATGAGCAAAAAAGAACTAGAATGGAGATATATTTTACAAGTTAATGAAATAGAAGGCGATTCATATGGTTTATAAATACCACCAGAGACTTAGTTGGATTGAATGGCCTGTTACTGAATGTGATTTTACTCAGTCTGTCAGCAAAATAATTGGGTTAGTCCCACTGTGGTGCAATTATGGAATTACTTCCATCTTTTTTATATAAAATAGAATTTTAAGTTTAGAAAATATGTTGTTTTTTAAAATGTATCCATTGAAGATTTTCATCCCCATTGGAGCTGTTTGCCCAACTTCACTGAGCATTCATTAAGTTGGCCATCTACTTCCAACAACTTTCCACCCATTTAAGATTAATTCCAAAATGACAAAGATAAAAACACAAGGCAAATGAGTGCAATAAACTAAATTAATAAAACAATAGCAATCTAATCTATTGAATTTGTTTGAACAGGAGTTTATCATAGAATATACTTCATCAATGGATAAAAGTACCTTTACTTGAATTGGATGTTCTTTGACACTGGAGGTGGATTTCAGTTTTAATAGCATGCATCCCGACATGACCTTGGAGCACTAATACTGCAGCAGCATGAGGGCACATGGCAACCTATGGCAATGTATCAAGGATTATAACAAATTCAGAAGCCAACTATCCACAGATAGAGAAAGAGCTTCTTGCCAGCACTTATGCACGCAAAAAGTTCCATAAATAAATTTGTGGACAAGCTCTTGAAGTGGAGCAGACACTGGCCAAATCACTGAATGACTGTCCCATGAGACTACAACACATGTTGATAAGGCTGCAGAAATATGATGTGAAAATGATCTACATGCCAGGAAAATACATGTTTGCATCTGATGCACTGTCTTGAGCAGTTGACAAGAAAGGAAAGTGCGACCAAAGGTTAGCGGAGAGATACAGGCCTATGATGACATTATTATCACCTACTTGCTCGGGATACAACAGAGCAAATCAGGAAAGCAACAGAGACAGATGAAACAATGAAGGAGCTCAAAGATACAATGCAGAAAAGATGGCCAGCAGTTAAGGATGACTGTCCAATGGGTATTTGGGATTACTGGGCATGCAGAGATGAACTGTCAGTTGTGAAAGATACGGCCTTCAAATGGAACAGGTGTGTGATTCCAGTGTTGCTGCACGAGGAAACTTTCCAGAAGATACACAAAGGGCATCTTGCAGAGCAAAAATGCAAACATAGAGCTCGAGAAGTGATGTACTGGCTAAGAATGAATGAAGACATAAGGCTTCATGTGAAATATGCCTTATCTGTAGTCCAAACCAGCAAGCAGAACCACTTACACCACACCCAGTACCAAACAGGCTGTACTTCAAATTTTGAACAGTTTTGTTTCACTATAAAGGGAAGAGTTATATAGTAGTAACAGACTATTTTGCAAATTACCCAGAGGTAGCAACACTGCAGTCAACATCCAGCAAAACAGTTAACACTTCCATGAAAAATGTGTTTGCCTTGCGAAGTAGTATCAGACAATGGTCCACAGTTTTCGAGCAGTGAATTTGAGTCCTTTGCCAATATTTGGGGGTTTTAACATGTAACTTCGAGCCACATCACCCAAAGTCGAATGGCCCAGCAGAGAGCTGTCAAGGTGGTGAAGAGCCTCATGAAGACAGGGCATGGTGGATGAGGGGATTTCCACAGAAGTCTAATGATTCACAGAAGCGGACCACTACAGAATGGCCTTTCTCCTGCCCAATTGCTGATGAGCCAATGCATAGGTACTAACCTTCCAATGCTTGAAAGCCTATTGACACCTAAAGGAGCACAGAGGACAAACAGGTTAAAGTGAAGAAGAAGTAAAATGGAAACAGTATCGTGACAAGACTGCGAAAAGCCGACCAGTCCTGAAGCTTGGAGTTCAAGTGCCAATCTGAGATCACAATTCTGAGACGTGGTCCATGCAAGGTTATGTGCAAGAGGAAATAGATCCACATATCTACCAGATCCAGACAGGGGGAGGGACACCTCTGAGAAGGAACTGTGTGGATCTATGACCACAAGCTCCAACCCATTGGTCATGACCTGTCACCTGTTAGTTTTCAAAAGGGGTCAGCACGCATAGAAAAGGAACACGTTGTTCAGCGTTCACAGAAAGACGCAAATACTAACACAGCAAATGCAAGCAGTACACAGGTGGAAACACGTACCAGACCAAAAAGGTATGTTAAACCACCTCAGAGACTGATTGAAAGCTGATAAGTGGAAAGAGAATGGCCATTGAATGTAGATACCCTTTTTTTTAAAAGTGGAAAGATGTGTTAATATGCGTGAATAACAAAGAACTACATTTCCCAATGGGAAATGTGTGTGGTTTGCACAGAAATTGAAAGTAGACTACGACTGGAGTTGAGTGCTTTGTTGGTTCAAGCAGCTTGCAAAATAAAGCTATTTCAGCATTAAAGCCATCCAAAGTTGTTCTTCTTCAAGGAACAAACATAACAGAGATGCTTGTTACTTTCAGTCAGAAAACTATGGCTTCAAGACCTACTTCAAAATCCTTGAGCTGAAAATCAAGGTTGACACCAGATTAGGCTATCCTAGGGGAATGGTTACCTAGAAATTCACTTTCATAGCTCTGAAAATAAACAGAGCTGGGAGGTTGAAATGGGTTTAACCTGGAATGAAGCAAAATTGCAAACATGAGTAAGCCTCTGAGCACAGTGAAAAGAATCTGACCCCTGATTTTCCACTGGGATTTTCATTATCAGTCGAAAAGCAGTTCCAATCTGAAACTTAACCGATTGATGTCAGAAATTCTGCCACCTTTTTTTTCCTTCTAGTGTGACGTTCAACCTTATCAGTCTAAAAAACTTCACATTCCCACTAACTTTAATTAACCCCGTGTGCTTGAAGGCCACATCATTTAAAGGGCCTTTCACCACATATTATGCCCGCATCACAGTATTCTACAACTTCATACTTAATCTACACGAGTCGCACTGAGCTTTGTGTGAAATCTCAGCCATGTTTCTCCACCAGGTGTTTATTCACACCTAACACTGCTCTTACTGGCTATCATGGAACTAGAACATAGGCCAAAGAAAATCTATTGTAACCATATGGAAATGGGGAAAGAGCATTCCATGATTGGTGTAACAAGTGTTCAAGAGCCTGATAGCTGTAAGTAGAAACTGTTCTTGAAATGAGAAGTGCTGGTCTTCAGACTGAAGGTAACAATGAAAAGAGATAGTGACCAGGGTGATGGGGGTCATTTATGATGTTGGCTGCCTTCTGAAGGTAGTGTCTCGAAAATGCCTTCAAAGGATGGGAGGTCAAAGGCTGAGTTGGATTTGACTATGTTTGCTACTTTTGCACCCCTCTGCATTCAGATTCAGAATCGGAATCAGAATTTATTGTCATGAACAAGTCATAAAATTTGGTGTTTTGCGCCAACACCAAAGTGCAAACATTCATATTATAAACATCTTACAACATTACTATATATAAAAAATTTAAATAGTTTTCCACGAAAAGTAAGGCAGTGAGTTTGGTTCATTTATTATTCAGGAAGCTGATGGGAGTGGGGTAGCAGCTGTCCTTGTGCCACTGATGCTCGTCTTCAGGCTCTTGTACCTTTTTCCCGATGGTAGCTTGGGTGGTGGGGGTCTTTGAGGATAAAGGCTGCTTTTGTTAAGACACCACCTCATGTAGATGTCCTCGATGGAATGAAGTCTGGTGCCTGTGATGTCACAGGCTGAATTAACAAACCTCTGGAGTTTATTCTTGTCCCGAGAGTTGACACCTTCACACCAGGCAGTGATGCAACCAGCCAGAAGGCTCTCCACAGTACTCCTGTAGAAATTTATGAGAGTCTTTGGTGACATAACGACTCTCCTCAGACACCTCTCAAAGTATAGCCTCTGGCGAGCCGTCTTTGTGATTGTAACAACGTGGAAGCTCTAGGACAGATCCTCAGAGATGTTGACACTGTTGCAGCTAATAAGGCTTTAGTTAGACCCCCCCACCCTTGGAATATTGTTCTCAGTTCTGTTCATTTCACTACAGGAAGTATTGAAATGCCACAAAAAGAGTGCAGTGGAGATATAAAGAATACTCTCTGAATTGAAGAGTATGCCTAATGAGGACAGGTTGAGTGAACTTGGTCATTTCTCTTTGGAGCAACGGAAGATGAGAGGTGACCTGGTAGAGGTATATAAGGTGATGAGAGGCATTTTCCCATTGGCTGAAATGACTAACATGATGGGAATAGTTTGAAGGTGCTTGGGAAAAAGTACAGAGGGGAGGTAAGAGATACATTTTTCACACAGTGGGGTGGGTGCCACAGTGGTGGCGGCAGGTACAAGAGGATCATTTAAGAGACTATTAGATAGGTACATGGAATTGAGAAAAATGGAAGATTATGCAGTAGAGAAAATCTGGGCAGTTGTTAGAGTAGGTTAATAGGTCTTGGTGTGAGCTTGCAGGCGCCTCAGATTTAAGAGACTGCCATCCATGCAGTACCGGATGTAAACAGCGTCTTCATGGCTTGTTTCAGCATCATGCTTAAGAAGATTGAAAAGAGGGTTGGTGCGAGAACGCAGCCTTGCTTAACGCTATTGTTAATGGAGAAGGGTTCGGAGAGCTCATTGCTGTATCTGACCCGGCCTTGTTGGTTTTCGTGCAGTTGGATAACCATGTTGAGGAACTTTGGGGGGCATCCGAGGCGCTCTAGTATTTGCCAAAGCCCTTTCCTGCTCACGGTGTCAAAGGCTTTGGTGAGGTCAACAAAGGTGATGTAGAGTCCTTTGTTTTGTTCTCTGCACTTTTCTTGGAGCTGTCTGAGGGCAAAGACCATGTCAGTAGTTCCTCTGTTTGCGCGAAAGCCGCACTGTGATTCTGGGAGAACATTCTCGGCGACACAAGGTATTATTCTATTTAGGAGAATCCTAGCAAAGATTTTGCCTGCAATGGAGAGCAGCGTGATTCCCCTGTAGCTTGAGCAGTCTGATTTCTCGCCTTTGTTTTTGTACAGGGTGATGATGATGGCATCACGAAGGTCCTGAGGCAGCTTTCCTTGGTCCCAGCAGAGCTTGAAAAACTCATGCAGTTTGGCATGCAGAGTTTTGCCGCCAGCCTTCCAGACCTCTGGGGGGATTCCATCCATACCTGCTGCTTTACCACTTTTCAGTTGTTCAATTGCCTTATATGTCTCTTCACGGGTGAGGACCTCATCCAGCTCTAGCCTTAGGGGCTGTTGAGGGAGCTGGAGCAGGGCGGATTCTTGGACTGAGCGGTTGGCACTGAAAAGAGATTGGAAATGTTCTGACCATCGGTTGAGGATGGAGATCTTGTCGCTGAGGAGGACTTTGCGCAGCGGGCTTTGGACTTGTCCATGAACTACTCTTTGCAGACGATGCCGCTTTAGTTGCCCATTCAGAGCCAGCTCTTCAGCGCTTGACATCCTGTTTTGCAGAAACTGCCAAAATGTTTGGCCTGGAAGTCAGCCTGAAGAAAACTGAGGTCCTCCATCAGCCAGCTCCCCACCATGACTACCAGCCCCCCCACATCTCCATCGGGCACACAAAACTCAAAACGGTCAATCAGTTTACCTATCTCATCTGCACCATTTCATCGGATGTAAGGATCGACAACGAGATAGACAACAGACTCGCCAAGGCAAATAGAGCCTCTGGAAGACTACACAAAAGAGTCTGGAAAAACAACCAACTGAAAAACCTCACAAAGATTAGCGTATACAGAGCCGTTGTCATACCCACACTCCTGTTCGGCTCCGAATCATGGGTCCTCTACCGGCATCACCTACAGCTCCTAGAACGCTTCCACCAGCATTGTCTCCGCTCCATCCTCAACATTCATTGGAACGACTTCATCCCTAACATCGAAGTACTCGAGATGGCAGAGGCCGACAGCATCGAATCCACGCTGCTGAAGATCAAACTGCGCTGGGTAGGTCACGTCTCCAGAATGGAGGACCATTGCCTTCCCAAGATCGTTTTATATGGTGAGCTCTCCACTGGCCACCGTGACAGAGGTACACCAAAGAAGAGGTACAAGGACTGCCTAAAGAAATCTCTTGGTTCCTGCCACATTGACCACCGCCAGTGGGCTGATATCGCCTCAAACCGTGCATCTTGGCGCCTCACAGTTCGGCGGGCAGCAATCTCCTTTGAAGAAGACTGCAGAGCCCACCTCACTGACAAAAGACAAAGGAGGAAAAACCCAACACCCAACCCCAACCAACCAATTTTCCCTTGCAACCGCTGCAACCATGTCTGCCTGTCCCACATCGAACTTGTCAGCAACAAACGAGCCTGCAGCTGACGTGGACATTACCCCTCCATAAATCTTCATCCGCGAAGCCAAGCCAAAGAAAAATAGGTCAGCACAATACTATAGGCTGAGAGGCCTGTACTGTGCTGTATTTTCAATGTGCTATAAGCAAAGAACAATTGGAATTTGCCATTCCACCTCGCAAACAATATTGTTATTCATTTGCAATTTTCAATTTGTGCTGATCTCTAATAAAGGTGTACTTGATAGATTATATAACATAGATTATATAGATTTGGTTTATTTGCTTCTTTCCTTTCTATAAATTGCAGCAGCAAGAAAAGGCTTAAAAATAATATTTTTTTTATGGGAAAATACTAGAGTTTGTTAAATAAATTATTTTCTGTTAGTAGAGCAGCTGCAAGACATGAGAACCAAGGCCGTGCTGTTCTCAAAACTCATGCTGGATGTTTTGCTGAAGTCTGCCGATTACAGATCATGTGAATCGTTGCGAACAGGTTGTAGAATGGGGAGGTAGACCATATGAAAAGGCTTGTGCCTATCTATGTAGGGGAAAGACCCTGTTGTAGGTTACAACAGGTCTTCTTGTGTAACGGAGCACCTGCTTTACAAAGCTAATAAAATTGTGTTGTACTCGTATTAGTTGTGATACACTTCTTTATATTTGATTTAACACATTGAGCACAAGCTATAACTGCAATTATTGTATTTAGTTTTCCTTTGAAGGCTGACAGAGGAAGACCTCCTGCTTACCCCTCTCCTAAACCTCATGAATTAGAGCAGGTGAAGTTGAAAGTCCAGAAGGAGCAGGTATGTAGAAGATTAGAGAGAGAGAGAAGAAGGAATGGGAGAGTGAAGATGATGATGTTGCCTTTGCTCCAGGCACATAACAAAGTCACCACAAAGACTGACACTGAGAGCAATGAGCAGAATAGGTTAGAGACCATACATGTCACAGGTAAAAATGATTGGTTTTAATGGGCTGCAATCAGGCACCAGGAGCTTGAAAGAGGTAGGGAGCAAACCTGGTACAGTTCCAGTGCATTAAGATACGTTTCATGATTGGGATGGTCTCCCAATGTTGCTGGTGCAGATATTTACTGTGATAGTGAACGTGCTATCAGGTTACCTCACCTAATGCACAACCTAAGGTGCAAACAATCTTCAAGCTCATACATACCCTAAACAGAAAATCATTGATTTCACATTTGAGGTGATGCACTTTTTGTTTTGCAAGATTCACAACAATTAGCACTGAGGTCACCAGATGATATCTATCGTTGAGGCACAGATGAAGCCCTCACGAAGTCATTCTGCTTGTAAGCAATGTCCCAAATAAAATATCTGACTTGATCACTTTAATTTGACTGATCCTACTCATTATCAGACAGAGTCCTATTCATCACAGAGATGTAATCCATGCACAGCCTGCAATTCCACAGTAACAAAAAGATATTCCACATCACAATGTTTAAAAAAATATTCCCTTGTGGCGACACACATAATCTATGGACAGACGAACCAGCTCCGTGTGTTACCCACGGATCAGCGGGGCAGCTGCATCAAAGATGGCGCCACGCGTTTTTTTTTCTGGCAGAAGCTCGGAGTCCACATGTGCGCGGGCAGCCACTTGCGTCACAATGACTCCGTTTCTGGTGCGTGGGGGTGGGAGCGTGGAATCCCTTAAAATGACAGCCCACTAGCCATAATAAAGCATGAGTTCAGTTGAATCCACTGACTGCTGGTCTCGTTCATTCACACAGTCAGCTCGTTCGCTACATTGGTGACCGCAACATGATCCAAACATTTTTTTGGACTGCCCAACATGGACGCTGCAGTGGTAAGTGTCATTGCACTAAAACTACCCACCTTCTGGACATTCCGACCCAGCACATGGTTCAGACAGGTGGAGGCACAGTTCCAGATGAAACAAATCTCTTCCGACTCTACAAAATACTACCACGTAGTCAGCTCCTTAGATCAAGAGACTGCAGCCAGAGTAGACAACCTCATCCAGGCCCCACCAGAGGAAAGTAAATACAATGCTCTTAAAGTGTTACTCATCAGCACACATGGGCTCTCCAGACATGAGAGGGCAGCCAGATTAATGCATCTGGATGGCTTGGGGGATAGAAGGCCACCCGCCCTCATTGATGAGATGGTCACACTGGCAGAAGGTCACAAACCCTGCCTCATGTTTGAGCAGGCGCTTCTGGAACAGCTGCCCGATGACATTCAGCTGCTGCTGCTGCCGGTTGCAGATTTCAGCGACCCCAGAAAGGTCGCTGCTAAAGCAGACCTCCTGTGGTGGAGCAAGTGAGAAAATGAGTCCACTGTCAGTCAGCTGACCAGATCTCAAGCAGAGCCACCCACCCCTCCCAAGACCAACAGTGCCCCCTCAAGCCGACCGAGGGAGCAGACAGCAAATGGTTTTTCTACCACCAAGGTTGGGGAGCAGACACCCTTAAATGATGCAGACAGCTCTGCAAGTTTCTGGGAAATGCCACAGCCAACCGTCGCTGATGGTTTTGGTGGCTGACCATCCAGACGGCCTCCCCCATGTCACTGATTAAAATCTCAGGCCATAGATTACTTGTTAACACAGGCGCAGAAATCAGTGTCATCCCACCAACTGTGCTCAAAACCCATACAAGAAAACTGTGGCCACACCCTGCGAGCTGCCAACAACAGTTCAATAAAGATTTTAGGAAAACGGTGGGTGGCGGTACATTTATGAAATGAGACTTTCAACTGGGTTTTCACACTCACATCAGTGGAAAAGCCACTGCTAGGGGTGGATTTCTTGAGGGCACACAGCCTGCTGGTTAACCCAAAAGCCAAAAGGTTGGTGCATGTTGAAACTTTCCAGACCTTCCCTCTCTGAGAGCCCAGAATGCCAGCCCCTCAACTGGCCTCAGTTGTGTCTTCAACCGATGAATACAGTCACATCTTGGCCGAGTTCCCTTCCGTGCTCAAACCGCAATTCACCTCTGCCATGCCAACGTCTGGCATTCAACACCATTTAACCACCCAGGGGCCACCCCTCAATGCACGTTCCAACGACAGTTACCACCAGATAAATTGCACCTGGCAAAGGAAGAGTTTAAGTGCATGGAGAACTGGGCATCGTTCTCAGATCTGATAGCCCCTGGGCCTCACCATTACACATGGTCCCGAAGGCCTCCAGTGGCTGACGACCATGCAGACTACAAACGCCTGAATGATGACACAACTCCAGACCACTATCCTGTTCCCCACATCCAGGATTTCACCACCAACCTAAACGGAGCTCACGTCTTCTCCAAGGTTGATCTGGAGCACGGTTACCATCAGATCCCCGTGCACCCTGATGACATCAAGAAGACAGCCATAATTACTCCTTTTGACCTCTTCGAGTTCCTGTGCATGCCCTTCAGCCTCAAGAACATGGCACAAACATTTCAGCGCCTCATGGATGCGGTGGTGGGGATTTGGATTTTCTATTCATCTACCTGCATGATATCCTCATCACAAGCAAAGATCAGCAGGAACACCTTTCCCACCTGCACCAGCTGTACACCTGCCTCAGCTGAGATGGTGTAGAGCACAGCCCTGACAGTTCCTGGTGAGTTCCTGCCAGTCACATGAAACCAGAGGCCCAAAATCACTGTAATGCTACAGCAACTCCATGAGAAACTAAGTACCCTCACACCAAAACCACCAGCCCATCATAGAAAATCCACCTCCTCCATCCCCAAAGATTTAATGCACTCCAAGTTTGTGTTTGTCTGCGGGGGCATGCATTGCTCACTCCTCCAATGACCTTACGAGGGACCTTACAAAGTAATATGGAACAACTGCTCTACTTTTACTCTGGAGAATGGGGGAAAAGAGGAGCTTTTCACCATTGACCTCTTGAAACCAGCACACCTGGACTTAAGCCAGCCTGTTTCACTAGAGCCAGCCAAGCACAGGGGTAGACCTCCTAAAATGAGGACTGTGTAAACTTTGCACACACAGACACTAGTGCTGGTTCTGGGGGGAGGTGTTGTGTGGTGACACACATAATTGATGAACAGGCAAACCAGCTCCATGTGTTACACGAGTGTCAGCAGAGCAGCCACATCAAAGATGGCGCCACGTGTTCTTTCTTTTCCAGCAGAAGCTTGGGTAGCGTTTGTGTCATGATGATGTGGTTTCCGGTGTGTGGGAGGCTGGAGCTTGAAATGCCTTAAAATGGCAGCACGCTAGCCATAACAAAGTTCATGAGTTCTGATGAGCCCACCGACTGCTAGCCTCGCTTTATCACTCAGTCAGTTCGCTCACCACACTCCTTTAGTTTAAGGACATAATGAAAACCTTGGAAGCCATTTCAGAAGCCGTCAATGTGTCCTGAAGTAAGGATCCTTCAGCTCTGATTGTATTGTCACCAAATCAAATTAGTCATTACCTGAATTATAAAGACATTAAGTTCATGTCCAATGGCAGGAAAACTTCAGATATGCAAACATGGATTGCGCATTGAAATGCTTGGTCCAATTTCATAACTGGCTTGATGCTTCACAGAAATAACCACTGGAATAAACTTTTTTCCAGGTAATATCAGAGTTTGCAAGGCTGGTGATGAAAAATGTGGATGCAAACTAATTTCTAATGGAATGTCTATTCATAGAAGTGTTTATTGCATAATCTTGTGTCAAAAATAGTTGTTGAAATGGAGGCCATAATTTTATGGGGTTATTCAATAAGTTATTTATAAAGGTAGAATATGAAAGAAGAGAAAAAAGGAAAGAAAATGTAAATGTTCATGAACTGAACTGATTTAATCATCAAAATAATTTCTGTCTGTCATTTAACATTCTGACTTTAGTTCCTGTTGCGCTCATTGTTATGGCAACACTTACATTTTTGTCAATTTTTTTTCAACATTTTTCATCACAGCAACAACAGTTTTTTTACTATTACTTTTCGTTTCTGATAGATCTAGGTTTTCTAATATGTGGCATAAGATAACAAAGCAGTACGGTTAGCTTAGTGAATAGTGCCAGTGACTTATGGTACAAATCCAGTGTTATCTGTAAGAAGTATGTACGTTCTCCCCATGTCTGCGTGGGTTTCTTCTGGGTGATCCCGTTTGCTCCCACCATTCAAAATGTACCGGGGGTTAATGTTAATTCGGTCTAATTGCCCGGCATGGCCTCATGGACCGAAAGGACCTGATACTGAACAGTATGTCCTTGTCTAAAACTCTATCACAGGAAATGCAAAGAATTTCAGATCAAAACAGACTTTCTCTGGCATTCTGTGGTAGATTTTTAATTTTAAATCACTGGACAGTAAATGTGGTTTTGCATCCTTCAGCTTCCTGTTGCCCTGGCTGTGGTTAACCACTCTATGTATATATTTATCTGTCTGGGCACACCCATTGGATGACTGTACCTGTGGCTCCTCCCACAGACTCCTGAATAAAGGTGACTGTTCCTCAGCCCCATTCTCAGTTCGCATCAATCGACCAGCAGGGATGTGCCTTCATTCTATTGTGAATAAAAGCCTATCAGTTTTGCTCAACTTCAGTCTTTTGGAGTCATTGATGGTGCATCAATTTTATGAGCAATCTTCTTCACAATAAAACAGATCCTGAAGCCAGAGAAGATGGAAATCAACCCTCAATCGCCTGAGGCCTCTACCAACTTTGTACTCTGGCTGCACTATTTCGAAGCGTTCCTGGAGGCATCATCAGCCATCGATTGGGTGGAGAACGACAAATTACAAGTAATGCATTCCAGATTCGGGGCTCCTGGTGTACACAATGATCAGGGGCGCCTCATCGTATCTGGGGGAAATGCACATATTGAAGGATCAGAACCTGAGAAAGGTCAATGAGGTGTACACCAGACATCTCCTAGTGGCTCAAAAGCAGCGACACCGGGAGTCAAATGCTGAGTACCTCTGGGACCTGCGAACCTTCACATGGGCCTGTTAATGCAAGGTCATGACAGCCACGGAGTATTCGGAGGAGCTGATTAGAGATGCCTATATCACAGGCATCAGGACCAATTACATCCATCAGAGTATTAGAGAAATGTGACCTCATCTGATCGGTATAAGCTGCAGGTCACATTCCGTATCTAAACACTATCACTGTCTGCGGTCGCAGCCTGCAGGATCATGATACTTCATAATCTTCAAAGTTCCTCCGCAACGCCAAACTCCTTAACCTCAGGTACAATAAGGCTAAATGTGTATTTTGCACAACCCTGCCTTGCCATCCTTGGCTGTGTCATTGAGAATAGAGTCATTGATCCTGACCTTAACCGCATGTGCCCACTCTTGGAATTCCCCATCCCCCACAGCCTCAAGGCCCTGAAAAGGTGTCTGGGCTTCTTCTTCTACTATGCCCAGTGAATCCCCAACTATGTGGACAAGGCCCACCACCTCATTAAATCTACCTCTTTTCCTCTAACACCAGAGGCCCATGCAGCCTTCAGCCATATCAAGGCAGATATTTCCAAGGCCACGATGCACGCTGAGGATGAATCCATCCCGTTCCAGATGGAGAGCGATGCATCAGACTTGCTCTAGCCACCATCCTTCACCAGGTGGACAGACCTATTGCTTTCTTTTCCCTCTCCCTCCATGGGCCTGAAATTCGACACTCTTCTGTCGAGAAGGAGGCCCTAGCCATTACTGAGGTAGTACACCACTGGAGATACTAGCTGGCCGGAAAATGATTCATCATGTTAAATGTCCAACGTGCAGTTGCATTCATGTTCAATAATCAGCAGCGAGGCAAAATCAAGAACAAGATATTGAGGTGGAGAATTGAACTTACCGGCCCGGGAGACTCAATGAACCCCCAGATGCCTTATCCTGCCAGCACACAAATCGACCACTTACAGGCCCTTCACAATTATCTCTGCCACCCTGGAGTTACCAGGTTCTTTCACTTTGTCAAACCCCGCAACCTGCCTTACTCCATTGAAGAGATCAGGTTAATGACAAAAAACTGCCAGGTCTGCACAGAGTGCAAACTACCCTTCTACCAGCCAGACAGAGCGCAGTTCAAAGAGACCACCCACCGCTTTGAAGTCCTGAGTATCAATTTCAAAGGACCACTCCCCTACTCGGACAGAAATGTGTATTAGCTCAATGTCATTGATGAGTACTCGAGTTTTCTGTTCGCCATCCCCTGCCTTGACATGACAGTTGCCACAGTCCTCAAGGCCCTACACAGTCTTTTCACTCTATTTGGCTTCCCCAGCTACATTCATAGCAAATGGTGGCCCTCATTTATGAGTGATGAGCTGTGCCAGTACCTGCTATGAGCAGGACCACCAGTTACAACCCCTGAGGGAATGGACAGGTAGAAAAGGAGAATGCCAAGTTATGGAAGGCTGTTCTCTGAGCCCTGCAGTTTAAAGGCCTCCCAGTCTCCCACTGGCAAGAGGTTCTCCCTGAGGAGCTCCATTCGATCAGGTCCCTTCTATGTATGGCTACCAATGCCACACCGCATTAACGTATGTTTTCCTTTCCCAGGAAATCAGTGACAGGGACCACGTTGCCAGCATGGCTGATGTCTCCAGGGCCGGTCGTGATGTCTCCAGGGCTGGACTAGAGTCACAAGTCCGACCCACTAGTAGAAAGGGTTCACCTCCTCCATGACAACCCCCAATACATTTATGTGGAGTACCCCAATGGGCATGAGGACACTAGGCCCTTTCCAATCATCTTGTAAAATAGGTTTACAGGCCAATTTAGTAGGTTGAAGACCTAGATACAGGGCTATTTGAAAGGGCCAAACCTGGCAAGCCCGGTCAAAATCTACTCGGGTTGGTCAGGGAACGCAGTAAAACCACCTATTTGAAAGGAGAAATGGCTCACCCGGTTACTCTGGAACTTTAAACAGAAAGGGAACAAAAGATCACAGGGAACAGGGGTGATTCCCTGAGGCTGTGTGATGTGTCACTCACCACATGATCACAGGGGTGGGATCTTCCTTAAAATGCTGGGTTGGCAATTTAACAGGTAAATTAGGCTGCTATTTGAAAGGTGCAGGAGGCACACTCAACCCAGTAATCACACTCGGGTCCCAAGAGGGCTACCCAGATGCAACAATTTGAAAGTGCTTACTGTCTCCTTTAGGGACCTGGCGCTCTCAGGGATTCCAGAGGCCACCACTGATCACCCCACACACCTGCCACCCCTTGTCACTCACAATGCATCAGGGCCATGGCACATTACCCCTGCCCCAACGAATGACACACCAGACATCACCAGCCCAACACCAATGACAATGGCCCCAATCTGTCCAGGACCCCATCACTGCACCACAGTCACATCTGGCACTATGATGTTCACAGAAAAAACCAAACCACCCAAAAGACTTAATTTACAATTGTATCATCAACACTTCACCCCACTAGACTCTTTTTAAAAACAAGGGGTGAATGTGGTAAACCACTGTATGTACACCCATTCACCCATTGGCCAACTATACATGTGGCTCATCCCACAGGCTCCTGAATAAAGGTGACCATCCCTCAGCCCCCTCCTCAGTTCAGGACAGTCAACCTGCATGGATGTGCTTTCATTCTATTGTGAATAAAAGCCTATCAGTTTTGCTCAACCTCACTGGCTCCCTCCCAAAATAAGGCATGACCTGCCACTCACTCCAACCAGCAGCATAAGAACAAAATCCTTCACAATTTTCACCACGAGCAAGGTTCAAGTTTATTATCACATTATACTTGGTACCCTGAGAAGGGCTCTACCATGATCTGAGCCTCAAATCAGTTTCTAACATTCATACAGCCATACAAATTAGCAAGGATAAGAGCATGGAATCACCCATTTTGTTCATCCACAGTCAGAAAAGCTCCCATGGAAGAATGAACTCTGATGCAATGATACCACCACAGCTTTTCTCTCTACAACTGCAAAGGGCTAGACAGCAGCTGAATTAAATTTAAACATACAGCACAGTAATATGCCCGACCAGCCCACAAGCCGGAGTGCCTCGATTCACCAATTAACCTACATTCACCATAAGTTTTTGAAGGGTGGGAGGAATCTGGGGCAGCCGGAGGAAACCAATGCAGAGTGTAGAAACTCCTTACAGACGATGCCAGATTTGAACCTGGATTGCTAGTGTTGTAAAAGCATTGTGCTAACCATACCATAGCAGTTAGTGCATGTGACCAGAATTTTGAAGGAAAAGCAACGAGGTGTTTAAGAGCATTGTATAAAACAGGGGGGACTTGTACTGATTAAGAAAATTAATAGCAAGGCATTTATAAAAAAAAACTATCATAACATTGCATACATATATATATATATATATATATTTACACACACACACACACACACACACACACACACACACACACACACACACACACACACACACACACACACACACACACACACACACACACACACAAACACACACACACACACACTTATATATGTATGTATGCATATATGTGTGTATGTATGTGTGTACTAAAACACACACATGTATATACATACACACATATATAAATCTTTGGCTTGGCTTCGCGGACAAAGATTTATGGAGGGGGTAAAAGTCCACGTCAGCTGCAGGCTCGTTTGTGGCTGACAAGTCCGATGCGGGACAGGCAGACACGGTTGCAGCGGCTGCAGGGGAAAAATGGTTGGTTGGAGTTGGGTGCTGGGTTTTTCCCCCTTTGCCTTTTGTCAGTGAGGTGAGCTCTGCGGTCTTCTTCAAAGGAGGTTGCTGCCCGCCAAACTGTGAGGCGCCAAGATGCACGGTTTGAGGCGATATCAGCCCACTGGCGGTGGTCAATGTGGCAGACACCAAGAGATTTCTTTAGGCAGTCCTTGTACCTTTTCTTTGGTGCACCTCTGTCACGGTGGCCAGTGGAGAGCTCGCCATATAACACAATCTTGGGAAGGCGATGGTCCTCCATTCTGGAGACATGACCCACCCAGCGCAGCTGGATCTTCAGCAGCGTGGACTCGATGCTGTCGACCTCTGCCATCTCGAGTACTTCGACGTTAGGGATGAAAGCGCTCCAATGGATGTTGAGGATGGAGCGGAGACAATGCTGGTGGAAGCGTTCTAGGAGCCGTAGGTGATGCCGGTAGAGGGCCCATGATTCGGAGCCAAACAGGAGTGTGGGTATGACAACGGCTCTGTATACGCTTATCTTTGTGAGGTTTTTCAGTTGGTTGTTTTTCCAGACTCTTTTGTGTAGTCTTCCAAAGGCGCTATTTGCCTTGGCGAGTCTGTTGTCTATCTCATTGTCAATCCTTGCATCTGATGATATGGTGCAGCCGAGATAGGTAAACTGGTTGACCGTTTTGAGTTTTGTGTGCCCGATGGAGATGTGGGGGGGCTGGTATTCATGGTGGGGAGCTGGCTGATGGAGGACCTCAGTTTTCTTCAGGCTGACTTCCAGGCCAAACACTTTGGCAGTTTCCGCAAAGCAGGACGTCAAGCGCTAAAGAGCTGGCTCTGAATGGGCAACTAAAGCGGCATCGTCTGCAAAGAGTAGTTCACGGACAAGTTTCTCTTGTGTCTTGGTGTGAGCTTGCAGGCGCCTCAGATTGAAGAGACTGCCATCCGTGCGGTACCGGATGTAAACAGCGTCTTCATTGTTGGGGTCTTTCATGGCTTGGTTCAGCATCATGCTGAAGAAGATTGAAAAGAGGGTTGGTGCGAGAACACAGCCTTGCTTCACGCCATTGTTAATGGAGAAGGGTTCAGAGAGCTCATTGCTGTATCTGACCCGACCTTGTTGGTTTTCGTGCAGTTGGATAATCATGTTGAGGAACTTTGGGGGACATCCGATGCGCTCTAGTATTTGCCAAAGCCCTTTCCTGCTCACGGTGTCGAAGGCTTTGGTGAGGTCAACAAAGGTGATGTAGAGTCCTTTGTTTTGTTCTCTGCACTTTTCTTGGAGCTGTCTGAGGGCAAAGACCATGTCAGTAGTTCCTCTGTTTGCGCGAAAGCCGCACTGTGATTCTGGGAGAATATTCTCGGCGACACTAGGTATTATTCTATTTAGTAGAATAAATATATATGTATGCAAAATTCTCAATCTTAAATGTTCAATTTTAATACAGCATCCTGACTATCTGTCCAATTCACACTGAGTGCAAAGTCCGATGAAGAAATACTGATGGGTAAAAGTTCTGATATCTCTCCAAAAAGGAAAGGAATTCACAGACAAAAAAAAATACAGATTCTCTGTCTTCTTGGCTGAAGCTTATAATTATGGTGAGGGAACAAAATGACTGATAGGACCAATTTATCTCAAAAAGGCAAAAGATAATCGATGCAAAAAGTGGTCTTTAATGAATATTAATGTGCCAAGGTTTCATCCACTCTTTGAAACCTTCCAATTCTCTTCCTTGTTGAGGAATAGATCTCTCTCCTGGAATCCATCTGAGGTTGAAATGGAGTACTCACAACCATAGTATTCTATCTAAGATGAGATCCCCAATTATTTTCATCTTCATAAAACCTCTTACCCTACCTTTCCACTCAACTGTTCCAGAAAACCCTGGTGAGCTTCTCATCACAAATTATCTATAGATTTAACTTCATCCAAGAACTGTATCATCATGCCTCCATTTTAAAATTCTCATCTTCCCCTCCCTATCCCTCAGTGACTCCCTCTCCCCCTCAACTGCACTTTGACAATTCTGTTCTCTTAAATGTTCACAATTTTAAGTACCCAATCACTGGTAGCTTCTCCTTTAGCTGCACTTGAATTCCCTTGTTAAATCTCTCCACTTTTCTGTATTTTTTTTTACTTCTCCTTAACACCTGTCTTTTTAAGAAGATTTTTGTGTCAACTTCATTATCTTCTGATTTGACACACACATTTTGTTAAATGGCTCTTCCATAAATTGCCTAAGATTATTTTAACACATTAAAGAGCTTAAGTAAGAATAATTGTTTCCTCACTTATCTGCTAAGTTTACGGTCTTTACTTCAGTTTTTTAAAAATTGTGTTCACAGAGTAGTTTCTGTTTCTGATCTGTTAATCTCTGAGAGCCTTCTGTTCAAACATTCATATTCATATCTATTCATGGCCTCAATGACTTCTTCCTTTCATAAGCATTTGTACCCCAACAACACTCTGATGGATCTTTGTTCCTCTAATTATACATTCAGTTCATTCACGTTAGTAGTTGCACCTATATTCAACTTGAATCTCCACCTCCTTAATCACTTTATTAGATTGTTACATGTTGCAATTCCATCTGAGAATATTATTGCCTTGACTTCAAAAATGTATCTGTGCGTGCTTGTCTGGCTGGGTGGTGCCAGAGCGGCAATCTTGCTCTTAATATCATGAACACCAAAAGGTTTATTGTTGATTTCAGGAAGGGGTGGCTGAAGGAATACACACCTGTCAAGTTCATGGGTGTTTTTGCTTTGGAAGACTTGTCCTGAAACCAACAAATGGAGGCAACCATGAAGAATGTACGCCAATGATCTATTTTCTAAGGAGTTTGAGGACATTTGGCATGTTATCAAATACTCCATCAAACTTCAACGTGTGCACTGTGGAAGTGCACAGACAGGTTGCATCACAACCTGATTTTGTAATTCGACTGTCCAGAAGCATAGAAGGTTCTAGATGGTAGCAAATATTTATTTTCTGTCTATCATTAGTATTTATTGACAATCTGAGGCGCCTGCAAGCTCACACCAAGACACAAGAGAAACTTGTCCGTGAACTACTCTTTGCAGATGATGCCGCTTTAGTTGCCCATTCAGAGCCAGCTCTTCAGCGCTTGACGTCCTGCTTTGCGGAAACTGCCAAAATGTTTGGCCTGGAAGTCAGCCTGAAGAAAACTGAGGTCCTCCATCAGCCAGCTCCCCACCATGACTACCAGCCCCCCCACATCTCCATCGGGCACACAAAACTCAAAACGGTCAACCAGTTTACCTATCTCGGCTGCACCATTTCATCAGATGCAAGGATCGACAATGAGATAGACAACAGACTCGCCAAGGCAAATAGCGCCTTTGGAAGACTACACAAAAGAGTCTGGAAAAACAACCAACTGAAAAACCTCACAAAGATAAGCGTATACAGAGCCGTTGTCATACCCACACTCCTGTTCGGCTCCGAATCATGGGTCCTCTACCGGCACCACCTACGGCTCCTAGAACGCTTCCACCAGCGTTGTCTCCGCTCCATCCTCAACATCCATTGGAGCGCTCACACCCCTAACGTCGAGGTACTCGAGATGGCAGAGGTCGACAGCATCGAGTCCACGCTGCTGAAGATCCAGCTGCGCTGGATGGGTCACGTCTCCAGAATGGAGGATCATCGCCTTCCCAAGATCGTATTTTATGGCGAGCTCTCCACTGGCCACCGTGACAGAGGTGCACCAAAGAAAAGGTACAAGGACTGCCTAAAGAAATCTCTTGGTGCCTGCCACACTGACCACCGCCAGTGGGCTGATAACGCCTCAAACCGTGCATCTTGGCGCCTCACAGTTTGGCGGGCAGCAGCCTCCTTTGAAGAAGACCGCAGAGCCCACCTCACTGACAAAAGGCAAAGGAGGAAAAACCCAACACCCAACCCCAACCAACCAATTTTCCCTTGCAACCGCTGCAATCGTGTCTGCCTGTCCCGCATCGGACTGGTCAGCCACAAACGAGCCTGCAGCTGACGTGGACTTTTTACCCCCTCCATAAATCTTCGTCCGCGAAGCCAAGCCAAAGAAAGAAGAATAATTTAATTATGAATACTATTGAAGTCTTTTTCTCATGAAGTACCAGTTCGGCTGCAGCCAGTAAGAATTTTGGTGGATATAAACATTGTATATGAGAATAAACTCATTATTATTGTCACTTCTGGAAGAATACTTGAAAGGTCAGGGTATCATTCCTGAAATGTCAATCATAGAGAAAAAACATTTTACAAGCCATTAATTTCCTCCGCTACTGCTGAAGGTAACTTGCTCTGTGATGTGCAATGCAGAATATCTTGGACTTCAAATAAAATCTACATTTTAACCCAATACTTTTGCAGATTAATTGTCCTGAAATACACTGCCCTTCAATTTCACACCGTGCTTCCTTCTTATTTCATGCTTGCAAGAAGAATCTTCATTTGCGAAACTCAAAGAATTGGCTGGAAATGTAGAGTTAGAAATAATGCAGAAATGACCAAATTATGAAGGCTAGTGGATTGGCCACCTATTGTATTTCTCCATGACCTATTGGCTTTATTGATTTCAAGAACAACCTATTTACCAATGGTGGTATAAAACCATAGAAGTCCAAAAATTCTAACAGATGGGAAGAGCAACTTTTCTCTCAGCTCTCAAGTCACAAACTTGATTCTGAAATGAAGCCACTTTATATTCTAAAACCAAAAACAAATGAAAATTTCAGAGGTGAGGGGTTAGCCTATAAGGAGAGATTGAGCCGCCTGGGACTGTGCCGGCAAGAATTCAGAAGAATAGAGTAGATATTATAGAAAAATATAAAATAATGAAAGGGAAAGATAAAATAGAGGAAGGTAGGATGTTTCCACTGTTATATGTGACAAGAACTAGAGGGCATAGCCTCGAGATTCAAGGTAGTAAATTTAGGATGGAGATGAGGAGGAACTGCTCTTCCCAGTGGGTGGTGAATCTGTGGAATTTTCTGCCCATTGAAGCCATGGAGGCTACCTCAGTAAATATATTTAAGACAAGATGGGATAGATTTTTACATACTTTGGGAATTAAGGGATATGGGGGAAAGGCAGGTAGATGGAGATGAGCTGATCATCAAATCAACCATGATCTCATTGAATGGCCGAGAAGTCTGATGGACCAAACGCCCTACTCCTGCCCCTATTGCTTATGTTCTTAAAACAAATTGCACCTACCAGAAATACTTTGAAGCTGCCATTTAAAACAAAGTCATTTAAAGGGGAAGGGTCACTACTAGTGAAGACAATTGAAAGATCGTTACCTTTTTGATCAAGTAGTGCAGGGAGAAAAAAATAAAAAGATTATCTAAAATCTATTTTTTATTTACTCTTGTTGAAATTACACAGTGGTAAGTAAACCCCTCCGCATACAGTCAACTGAATATATCTGTAAAAACTGCACAGACAATCTGCAGATTAGATTAATGGTTCTCAACCCTTTTCTTTCCACCCACATACCACTTTAAGTAATCTTTATGCCAGCGGTGCTCTGTGATTAGTAAAGGATTGCTTAAGGTGGTATGTGAGTGGGAAGGGAAGATTGAAAATCACTACTCTAAACCCAATTGTTACTGAAATATTTTGCTTGAGAAAAATTGTCATTGGCCCATTTCCTTTGGAGTTAAGAAACTGTGCACATAATGAGTCAATTAGGTATGATTAAAACAGTGGTTTTCAAACATTTTCTTTCCATCACATACCACCTTAAGCAATTCCTTAATATTCACAGAGCACCTATGGCATCTTTCTTCTTCTTCTTTGGCTTGGCTTCGCGGATGAAGATTTATGGAGGGGTAATGTCCACGTCAGCTGCAGGCTCGTTTGTGGCTGACAAGTCTGA
The DNA here is from genome assembly GCF_036971445.1 of Narcine bancroftii. Classification (NCBI taxonomy): domain Eukaryota; kingdom Metazoa; phylum Chordata; class Chondrichthyes; order Torpediniformes; family Narcinidae; genus Narcine; species Narcine bancroftii. The sequence goes on along the minus strand of NC_091471.1, from coordinate 191,479,049 downwards.
TGCGGGACAGGCAGACACGGTTGCAGCAGTTGCAAGGGAAAATTGGTTGGTTGGGGTTGGGTGTTGGGTTTTTCCTCCTTTGTCTTTTGACAGTGAGGTGGGCTCTGCGGTCTTCTTCAAAGGAGGTTGCTGCCCGCCGAACTGTGAGGCGCCAAGATGCACGATTTGAGGCGATATCAGCCCACTGGCGATGGTCAATGTTGCAGACACCAAGAGATTTTTTAGGCAGTCCTTGTACCTCTTCTTTGGTGCACCTCTGTCTCGATGGCCAGTGGAGAGCTCGCCATATAACACGATCATGGGAAGGCGATGGTCCTCCATTTTGGAGACGTGACCAGCGCAGTTGGATCTTCAGCAGCGTGGATTCAATGCTGTCGGCCTCTGCCATCTCGAGTACTTTGATGTTGGAGATGAAGTCGCTCCAATGAATGTTGAGGATGGAGCGGAGACAACGCTGGTGGAGGCGTTCTAGGAGCCGGAGGTGATGCCGGTAAAGGACCCATGATTCGGAGCCAAACAGGAGTGTGGGTATGACAACGGCTCTGTATACGCTAATCTTTGTGAGGTTTTTCCATATGGCATAGAGAATACTTAAAGTGCTATGTGAGTTGAAAAATCACTGGATTAGAGTTTGATTTGAGTATATCTTTGTGTTTTCCTATGTGTCTTTAGAATTTCACCTCAATAATGCTGATTATGGGTCAATTTCAATAACGTGATCACAAATTTGCATGTTAATTACTGGGGAAGGAAATCATGTGGTTAATGTTAGGTCATCCATTCAGAGATATCCCATGTCTCCAGCAAATTCCCTTGCACCACTCCTAACTTTTCCTGAACTAAGCATGTGCCACCTTGTTCAACTCCAGCTACAGAAGCAGTCAGATTTACATTTTTTATATCATTTATTACACCATTTGACATTGAAAGATAACTATAAGATCATTTCTTTGGCAGCTCAAATAATGCTGATAAGCTCCAGAAATTTCAGCCATTTGTTATACTGACTGTAGGCCACATTCACATGGATGTATTTGCCACTGCATTTTTATAACAATTAAAAGACAGATCAGAAAGTTTCTGGCAGTGATTCAGGCCTTCTCAAAGGACATTATGGTTGAGCAGGTTTTGGCACCAGAATCAGGAAAAATCACTTGTATTGATAAAAAAATAACTTTAGATATTCCAGGTACAGTATCTGTAAATGTCACTCAGGCAGTGATCTCTTTTTATCCCTACTTGACAAAGAACCGGAGTCACATGTCCTTCCTTGGGACTTGTCTTTATCAATAAGGTTTTAACTACCTGAACTCTATCACCTAACTTCACGCTTCACCCTTTGAACCTTTCCATCATCCTTAACCTCTCCTTGGTTCACAAATCCCTTTCTGGTTCCAGTCTCACCCCCTCCCATCCTCACCTCCTTATGTTGGCTATTTCCCCTCTCCACAATTGGTCTTGATGAAGGGTTTTGACCTGACAAATCATTCCTCCCCACCCCAATAATACTAATTAATCTGCTGAGTTCCTCATTTAGATTGATTTTTGATCCAGATACCAGGATCTATAGTTTTTTTTTGTGTGTTTCCTTTATTTCACTGATATTCTTTCAAACCAGTTGCATTGCACTTAGACTAACAATAATTTGAGGTGAATGTAACAGCTGGATGTGGAAATCACACAAATGCATGTTGAAATGCAACTATCTGGAAGAGACTTTCAGTCACTGTTTGCCCTTCCAATAATTTCAGATTTATCTAGTGCAATTTGCATAATTTAATGAAATGAAAACACTATTTCCTAACAATTTTGGCAGTAAATCACCATTTAGTTGCGTCACACTTTATTCAACATTTACCCGAGTGTAAAAATGAATTCTAATCCAAACCAGGCCCCAAAATGGCAAACCTGAAATTGACATGTTAACTCCATGCAGAAGAAACAAAATTCTAGATATTTTAACCTTTTCCTTTTTTAATTTTTAAATATTTCAACAATTATTTTAAATCATATGTTCCAATCAAGAAAACCTCAAATTTATGAATTATTATAAAAATAATCCTAGGTTAATATAACTTCTATATATATGCATTCATCGACATGAATGCAACATCTGTGTAAGGTAATTTTTTTTTGGAATAATGACAAACAGTACCAGTACAAAGATAGATTCAAGACATGGAACAATTGCCTTCTTCCAAAGATGCATTCCAACTTTGTAATAGACTGTGAGGTGCAAGTGCAGATTTTATAATCAATGCTATACTTCATGGGTAATCTTTTATCAAATGTCAATTCTGGCCTTGGGAAAGTCAGCGAAATGAGAAAACTAAAATGGACCCTGCTGATGCTCAACCTGCATCAAAACAAAGTTAATACAGTACATTCAATTAGCCTTGCCAAAAGGTTGGCTTTCTTTGTTGTTCAATTAATTTCATCATAGGGCCAATGCCTGTGATAAACCATTAATATTTTAAATTATTCTGGTCCATTTTCCATGATTATGGTTATGTCAGTAACAAATTCCACAGCTTTATTTGCTTCAAACAATGCAATATTCAATTTGCTGCAATTTGATTTTGATTCAGTGTTTGGAATCTCATAGAGTCCAAACAGTTTAGTTTGAAGCCAATTTAACACTGCTTGGTGTTGAAAACTACTTCTCATTGATACCAAAGGAATAATTTTACAAGCCTGTGCTGCCAACAAGGAAACTTGCCCACCTAAAAGGCAAATTGGAAATCCTGAAGTATTTTAGTTGAACATTTAAAAAAATCAACTCCAAAAATAACATAATATATACACATGCTTTTGATGGCTTATTAAAATTACCAGCTGAACAGAAATCCATTAAATCTACCAAAAGGATGTATTGGAAAAACAAAATTGAAAAAAAGATACCTCAACATCTAACAATTGGTATTAATAGTGTAGAAACATTTAACATTATTTATTTGATATTCCTTTGATCGTTATTTTCACTTCAGAACAAATGCAAATTAAAATCTTTTCTCTTTTCTTTCTTTGGCTTGGCTTTGCAGATGAAGATTTATGGAGGGGTAAATGTCCACATCAGCTGCGACAAGATTGCAGCGGTTGCAGGGGAAAATTGGTTGGTTGGGGTTGGGTGTGTGGTTTTTCCTCCTTTGTCTTTTGACAGTGAGGTGGGCTCTGCGGTCTTCTTCAAAGGAGGTTGCTGCACGCCGAACTGTGAGGTGCCAAGATGCACGGTTTGAGGCGATATTAGCCCACTGGCGGTGGTCAATGTGGCAGGCACCAAGAGATTTCTTTAGGCAGTCCTTGTACCTCTTCTTTGGTGCACCTCTGTCACGGTGGCCAGTGGAGAGCTCGCCATATAACACGATCATGGGAAGGCGATGGTCCTCCATTCTGGAGACGTGACCTACCCAGCGCAGTTGGATCTTCAGCAGCGTGGATTCGATGCTGTCGGCCTCTGCCATCTCGAGTACTTCGATGTTAGGGATGAAGTCGCTCCAATGAATGTTGAGGATGGAGCGGAGACAACGCTGGTGGAAGCGTTCTAGGAGCCGTAGGTGATGCCGGTGGAGGACCCATGATTCAGAGCCGAACAGGAGTGTGGGTATGACAACGGCTCTGTATACACTAATCTTTGTGAGGTTTTTCAGTTGGTTGTTTTTCCAGACTCTTTTGTGTAGTCTTCCAAAGGCGCTATTTGCCTTGGCGAGTCTGTTGTCTATCTCATTGTCGATCCTTGCATCTGATGAAATGGTGCAGCCGAGATAGGTAAACTGGTTGACCGTTTTGAGTTTTGTGTGCCCAATGGAGATGTGGGGGGGCTGGTAGTCATGGTGGGGAGCTGGTTTTATGGAGGACTTCAGTTTTCTTTAGGCTGACTTCCAGGCCAAACATTTTGGCAGTTTCCGCAAAACAGGACATCAAGCGCTGAAGAGCTGGCTATGAATGGGCAACTAAAGCGGCATCATCTGCAAAGAGTAGTTCACGGACAAGTTGCTCTTGTGTCTTGGTGTGAGCTTGCAGGCGCCTCAGATTGAAGAGAATGCCATCCGTGCGGTACCGGATGTAAACAGCGTCTTCATTGTTGAGGATTGATATTTTATCCCTATGCTTGAGATGTATTTACAGCGTGAATATTTTGTGCCAGTACAATATTCATCAAAGTAAGCTATGGCTTAAAATAATGCTTTAAATCTTATCATGTGAAGTTTATAACAATGTTAGTATATTGAGATGGAATGATATTGTCTATGGTTTTAAAGTATGTTGTTGCCTTCCATTTTAATTGGTGATTTTTTGGGGCATGGAAAAAATATTCAATAGTGTTTACAGAGCATTACAATTTAAATTAATTTTGTCACTTTCTAAATATTAATCATAGGTGTTCAATGCATGAATAAGTTTTTCTCCTGTAACCATCACTGTTTATTTTCATCTCATATGAATGGTATTGTTAAATTCAACACACATGTATTTGATGATCACATCGAATCTTATTTATTTGTCATTCTTTTGTTAACTTACTCACAAGATAACAAGATCACAAGATATAGGAGAAGAAGTAGGTCAATCAGCCCATCAAGTCTGCTGCACCATTCCATCATGAGCTGATCCATCTTCCCACTCAGCCCCAATCCCCAGCCTTCTCCCTGTAGCCCTTGAAGCACTAACTAATCAAATATCTGTCAATCTCTGCCTTAAATACAACCAATAACTTCACTTCCACAGCTGCCTATGGCTAAAAAAAATTTCTCCGCATCTCTGTTTGACACACTTTTATCCTGAAGTTGTGCCCTGTGGTCTTACACTCTACTTCCATGGAAAACATCCTTAACACATCTAATCACTTCAGGCTTTTCAGCATTCAAATGTCTTTATGGGGTTCCCCCTCATCCTTCTGTACTCCAGTGAGTACAGTCCAAGACCAGTCAAACATTCTTGGTATCATTCTAGCAAATCTTCTCTGAACCCTCTCGAATGCCAGCACATCCTTTCTCAAAAAAGATGCCCAAAAATGTGCACCAAGGAAGGTCTCATCAATATTACATCCCTGCTCTTATAAGTTATTCCTCTAGACATGAATGCCAACGTTCCATTCATCTTCTTCACCACTGACTCAACTTGGAGGTTAACCTATAGGGTATCCTGCACAAGGACTCGCAAGTCCTTCAGCACATCTGAATTTTGATTATTTTTCCGCTTCTAACTAATAGTCTGCCTGTCTATTTCTTCCACCAAAGTGTATAACCATGTACTTTCCAACATTGTTTATCATCTGCTTCCTCTGCCCATTGTTCTAAACTATCCAAGACCCTCTACAGCCTTTCAGTATCATCAGGCACCATCCACCCTACCATCTATTTTGGTATTATCTGCAAATTTAGTTACAAAGACAAATAATCCATAATCCACATCTTTTACACACAGTCTCAACGCTGACCTCTGCAGAACACCACTGATTACTTCTAGCCAACCAGAGTAGTTCCTGCTAATCAGCCAATCCTCTATCCATGCTAGTATCCTTCCTGTAATTCCATGGGCCCTCATCTTGTTTAGCAGCCTCATGTGTAGCTTCTTGTTGAAGGTCCAAATACGTAACATCCACTACGTCTCCCCTACTTGTGATCTCCACAAAAGATTGCAGTCGGTTTGTCAGCCATGATTGTCCTTTAAGGAAATCATGCTGTCTTGGGCCTGTCTTGTCATGCGCCTCTTAGTATTCCATAACCTCACCTTGACAATCGACTCCAACAGCTTCTCAACTACCGACGTCAGGTTAATTTTCTCTATGCTACCTCCCTCCCTTCCTAAACAGCAGAGTGACACCATCTCAGCCACGTTTAGTCCTACATTGCAGACTCCAGCTTTAGTTCTTTTTAGTTATATCTTGTTGCAAGATCCATTCATTGTCATTTCTCTGGATGCGCTGCTCAGTTTCTACTGAATTTACAGAATACATATTTATTCCTCTCTTTCTGATAAAGGATTGTACAAATTTTGACCATCCAGAAACCTATCTGTCCTGAAGCATGGTTGTAACCCTAAATGTTGATTGCCCATTTCCTTCCTTGACTGTTGTCTGACACACTGAGCTCCTCCAGCAATCTGTTCTTTCTCTCTCTCAATTCCAGTGTCTGCAATCCCCAGAAACCTTTTTTTAATTTTAACAATAACTAATCGGATGCTGTCATTTTAACAATTAGAAAATTGTAACATAATTGTTCTGCAGAATGCAAAACATAGCTCCCACTTAATTTGATTTTGAATATTTACGTGGCATACCACATTCTAGGAATATCCCCTGTATTTATGATTTTCCCTGAGTAATAATAACATCACGATAATGACAGGACAAGGAGGTCTCACTGACCATATGCGGACTGCATCAGCCTTTGTAGGAATGTTACAGAAAGATTTAAATCAGCCTTTTAATGGATGGTTTGCACCACTTCAAAGGAAATAACAGCAACAGATCTTTTTCTTCAAGGACATTTGCCGTTAATATCCTGGGGCATCATTTCTCCCTGAAGGGCAGGTGCCAGAGGGAGGACCTTACAGAGGTTTATAAAACCATGAGGAACACAGTTAAGGGAGATTTTCACAGGCATTTTCCCCTGGGTAATGGGAATCTAAAACTGGAGGGCATGCATTTAAATGAGAGGGGTAAGATTCAAAAGGACCCTGAGGTGTAGCTTTTTCACACAGAGGTTGGTGGGCATATGGAATGAGCTGCAGAGGAAGTAGCAGCACTGGGGACAATCATGGCATTTACAATTCATTTAGACAGGTACGTGGATATGAAAGGTTCAGGGGGATGTTGGCTGAACTAGTTGGTTGGTGCATACACTTTGGGCCAAAGGGTGTATTTCCATGCTGTAAAAATGTATAACTCTATAACTTTAATACTTGTCAGTTTCCATCAGGTGCATTACAATATTGACTTTGGGAAAGTTTCCTTTGAGTTACAGAGAATGATCATCTTTGCTGTTATATCACACAGATTCGAGATTCAAGATTCCTTTATTGCCATGTAATGAGGTATAATATCACACAAAGTTTGCAATAGTCTGCTGTAAGGCAGACAGAAATTTCCGGGCTCCTCTTAGAGAAAGAGAAACAAAAAAGAGCACCCCCCCCCGCCCCGAGTTATTAAATATCCATGGATTCACCTCCAGTGTTCCCACAGATTCTGCAGCCACACAGAGTCCAGTCCAAACTCTTGGCAATCGAGATCCAGATCGGGACCTCCGACACAATCAGGAAGACTTCAGTGCCATCAGGACCCTGTCACTTCCCAGTTCCAATACATAATACCCCTTCAGCCAGTCTCGAGCCAGTTTCCAGCAGTCTGTGGCCTAGGGTAGCCATACATCCGGTTGAAGGCCAAACAGTCCAGCTTTAGAGCCCTCTGACCTCCATCTGGCACCACCTTGAGTCAGACATTAATTTGTCCCTCATTGGGGGGGGTCTAGGACAAATTAAAGGGCATAAAGGGCACTTACCTGTTAAATGCGGCATTCTGAAGTCCGTAGGCCATGCACCAGCTGGCATGTTGGAGTTCCAGCTGGCATATGTGCAATGAGAGAGAAGAGTGACGACCATGAATGAAGGTTAATGGCAGGTAAGCCTCCCCCCCCCCCCCCCACCACCCACCATCTGGCTGAAAGAGTTTCTGATGCTGACCTTCCATGTCTTCCATTTTGGTAACTTGGAAATGGCCACCTTACTGTGTCCTTTAATCGCAGTCGCCAGTGGTCCGCAGCCTGCATGGGTTCCTCACCTCAAGTCAAAAATAGCCCGCCACCTGTGTGTCTTTCAACTGCAGAGCCCCTCACTGGTTTTCACTTCAGTCAACGCCCCATGGGTCATATCCTCTGCTTCTCCTTCTCAAACTTGGGGTGTTCTTCCTGTTTTATGCTGCCCTACACCAGTCCTCTGCTCCCACGAGGTTTGCAACCCCTTGTGGCTGCAGCCACATGGGCCCAGAGCCCATGGAGGTAGGATTTTAAAATAACCTGCCATTGGCTCCTTTAGCAAGCCATTTAAAAGCTGTTCGGAGCCGTCAGCAGTCAGACTAAGCAGTAGAGCCCGGTGGAGAAGCACTATTTTTTATCTCCTCGCTCTCTGCGGATCCACACCAGTGGCAGCACTGCTGTGGCAGCAGCTTTGGCATTGCCACCACTTTTTTCACCTTTATTTTTCCTACATTAAAGTTCCTAAAGTTTGACTATGATCAAATGGACACTGTGGTATTTGATGTTCATTGTTTTCAGCTTTCATTTGCTAATATCGTTTTTGCTAATTGGCCAAATAGCAAGTGCAGAATGCAACCGCCAGCTGGAGTTACAGAGACTTTAATCAAGCAACAACAAAAATTCTTCCTCAATTTCCTCTCTTCGCATTTTATTTTCTAGCTCACGAAATTTAACTCTAAATTTTGGAAGCCAAACAGTTTTTGGTATGACCAGAAAATGTCTGAATACTTGTATGAAATCCTTAACTGATGATCCTCTACTGTTCGTGTCCAAAGTTGACGTGCAGGCTGCCTTCAGGAGAGTGAATCCAGTGAAAGCACCCAGTCTGGATGTTGTACCCAGCAGAATACTGAAAACCTATGCTGACTATGCCATGGATATCTTCAATATCTCACGCCAAAAGGGTAGAGTTCCCTTCTGTTTCAAACAGACATCAATTGTACTGTCGCCCAAGAAGGTTGTGGTAACCTGCCTAAATGATTATTAACAGTGATGAGAGTAAAACATAAAATTCTGCAGATACCGTTAATAAAGTAAAAAAAAAGAATCTCTGCAGGTCAAACAATGTACTTTATATAGCAAAGATAAAGATACATAACCAACATTTCAAGCTGGAGCACTTCATGAAGGTATAAACAAAATGTGAGCAGGGGCACAAACAAAATGTTGCCGGCAGGGAGGGAGGGGGGAAGGTCAGGGGAAAGCACAGTCCCTCAGGCAAGAGGTAATCAGTGTGTGGTGATCCAACCACTATATTGGCTGCACTCCTACCAGCCTACTACAGGGGGTAACCATTGTACCTGGAGGCTGGCTCCACTAGCTGTCAATCACTGGCCCTCATAAAGACTTGAGCCGGCTCCTTTGGTAGTCAGTCAAGCACGTGGAGACAGAAAGATGCAGAGACCTATTGTGTGTACAAATTTAAGCTGATTAAATCTTGTTGTCCAGTCTACGAACTTTGTGTCTGTGCTCACACAGTGGATAAGGGATGAAGTGTTATGAGAGGCTGATGTTGAAGCATATCAGCTCCTGTCTGAGCTGTGACATGGATCCATTCCAAATTGCTGACACAGCAACATCCATCTCGCTGGGTCTACACAAAATTTGGGAATTACCTGGACAGCAAAAGGCATACATTTGGATGCCCTTTATTGACGACAGTTCAGATTTCAGCACCATGATAACCTCAAAACTGATCAGAAAGCTCCAAGACCTGGGCCTCAATACCCCACTGTGTAATTGGATCCTGGATTTACTCATCTCCAGACCACAGTGAGTGCAGATCAGCAAGAACATCTCTACAATCTCCAACAGCACTGGAGCCCCACAGAGCTGCATAATTCTTTTCCTACTCTACACTTATGACTGTGTGGTTTGGTACAACAACAACACCATCTATAAATTTGCTGACAATACTACAATAGTGGGTTACATAAAATGGTTCAATGAGACAGTATACTGGAGGGAGATTGAAAACATGGTTGAATGGTGCACCAACAACAACTTTGCACTCATTGTCACCAAAACCAAGGAGATGTTTGTGGACTTCAGGAAAGGAAAGTCAGAGGTGTATGATCTAGTGATCATTGGGAGGTGTCAGAGGTAGAGGTGGTGAGCAAATTTAAGTTCTTTGGAGTCACTATCTCAGAGGATCTTTCCTGGATCCAACATACTGATATCATTATGAAGAAAGTTCCTCTATTTCATCAGTAGTTTGCTGAGATTCAGTATCACATCGGAAATCTTGGAAAACGTAGAGAAGTGAAGTGGAAAGTGTGCTGTCTGTCTGCATCATGGCCTGGTATGCAAGCACCAATACAACTGAGTGGAAAGCCCTACAAAGCGTAATGAACACTGCCCAGTATATCACAGGCAAATCTCTTCCCCATTGTAGTGATAGAGTACAACCACCAGGAGGAGTCAAGACAGAGTGTGTAGCATCTGGGGAAAGATGCATCTTGGGAATGCTGTTGCATCTTGAGTAGTTTCAAGATGGATTCCTCCACATGAGGTCTGGCATGTGTATGTTCTGTCATTATGCTGTTTGCTTGTTAATAAATCTAATCGTTTTAAAAAGAACCCAAATTTCTTTATTGTAATAAAAGAAACATCACATGGTACCAGGAGTGAAAGAAACAGTCAAGTTCTGTGGTGCATCCAGAGTGAAAGAAAAATAAGAAACACACAGTATGCATAGTGAGTAACAGTTGATATCAGCAGTGAAATTGTGGAGAGTTTAAAAACTCCTAATGCTGTAAAATGGACTGGAAATTTCAACCATTAGTGGAGGCTATTTAAACAAAGCTTTATGCTGTACAGGTGCATGATCCTTTATCTGGAAACCATGGGGGACAGTGTGTTCTGAATTTTGGATTTTTTCCGGATTTCGGAAAGCCCATGGAATTGTGCTGCCGTATCCACCCCCACCCCCTTCCAGTCACCTGGCCATCTCCCCCAACCGCGCTCCCTCAGCCAGCTCCCCCAACCACTGGTCCCTCAGCTGCCCAGCCATCTCCCCCACCTGCTGGTCCCTTGGCTGTCTCCACCAACCACGGTCCCTCAGCCACTCGGCTGCCTCCCCCACTGCGGACCCTCAGCTGCCCAGCAGTCTACCCTGGTCACCTCCCCTGACCGCCGGTCCCTTGGCCTCCCAGCAGTCTCCCCTGGCCACCTCCCCTGACTGCCAGTCCCTCCGCCACCTCCCCCAACCGTTGGTCCCCAACTTGGCGGATTTTGGAGCTTTCCAGATTTTAGATGTCCAGATAAAGGATCGTGTTCCTGTACCTGCAAGCCATTGGAATTGATAGTGAGCTAGATGTGTTTTATTTGCACATGCAGATATGTGGAGAGAGCTTTGATACTTTTTAACAGACTTCAAACTAAAAGCAAAAATATGCAATTTTGGATGCTGCAAGATTCAATGATCTGTGATCAAATTGTGTTCAGAATTAATGATAAGAAAGTGAGAGAGATTGCTGCAAGAGACAGAGCTTACCTTAGCTAGAACTGTGAAGATATGCCACACCAGTGAATTAGCTCTTCAGAAAATGAAAAAAAAAATACAGTGATAATGTAAAAGCCAGTGAAATGAAAGCATAGTCTTACCCACAGTGTCTGGAAACACACACAAACAAAATATAAGATAGAGTAAACAACAAAAAGATGGGCCTAGTGGTCTGCTTCTGTTCCTTTATCTTGTGATCTTGTAAACAATGTGGCACTAATCATGAGCGAAAGCAATGCCCAGCATATGGGAAAGTCTATAAAAAGTGCAAAGGGAAGAATCATTATGCAAAGCAATATTTTTCAAAAGGGAAATTAAACAGAAGTAAAATTGTACACTCTAGAAAAGAAACTGCTCTCAGTGATACAATTATCAAGGGCATGGTGGTGCAGGATAAATGGACTGTGTCATTGCATACAAGTTAGACATAAAGCCAAAGGTCAATTTGATCTCTGAGTGCAACCTCAGGGCAATGAAGATAAGGCCGTACATCCATGCAAATCCTATACTGCTCAAAGCCTACAATGGACAAAGCATTAATATGAAAGTTATATGTAAACTCAAGGTGAAAATTGAAGATTAGAAACACTACCTCAGGTTCACAGTAGGTCCAAATGGACTTTATTCACTGCTTGGTGACAAATCATGTGAAAACTTAAACCTAGTCAAGAGGGTGTATCGCATTAACAGTGATCATGCAGAGAACAGCATAGAGGAAATACAGGATCAATTTCCTGACATCTTCAAGGGGTTTGGAGTTCTACCATTCATCTATAAGATACAGTTAAAAGAGGATGCACAGCCAGAGATGCATGCCCCAAGATGGGTTCCAGCACCATTAAAAGATAAGCAGGAACTCAACTGAATGATGGCTCTAGGGGATTTTAAAGAAAGTGGAGGAGCCCATAGAATGGTATATTCAATGGTGTGTACCAAAAAGAAGAATGGTGACCTTCATATGTTCATGGACCCAATATAAAGAGGGAACATTGTCAGATTCACACCAGGGATGAAATTACAAGTGAGATAGCCAGTGCATAGGATGAGCAAATGGATGATTAGATTGGTCTTCCTGTCACACCACACAACTGGTGTCTGCCAATTTGTAACAACTACTCTGACATGTTGGATGAAGTGGTTTGGTTCCATTATGTAAAACTAGATTTATGTGTCATCAACATAACAATTAAGTAACTGAGAGGCCTCGCATCCATTTATTATTTATATTTATATGCACCTCTGGTGTGTTGATTTCATAAGAATTAATTGCCGATCTTTGAATGAGTCTCTAATTGCAATATTAGAAATGTGATAAAACAACCGAATAAATGAAGATGATTGACAAAAAAGCTGTTAACAGCTGTGACTTTACTCATCACAAGTTTTAAGTCAGTTGCGACATTTCCATCCAAATGAGTAGGAGATACATGAGAAAATTGTTACATTTGCCGTGGCATTGCAAAATTGGTTTGGATTTCCATGTTTAATGACAAGTGAATGTGAAATATCAGAATATAGTGTAACTCTTGTATTTCATAATGAAGCAAAAAGTAACATTATCCCTTTTATTGAAATATATGTAAGTTTTCTACCTTTACTTGTGAAAAACTTGAATATATAATTGAACAACATTTATTTGGCATCCAGTGATTATCTGATGGCAATGCAAGCAATTGGAATGTGGCTGTTTTCAATGACTCATTCAAACAAATATGTACTCAAGCTGAGTTGAGTTTTCCATGGTTTATTAAACTTTATATCAGTCACTGCATTATTACAAGCTGTTAAAACTTTGTTAGACAGTACTAAAACTGTGATTAAACAATGGTTAAATGGTCAATAAAAGTTGTTGGAATTCTTCTAATGTCTGCATTTATGTAAAACAAAGAAAATCAAACTGAATGTTTAGCTAAAACAATCAGATAAAAACTAGCTATAACCTTGAAGCAAAGATGTTACTAGAAATCAGCATGAAAGATATCAACATCTACTGGCCTGCTTGCAGAATTTGCTTGGAACTTGCATTTTAAACCGAACAGTGTACAATTGTTATTTTTCATTATAAATGCTATTTATGGAATCCTGCAAAGACCAGACTAAATGGATTTACATCCTTTTAACACAAAGCCTAAATAGGATGCTGAGAATAATTTGTAGGACAGTATGCGTTCAGCTAAAACCAATCAGAGAAATTGTGAATAACTGCAGATCAAAACATAATCAATTATAATATTCTGCTCTTGGTGAACAGGAATTGCTGTAAATCCTATCTTGACATCTGGTATGGTAGCCATGGGTTACTATAAATAACTGCAGTCAAAATGTCAGATTGCAAGGGAATCTAAGCTTAGTTTAAACTTCAAGGAGGAAGAAAGGACGATAATGTCATCAAGCCCCTACATTGTTGTTGATATGGGTTTTGGTCATTTTACCAAATTGACACACAATTTATTGAAGGGTGAGTTATCCCGTAGATAGTCTGTTTTTTCGAGCAGTCTGCAATTGAGATCTGTGTATCACAGCTTCAATTAAAACCAGCACTTGTATATTAGAGTAAGTTCATTCCAAAAACTTCTCTCACCTCCTCCTCAAAACCAACAGCAATCACAGTCACACATCATTTAAAGGCTGCCTTCAATGTCATAAATAGCTGAAGAAAGACTGATTAGCAGTAAAAGTAAATAAAGTTAATTTTAAAATTAAGCCTCAATGGGAAACAACAGGGTAAATGAATGGTTGTGATGACAGGTTTGTAACGAAAGCCTTAAAGAGGGAGAGGTGAAGAGGTGTGTCAGCAAAGAATTTCAAGGTATAAGGCCAAGGCAAAATAAAGTCAAAGCTGTAACTAAACTTGGGAATGAACCAAAAGCCAAGGCAGGAGAACCACAGAAAGTTTCAAAACCAGTAGAATTGGAGGTGCACACAAAAATTGTGAGGAATTTGAAAGCATTGCTGAAAATATTAGAATTGTATGAGGCCCAATCTGGGAATAAGCATATATCTGCAAAAGAAGGTTTGATGGGTGAAAAGATTCAATCTAAATTAGAATGTGGTTTGCAGACACTTTTGTCCAAGCTTATGATGGGAAGGGAAGATAACAATAGTCAAACCCAGACAATAAAATCATCCATGAGGAACCAGAGGTGGAAGGCACTAGTGGGCCTTGGTGATGAGGAACTAATTATTAGATCAGACAACAGGGTCAAACTAGGTACCTGAATTTTAAACTATATTGTTCAATCTACGGAACAGCCAGTGAGATGAAACCCTCATCACTGTCAGCTATCTAATGTTTGCATCACACCTTGTAGCATTGATTTACACAAAAGTATTTGTTGCTCATTTCAATTCCACCCATCCTTTCATTTTTATCACTTCTGTAAATCCCTGCTCAATCATCAACTGTTCTTCTCAATACTCCTCATATTATTTTTTTCATATTTTCCTTGGACTTCATCTGAAGCACCTTTAAACTCATTTGATACTCCCTCAAGCAAGTGACAAAGCTACAACTAGCTGTAAATCTCTTTTAGAAAACATCATCAACGCTCCACAGTATTAACTGGTACAATAATGCTTCCAAAATCATGCCATGTGGTACTTTCAGGGGCGTATCTACACAAAATAGCACCTATGCCAGGGGTTGCCGATGCATCAAAATAAACAGTGTGCAGTGAACTTGAATTCACCATCTGTGTATAGAGTAGACGGCCGACCCCTCCTCTTGGCTCTGCCCCCATTGTTCTCAATATAAACCCTGTTTTCCTGCTTTTCCCCAGATTCACCTGAAGACCTCTGTAAATACTGGCCGTTAGTTGTAATTTAATAAAAGTGCACTTGTGCTTCTTAAAGTCTCCAATTACAATCGATCACATTACAGTTTTATTAACTTACTTTTGAAGACAGGATGGAGGCTTTATTGAAGCCCAGCATGCTGCAGGTTGACGCTCTGTCCCCAGACACCTCAGAGAAATTTGCCTACTGGTTGGAGTGCTTACAGTCCTACATAGCAGCCACCCATGAAATCTTCCACTCCGACAGCCTCGGGAGATTGGCCCTCCTCTCTCGAGTCGGCCCCAAGGAATATGTGGTCATCGGGGACTGCACAATATATGAGACGACCATCTAAGACCTGAAGATCCACTACACGAGGCTCCAGAATGACGTGCTGGTGAGACACTGACTCTCACAACATTGGCAACAGCCAGGTGAATCACTGGATGACTACATCCTTGAACTATAGATGGTGATGAGAAAGTGCAAAGTGATCTCAGCCCAGGTAAGCGAAGAAGAAAAGTCTGGGACATTCTTGTGTCTGGAGTGAGTTTGAACTACATGAGACAATGACTATTGGAATTGGGGAAGAAGGATCTTGCCAGTACCCTCGATCTAACAAAATCGCTTGGACAGGCCCAACTGGGAGCAGACCACTTCGTTAACAAAAGCAGCGCCTTCTCAGAAAGCCAGGCCTACGGAGCACAGCAGTCCTAGGCACTGACTACTGTGTACTGTGACAACTGGGAGTGCCAAACACCCCCGCAAAAGACTCCATGTGTTCAGGATACGGTAACAGGGGACACTAGGCAAAAGTCTTTTGGGCAAAGGGGAACCCCAGGAAGGCTACACCATGCGTAGCCTCTGAACAGTTGTACACTCATGCCCAAGCCTAGAGGCACAGACCCCCATGTCTCCATACTGCTCGCCACTGCCATCTTGCTGCACCTAGTGCCATCTTGCCATTAGTCATGGGCGATGCCACTTCTCCGCCTTCGGATCAAGATGATGGCGGCAGAGGGAGCGATGCAGCCTCCAGAGCACTGACTGGCATCAGTTGTCCTCGACCAAGATAAACCCGATGATGGAGGTGAGTGTAAATGGATATCTGATGGACTGTTTAAAGGACACTGCCTCGACAGAGAGCTTTATAAACTCTACGACTGCTTGGCGGTACAAATTAAAGGTTTACCCCATGGACTACCATATCTATCTAGCGTCACAATCATATTCAGCGACTATTCAGGGGTATTGTACTGTGCACTTATTTGTAAAAGGGAGGGAGTTTTGCAAGTTCCAACTGTATGCATTGAAAGGTTTGTGAGCTTCTGTGCCACCTTAAAAGCATGACCATGGAGTACTCAGGCCCACTTCCCCTGATCACGGTGTGGAACAGAAGGTCCCAAAATCCAGACACTACATGCAGACTCTCCATGCTGAATTTTTAGCAACCCCCCCACCCTTTGTTTCAGAGCTCAATCCCCAACTGTAAGCCATAGCCACAAAGAGCAGGTAATACAGTGCAGGGGATAGAGAATTTATTGGAGCTGAAACACAGTGGCTCTTGAGGAAAAAAATAATTGAACTCAGCAACAGCCCGAGAAGAGCCAAGGTGATAGTCGTTAGAGGGGGAGAAAAACCCAGGCAAATTATTAATTGCTTCACACTCCTAGATGCATACCCCCTCCCCCTGAATCTCGAGCATGGTGAATGAAATTGTGCAGTACCCTGTCTATTCAACCATCGACCTGAAAGTTGCATATCACCAGTTACCAATCTATTCTAAGGACCACCCCTACACAGATTTCAAGACAGACAGATGGCTCTTTCAGTTCCTGACAGTTCCTTTTGGCATTACAAATGGAGTTTTAGTCTTCCAGAGGCAGATGGATGATGTGGTAAACAAGTAAAGGCTAGGGGCTACCTTCCCGTATCTCGACAACATCACCATTTGTGGACATAACCTGGAGGACCATGACACCAATCTCCAGAAATTTCTCCACATAGCTAAATTCCTAAACCTCATGTACAATGTCAGTAAGTGCAAGTGCAGAACCAAACAACTAGCTATCCTGGGCTATGTGGTGGAGAACGGCATCACTGGCCCAGACCCCAAGCATATGCACCCCTCTTAGACCTACTTATCCCACGGACCATGAAGGCACTAAGGAGGTGCATGGGTTTCTTCTCATACCCAGTGGGTACTTCATTATGCTGTCAAGGTCCGCTCCCTCTTAAAATCCACTTCCTTCCCATTGTCAGCTGAAGCCCAGGCGGATTTTACATGTCAGGAGCTATTTTGCATAAGCCACTATGCATGCGGTGGACGAAAATGCACCATTCCAGGTGGAGAGCAATGCCTCCGATGTAGCTCTGGCCAGGACCCTTAACCAGGCGGGCAGCCCAGTAGCTTTTTTTTCCCGCACCTTAGACCTTTCAGTGAAGAAAGAGGCTCAAGCCATTGTGGAGGCCATCAGGCACTTCAGGAACTACCTGGCCAGCAGAAAATTCACTGTGCTCACTGATCAGCGATCTGTAGCATTCATTTTCAATAATATGAAATAGAGAATGACAAGATCACAAGATGGAGGCTCAAACTCTCCACCTATAACTATGAGATAGTGTATAGGCCAGGTATGCTCAATGAACCTCCAAATGCACCATCCCTGCTTGCAAGGATGACCAGCTACAACCCCTGGGGGAATGGACAAGTTGAAAAGAAGAACACAATGGTCTGGAAGACTGTAAAGCTAGCCTTCTGGCCTAAAGGCCTTCCAGTCTCACGCTGGCAAGAAGTTCTGCCCACCACGCTCCACTCCATAAGATCGCCCCTCTGCACTGTGACCAGTGTGACTCCTCATGAGCTAATGTTTCCATTCCCGAGGAAATCCACATCAGGGGTCACTCTTCTAGCATGGCTAATGACACCAGGACAGGTACTGCTGAAAGAAACACGTGAGGAGAAGCAAAACAGACCCGCTGATTGAGAAAGTGCACCTACTGCAAGCAAATTCGATGTATGCCTATGTGGCCCGGATGGCAGGGAGGACATGGTCTCGATCAGAGATCTGGTACCTTCAGAAACTGAGGTCCCAATGCTCACAATAGGACTGGAACCTCCAAACTCCCTACAAAGGATTCCAGACAAGGTGGTTCCAATGAAGCTAGAATTGGACCCGAGAACCCAGAGCCCCACAACCCAAGAACCACAGGAACCACAGGAAGTTCTGGAAGAACAAAGTGCTAAGGTGCTCGACCAGAATAACCAGGCCCCCTGACAGGGTCTGAATATGGTCTCTGTTTTTGCCCGCAGGTTCTTTTCTGAAGGAAGGGGTGAATGCAGTGAACTGGAATTCACATCTGTGGGTAAAGTAGATGGCTGACCCATCCTCTTGGCTCCGCCCCGACTATCCTGATATAAACCCTGTTTCCTACCTTACTTCATATTCATCTGAAGATCTCTGTAAACACCAGCCGTTAGTTGTAAGTAAATAAAAACGCGTTTGTGCTTCTCACAAGTCTCCGAGTACTGTCGATCACGTTACATGGCGACAAGTTCTCCGCTGAGCTCCCCTTGGTGGGCACCATCTTGTATTTGTGTTGTATAAGTTGAGACTGAATTAGAGGATGTGGAAGAATGATGAGCAAGGGTGATGGTGGGGGTGGCAACCCTGAGGGGGTGGGGTGGTGCTGGCTCAGTGGCGCCCCCTTCAAGTGGCACCCAGAGCACGTGTCATGCCTGCCTTACACTAGATATGCCCCTAGGAACATTCAGCTCTGAAATATACATTCACTTTAATATACACAACACTGTTTCCCCTTAAAATCAATAAACTCACACAAACCATCAAATCTATGTGCCTAAAACTATGCTATCATTTAACAGCTGAAGGAACATCTGAAATTATGGAAGTCTTCTCAGTTACAAATCTCTTCACTAATGACTGTATTTCACAACTAAAATATCCATTTCAATTGATGATAATTTCTGTGGATCACTTCTTCTCAAGGTTTCATGGACATCTAATCTTACTGTATTATTGTTGTTATCTCAACCTGTCTCCAAAAGTATGTCCAGCATTAGATATTTGGGAAACATAATCTTCAAACATTAATTTTAACATGGGCTAAAACTACAGTAGCTACAGTAATACATTGTTCTTGGCATATTGCTAGATACCTTGAAAATAATCCCAACAATATCTAGTTTGATTGTTTATCATGTCTTGGGTAAACTTGTACCTGTCACTTTGTTCGTTTTAGATTTGTGAGAAACGGAAATACCTTCACAGATTTTGCTCGAGACAAAAATTGAGAACAAAGAACATCTATTGTACAACAGTGCAAAGTTGGGTGCTTCCCCTTACCCTGGGAATACACACACATACTGGGGCTCACCCAACTTTTATACAGTTAATTTCAGTGTAGAGGTACCCTCCCTCCCTAACATTCTTCTGCCTCCTGGATTGGTTTGGCATTTGGTAATTCTGCCTGCCTACATGCAGTTTCTGTAAACTTGAACGAAAGACCATGGGGTATCCTGTCTGGGTCCCATCATGTCATTGTCCTTATTCATGAATCTGCCTTTGTCCTTATTCACTCATCTCAACCCCCAGGACTTACTAATTCTATACGAAGAACTTGCTAATTCTTTCTATCACTATAAGACCCTTATTCTATTATACTTGCGTAACCCTTCCTCACACTCTTATCGGAATTCATCCCTACTCAGCACTTACTTACTATAAGACCCTTATTCTATTATACTTGTGTAACCCTTCCTCACACTCTTATCGGAATTCATCCCTACTCAGCACTTACTTAACTTCCTCTAGTCTAGTCTAGTATTCCTTATTTCATTCATACTAGCTTTACTTCCTATATTCTATTATCTCTCACAGATTGGTCACAGTGTTTGAGCTACCGAAAGAAAATAGACACATACCAAGAGCAGTTCAGATTATACAAATGTTTATTACAAATTCAAAAGCTGATTTCACCCTACAATATGCAAGCCCTTCCCAACTATACTTATCAACGCTTGGACTGGTCCCAACTGCCAAAGCGAGGCAACGACTGCACACTTGTAGTAGGCTGTCAGGGCGCCGGTAGCAGCTTCTCCACCTCCCCCGACCGGGATGTTGGCTGGATTCTAGAAGTTCTTCTTCTTGCTGAGAGATGTTGCCACCTCTCGGAGAGTCTCAAACTTCGGCTTATATTACCCAAAAACTCCTTATTAAAGCACCTATTCCCAGCACAGCAAGAAAGATAAGCAAGCAAGCTAGCATGCTGGGCTTCTATCGAATAAAATAATTTTCAGCTTATCACTTTGAATACAATGGTTTATTTTGCATCAAGGCTAGGCCTCTGACAGTCTGTGACCAAAACAAGCAGGAAGATTAAATGTTCTTGGTACACAGATGTCCTTTCGTCAGATAACAGCATCTCTGGCCCCTTGGTGGAATTTAGCTTATGTCTGCTGATTCTAAAACACAAGCAGGTTCTCAGCCTTGCAGAACCCAGAGCTGCAAGTTTAAAAAAACAAGCAGGTTAGAATTTTCCATTACAGCCCATTATTATTACCTCTACCTCTGATTTCACAGCTTTGCCAGTCACTTGAAGTTATGGCATGAGAGCACGGTCCTCAACCTTTTACCATCTCTCTTCAATGTAGATTCTGTGATAAGCTGCACTTGTCTCGAACTTCTGGGGTAAAAACAATCAGATGTTTCGTAAATGCTGTGTCATTAAAAAGGGAGGAAACCATCAAACTGGAGGGGGATCGGTCAGTTTAGAGATGCAGTGTCAAATGTAACTGAATCAAGAATGCATTTGATAAGGTGCAAAAAGGCAAATGAATAAGGTGATAAAAATATGTATCCTGGATGTTTTCCTTTATCTGCTGAGGCAAAGAAAATAAGATTAGATCGGTTCAGAATAATATGCGTCATTGAAAGACATTTGAACAGGTACAGGGCAGGGGAAAGGTTAGAAGGATTTGGGAAAATGCAGACTGTTGGAACCAAGGGGTTAAGTAATCATAGAAAATAGAAATTCATTATGTATTCATTAATCCAGTACTAAGTAACAATTTACTATTTTCTTCAATTATACTGTTTAAGGGAAATAGGAATGCAATTAAGTAACAGCCACAGTATGTAGCAAAGTTGGCTGAGTATAGTACTTGTAGAATTTGCTGCCTCCAAATACAAAAGAGAGAAATGTATGAACCAATTTAGTAGGAATGCTCAGTCTTGAGGAGGTGTTGAGTAGAACAGAAGACTATGGACAGACGAGAACAAAGAGTACCATGACTGAGAATGTCAGAGAGAAAGAAAGTGTATAGGAAGGTTAAGGCATAAGGAGGTGTTGAGTAGAACAGAAGGCCAGATGAGAACAAAGAAATAATTAGAAATATATGGGGGTATGAATTGATTTCTGATCAAGCCAACAGGATGTTCTGACCTTGAGGATTAAGATGGAAGGTCTACACGCTAGATAAATGCAGAACAGGAAATTGCTTGAGATAAATCTTATGCAAGGAATCTAGCAAAGAAAGCCAACTCTTGTTCAGTGTAATAATGTTGATCTATATAAACAGAAGCGACTGGACAGTAGAGGACAGTCTTGGGGAATAGCTCACTGAGCAGGTGACCTATGAACTAACAACTGAACCCGAGCTCTGTTAAGCTTTATTCTTGTGCTGTGTAATAAACTGATTGTTGAACCGAATACCTTCTCCTATCACTTCATTCAACCAGTACGCTGGACTCAGACGACGCACAGACTAAATTGAGGGTAGGGTAAAGCCAGAGTCTGACAATTTGGTGACCCCGACGTGATGAAGATGGAGAAATGACAGAAGAGAAAGAGATGAAACAACGGTCGGTGGTGGTGTGGTGATAACAAGTGGCCACTCATCAAAAGGAAGTAAGCAGACGCCTGTTTAAACGAAGGTCTGCTATTGGCAACAATAAAATTGTATGTTGTCACTACTCTGCAAAAGTCCTAGTAGAAGCCAATGAATAAAGCTTAAAGAAAACAGGGGTTAAAGTCCCCTGGAGTTACCGGTGGTTAGAGTCCCCTGGAAATCTGGGGGTTAGAGTCCCCTGGAGAAAAATGGGGGTTAGAGTCCCCTGGAAAAACGGGGTCAGAGTCCCCTGGAAAAATTTCCTAGAGGATATTCCTAGAGGAATAGGGGTTAGAGTCCCCTAGTAGAGACATAGTTATAAAAGTTAAAGGTCTTGGCCATTTAGTTAACATATTGTATAAGAGTTATTTGTTTTAGTATTGCATAAGAGTTATTTGTTAGATTATTGTGTTAAGTTTTTCTTTTGTGGTTTCGAGAAAGCGTGAAGATTCACATTAGGTTGAAGGGCGGCGAAATTCTACCAGGTGAGAGACTCATTGAATTATGAGGTCTGAAGGAAAAAAGATAGGAACAAAAGATGGAAGGAGAATTAGGGGAATGTCAGGAGTATGGGGGATGTGCATGGATTCCTCCATCTGTGAACCAGCAGTGGGAAAAAACAAGGAGTCAATTAATGGGAGTACTACCAAAGGGAGAGGAAGTAAAGGCTATGAAACGGTACGATCAGATATGGAAAGAGCTGCAGAGTCAGGGGAAGGTGCCGCTAGTATTAGAAAAAATCAGGATTGTATGGTATCTAGGAGAAGCCGAAAGGGAGGCGACAAAGGAGGTACAGGAACATGAGAAAAAGGGACAAGGATCTATCTTGAATAGAAGAAAATGAAGGAACAAAGAAGGGCAAATTTACATAATATGACATTGGCTTGCATGGCTGTGGAAACAAACCTTCAGCATTCTACTAAAAAGGCATCCCCTACCACAAAGGAGGAAAAGGGGAAGGAGGTGACAGGGAGGTTAAGCAATCAGCCCCGCTCTATCCAAAGTTACCAGAGATGTGGCCACCACCTTATCCGATTCCCCAGATGCCAGTGATGCAGGTAACTTGGGAATAGTGAATGTCACTGAATTAACAGGACAAGAACTCCAGGAGGTGAAAGAGAGATTTAAAGTAGTTGTGCAGGAAAGTGTGGAGACAATAAAGGAATTGACGAAGGGAATACAGAACGATGTATGTAAAGTAAGGGAAACTAGTATGCGACTGGAAAAAACAAATGAGAGAGAGCAAGAACAGACACTTGAGAATGCCTTCTCGGTAGGAATGTCAGAGGATCACTCCACCCACACTCCTCACAATAGACAACAGGAAGAAGAGGAGGCAATGAGGGGAGGTGACCCAGTGAGTGTAAGATGGCAGCTGGAGAGAGTTCAGGACGAGGAAAGTGAGATAGCGAGTGTAAGTGTGGAGAGCGAGGATGTGGAACAGCCGGTCACTATTAGGGGAAGAATGATAACACGCAAAAGACAAGGTCAGGGAAGCGCTCGCTCCCCTTCGGGATATGAGTTGCGAGGCCGGGAGGAATTACGTCTCCCAGAAAGGTATAGACAGATGCCGCTAATTTATAAGGGACCACAAGTTGGGGAAATGTATCATCCCTTCTTGTTCACCAATATGAACTGTGTTTTGGATAAAATGCCACCTCCTACTGAGGTAGGCGGAGCATGGATGGGAAAGATATGCCAACATACAATGGGACGTAAGATAGCAATGGGAGACTGGAGGTCATTATTAAGCAAACAGCTTGGGCTGTGTGAAATACAGCAGGTAGAAATGGTCGCAGGAACCACTGTGTGCCCTGATGCCGAACCATTTGCAAAACATGCTACGGCACTAGGAGGTGCAATACGGGATAAGTTTCCGTTCGCCCCGGTGTCATGGAGTCCCTGACATTTTCCATTAAGGAGGATGAGGAGATCTTGACCTTTTTGAGTCAGTGTAAAGAGAGTTGGACAGATAAAGCCGGAGTACACCCAGCCACAGGACCCTTGCAAACTACACTATTTAGGTCTGCCGTAATGAACGGGTTGCCAGCTGTAGTCAGGGAGGTGTTAGAGAATAACCCTGATATTCCTGGTTGCTCGACTGAGCAATGGGAAAAACTTTTGACCCATCACCTGAAGCGTTATAGGGCTAAGCAAGAGGAGGACAAACAAATTACGGAGTCTGCACAAGTGCAACTCCTTAAGCTCCAATTGGAAGAGGCTAGGAAAAAGCCCAATGAGGCAAAAAAGAATCCCTCAAAGTGTGCAAATCAGATGATTCCGCAGCCACCACAAGGGAATAATACGAATTGGCACCCGGCCCCAAATTGGGCACCGGGTCCCACCTATGGGGGCAGGACTGGAGGTCCAATGGGGGAATTCTGAGGAAGAGGGAGAGGTCGGGGTGTTCCACGAATGCAGCCAGCCGTATGTTTTGGATGTGGTCAGCCAGGACACTGGAAAGAGACTGCCCTCTAGCATGGGGTCCTCAGGGCACTGGGGGAAGGGGATATGGACAACCACAATATGAGCCTCGGGTCCAGCCCCAGAGATCGTCAGTGCAACCCCCGGTACATCAGGCACCCCATGCGGCTCTCGCTCTGACAAGACAATTCCCATTGCTGACGGAGGAGGAGCAATGTTAGCAGCAGTGACGGGGCCCGAGCACCCAAAAGCAGGTTAGGTTGTGTTAGGTCTGCTTTGTTCATGAATGAGTGAGACAAACACCAGACTGAGTCGAAATCAGGGTTCTTTGTTCTTTATTACCGGATTGTAACACTTGCGACTAAACATGTTAGTCGGAGAATGCATTCTGCCGTTATCAGCAAAATGGTGATTTTTTATACCCTTGGATATGTGCTTAGAACATCATCATATCATTACTTGTCCAATGACTAAAACTGTTGCTATCCTTTCCCTGCTAGCTTCCTGCCTCTCAATCCATCAATGTCTCTCTTATCTTGTAAGTACAAGGATGCATTTACATCTTGTTACAGCCCTGTACATTCCCATCTCATGATGTTTTACCTAACAGGAGTACAAGGACACCTCCCCTTCTTGTTACTGCCCTGTACAGGGTAACTCCCTACACATTCCCATCTCATGATGTTTTACCTTACAATCCCTCCTTTGTCCTCTTTAGAGGACAATCTCGCCCTGACTATGCTACCACCGCGTTACATTAGTTCGCCTATTATTGCCAAGCTCTATACGGGTTCTGTTCACAGGGCA
Organism: Narcine bancroftii; assembly: GCF_036971445.1. NCBI lineage: Eukaryota > Metazoa > Chordata > Chondrichthyes > Torpediniformes > Narcinidae > Narcine > Narcine bancroftii. The sequence goes on along the minus strand of NC_091471.1, from coordinate 191,453,878 downwards.
GTTCGGCTGGTGGGCGAGGGCTCCCCCAACCCTCCTTTGCGTACACCCCCCATCCGTCACCCCGATCCCATTGCCCGTTTACAAGTTTCATCCCATTTGCCCCCAAGCAAAAAACTAGCTAACCCCCCGTACATTAGTAAATTCCCAAGTTAACATATGGTCTACAATCTAATTCATAATACTTGTTCTACAATCTGATTAATAATGTTTGTGTTACAATCAATGTTATAATATTTGTTCTACAATCAAGGTTATAATATTTAGGTTACAAGCAAGGTTAAAATTATATGTGTAACAATCTAATTCACAATCCCTCCTTCCCATCACATTCCCCTTCAGACTCCAGATCGATCTCAGCAACTTTCTCCGTCTCCTGTAATGTGAGATAGTCTTGCTCCACAGCCTGCACAGCTTGATATTTCGGAGGCAGTTCATCACGGTCAGCAAAGGCTTTCTCTATGGTCCTCGTGACCAGCGTTCGAATGCATGGAATACAACAACAGCCACAAGTGATAAAAATTGATACAGAAATGAACAAACCCAGCAAAAGTTGTCCTAACAATGTGCTCCATCTCCCAAACACTCCCTGTAACCAGGATAAAACAGGATTGGAGACTCCAGACTGGGCTTTTAATTCTTTCGCCAATGCCCTAAGTTTCGTTAACCCCTTAGTGAGTGATCCATCTGGCCCTGTGTTATTAGAGATAGAAGTGCAGCATAGATCTCCAAACATAGCACACACTCCACCTTTCTCTGCCAGGACCATATCAATCGCTATCCTATTCTGAAGTGTCATAAGGGAAGTTTCTGACAGTTGTTGATGTATTGCCTCAACAACGTCCCTGGTCAAATTTGCAAGGCGCTGGACATTATAGTGAATAAGGTTGATTCTATTAACATTTTTATTTACAGTGATGGGAAAAATTGCACTAAAAACAGGAAAGCTTTCAAACCCAGCTGCAATCTCATCGGCTAATTTAAATTCGTCCGGAATATTCCGGGCTTGGCCAATGGCATCAATCCATACCCCATCAGGGTTCCTTCCTCCCGGCCCCAAGAGTCCAACACTCCTCCTTTTTCTCCACAGCCAACTCTCTGTGTGGCGCAATTCTAGGGAATCCTCATCTCCCTCCTGCCTTTTGACAATCAGCACTGGCGCATTAAGGGTTACTAGAGCACACCGACCATCCCAGTTAGCGGGGAGCCAGTTGTACAGCACTCTTCCTCCACAAAACTCATCTGTGTAGTCATTCAATCTGCTACAAGTCTCCTTAGTTTCAGATTCATTTTTTTTGTTATGGGACCTCAAAATCATCCCCTGTATATGTTCATGATAACCAGTAACCTGTTTGGCTGCCCTGTCAGGCACCCATGTGGCGTTTTCCCTGCTAATAGTAGGTCGTCTACATACTGAATCAGTGTAACATCTTCCGGGAGCTTTAATTTCATTAGGATTTCGCTAAGGGCCTGATTGAACAGTCCTGGACTGTCCTTATAACCCTGAGGTAATCTAGTGTATGTGTACCGATGTGCTTGGTAAGTGAAAGTTAACCAGTCTTGCCATTCCTCAGCTAAATTCAAGCAGAAGAATGCGTTTGCCAGATCAATGACAGTATAGTATTCGTGCTCCGGACTCAGAGCCCTAAGTGCTACATATGGGTCTGGGACTGGTCTCCCGATGGTCTTGGTAGCCAAGTTAATCTCCCGGAGGTCGTGTACCATCCTCCAGTCTTTTCTACCCTGTTTGGGAACAGGCATGATGGGCGTGTTCCACATACTGTCAGGTGCCGCCCTTAAAACCCCTGACTCCATTAACCCTTCTATCGTTCCTTTAATACCCTCCTCCTGACTGGGCGACAAGCGGTATTGTTTTCTCCATATTGGTTTCTGCCCGGGGTTGGCCAATTCTAGAAATACCTCTCCTTTTATTACTCCCACATCATAGGGCCCCGTTGTCCATATATGTGGACTCAGATTAGAAAGATATTTGTCTGAGTCTCTGTGATCAATATTTTCTCCTTCTAAGGCTCGGTCTCTTTCTACTTTCTCATTCACTACCTGGTCCCATGCTTCAATATTCAGTCTGACAAATTTTCCTCCCTCCGAGGTGGAATATCCCGGGATTTCTGTCTGCCTGTATTCACACCCTATCGCTTCCTTTACCATCGGACCCAGCTGTCGAGCGTGATGATCTTTGGCAATACCCAAGGTCACATGAGGCAGACTTTCCACTCCTAAGCAGAACCACTCCATTGTTCTTCTGTCATGACAACCATAGCAGCTATTCCCTCCTTACCTACAAAGATAAATGGACAATGTATCGTTTCTGTCTTCCCTTCTTTTAGAGAGTCCCACCTCTCCTCATATTCCTGGTCCGGGTGGATGGTGTAGTTTAATGTAACATGCATAGGATCTAGTGGATAATGGTAATCCCCATACCGAGGAATACTGGCCCTCCACTCAAAAAACTGTTTAATCAGCCCTGGGCCTGGTTCATCATACAGTAGCCGACTCCAGAAAATACTAACCTCCACAGAGTCTTCTGAAGCGTTAGATGGGGTCATTACTATAAACTGTCCTCCCCTTCTTATTGTATCCCCTGGGTATGTTAACCGAAGGCCCTTCTCAGAACATTGTATGGTTATTCCTAGTTTGGTAAGAATGTCCCTTGCTAATAAATTAATGGGGCAACTTGGCACAACCAGGACAGGCGTTTTAACCCTTTGTCGTCCAAATGTCATGTCGATGTTATCTGTATAGAGCTGTGTTTCCCTTATCCCGGAGAATCCTATTGTAGATAATGTTTTGCCCGAAAATGTGCTCCCTGGGGGTTTTTTAATCACTGTCGTAACTGCTGCCCCTGTGTCAACCATAAATTCAATTTTTTCTCCATTTACCGTCCCCCAAATTTTTGGTGGCTCCCAGGGAGGCGTGATTTTTGATTCTCCAGGGCACCTTCAATAATCAAATTCAGCACCTTCCTCAATATAGTCATTACACTGAGGTGCCTGGACTTGTTGATCACTCTGCCACCCCCCGATTCTCTGGGGCCCATCAATGTGTCCACCCCTACCCCTTGCTTGTCCTCTTAAGTTTCCTCCTCTTCCCCGATAGCCTCTAATAGAGGGTAATCTTTTTCCCCTTGCTCTCCCAGCCTCCGGACAGTTCCGCTGGTAGTCCAGGATTTTGGCAGTACCAGCATACTACATGTTCCCCTCTATACATTGTACCTAGCTGTCTTTCCCAACCATTTCTTACTTGGGGTCCCGGATTTATCACTGGCCCCATGACCTGTGGGACTATCTGTTGGGCCGCTAATTTAACCCCTACATGTTCTATGGCTCTCACCAATTTATCGGTTGTTTTGTCCACCTCCTTCTGGGACGCACTTTCTGACTTAGCATGCTCTGATTGACGATGTCGTTTGATTGCATGTGTCAGGTGTCTTTTCCACAAATCCTCTGACATTGTCTCTAATCCCACAATGTCCCTTAATTTTGCTTGAACCGTAGCAGGTAGTCCGTTTATTATCCCATTACGAAAGTGAGCCCTTCCTAAGGGGCTGTGGTCGGGTCTTTCTCCAGTCCCTGTTTCCCATAAGTCCCATGCTCGAGTGAAATACTCGTGTGCAGTCTCTCCTTCCTTTAGTTGAAGGGTTACCAAGGCATCCAAACTATAGGGTGTAGGAAATGTTTCTCTAAGTGCTTCCCAAAATTTATTCCGAAGTGGGTTAAATTCTATTTCATCCCCCAATTTACTGCTTCTTACAATTTTCTCTATTTGCTTCAGGGCCCCTTCTGCCTTTAATTTTATCATGATAGTTCTGACATCTGCGAGTGCTAATTGTTCTTGGCAGGTTTCTCGCTCAAAACAAGAAATCCATGGACTAGCCCCATTACTCAACGGAGGTAGTTTTTTCATTAAACTCTCTAAGTCCATTCGTGACCAGGGTACATATTTTTGAGTTCCCCGTCCCGTGATCAGTAATGGGCATTGATATCTCAATTTTGGGGATTTCTGCTCCTTCTTTACTCTTGGCATGCATTTATTTATCCCACCTTGTTCTGACTCTTCTTCGTCACTGTCACTGTCCCTATCAGCTTCCAATGTCTCAGGGTCAAAGGTATATTGGTCACGTTCATCTCTAAGATAATCTTTTCGGCCATAGTTTAGTTGTTTCACATCTTTCTCTTTTGTTCTAACTATGTCCAGGTAGGCATGTCTATTTTTCTCCCTACCGAGTCTTTTCCTTTTACTTTCCTCCCATGGTGGATCGTATCTCGTTTCCTCATCTGTACTACACTTTTCGTCCTTTACTCCTATTACCATTCCTTCAGCTTTAATTTCTCCTGACAGTGTTGTAGTTATCTTTTCCACTTCCTTAAATACACCTACCATTAATTCTTTTTCATCCTCACTGATCTGCCCCAGCACATTAATATCTCTGTTTAAGTTTTTAATGTTATCCTGAACCTTTTTCATGTTCCATTTCTGTATCTCTAACTCCTTTTCTATTTTCTTGGACTCCAGAGGGGTCTCTACATCTATTACTCCCCCTTCTATTTTTATTAAAGGGGTCTGTACCTCGTCTGATGTGTCCCTATTCCCGAGGTTCTTGTCACACCCCAGTGTCTCAATATCTGGATATAAGGGACGTGACTCCAGGATCCCATCTGGGGTGCCAGGGGCACCTTGTGACTCCACATATGCATAGGGCGGGGGTCTACAAGCTATTTCTACAGGGGCCATAATAGGTGGGTTATCAGGGAGACCAAATTCTTCGAATATAGCTAGGACATCGCGGTACTGCATCTCCTTGTCTCTCACCCTCTTTTTTGCTGACTCGCGATTAAAGATTTTGTTTTCTGTGTCCCGTTGTATAATAGTATAAGACTCACTTATAAATGATTTATTGTCAGAGTACATACATGACATCACATACATCCAGAGACTATGAGAGAGAGAGAGAGAGAGAGAGAGAGAGAGAGAAAGAGATAGAGAGGCAGATACACAGAGCACAAGAGATAGAGAGAGAAAATGCCTTGCACTGGCCCCACTGGGAGAAAAGTCTTCAGATTAACACTTTCGTTTCAAAGGTTTTAAAAGGTTCTCATCCTGTGATCACTGGTCTGGATCAGATTGGGTCTCCCACCACTGGGAACTATCACTCCTTCCTTCCCTCCCACCTCGAGTGAGCTACACGTCAGCCCACAATGTCTGCCCTGATCCCGCAATGGTGGGGGTGCGGGAAAAAGGGAGGGAGAGAGGATAAAACAGGATCCCATTTGATGCGGAGCTGGAATTGTGGGCACAAAATTAAAACCAAATTGTATTTCTCTGCCCTGCCCAACCTGGGGATTTCAGGGCAGCACCGCCACAGATTGGGATTGGGAGGGGGAGTGGGTGAGAGAGGAGGGGGGGGAGAAGAGAGAGAGGGGGAGAGAAGAGAGAGAGGGGAGGGAAGAGAGAGGGGGGAGGGTGAAAGGAGGGAGGGAGAGAGCAAACCCGGACACTTCGTGGCTGGAAACTGGAAACAGGCACTTTTCCTTTTCCCTTCTGTGTTTTGTTTCTTCCAGCTTATCTAAGCCTCTACGTTTTAAAATTTTTTTTTTCCTCACCTGTCAGGAACATCTCAGTGCCCCCGGGTAACCAACCCCTCTTCCTCCAGCGGTCTACACATTTTCGGAGCATTTTTTGTTTTTCCAATGCCGCATTACTGGTATTTCGCTCCTCTAATTCCTGATTAATTTCCTTAATAACTTGGTCAAAAGTCTTAGCAGGCAACTGTACAGCCATAGCTGCGGGACCGCTTTCTAATGCCTGTTTTAATTTAGGTTCTTGTCCGTTTAGGGGATCTATGTCAACGAAAATTGCTTTTTTTTAAAAAAATGTCTCCTTGCAAGCTGGATGACTAATATCTTTTAAAGGAACAGTCTCTAAGTCTTGTCCTCCAATTGACTTCAGACTGTCCTGTATACTCTGATTGCTCGTTTTCCACTCTCTGTTTTCCCAAAGGGGTCTGAAAGTTAAATTACAACTAGAAAACCAAATATTTGGGCTATACTTTTGTCCTGTTTCCCTGTACCAATCTATGAATTTACGTAACTTTATCTCCTTGGTGATGTTGGGAATACCCTCATTTAACTTATCAAAAGTATTTCGAATAAACTGGGTGTCTCTTAGGAGTTTGTCAACTTTTTCATTAATATCTCCTACCTGATCCGGACACAGCTGTCGCAGCCTTCTGTCGTCGTTCTTGTTCACCAGGCAGGCGTCCCTGAGTACTTTTTTTTGTTGTCTCAAGGTCTCTAGTGTCTGCTGTGGTATTCCACCACGGCGAATTGGGGAAATAAATTCTTAACTTCTCAAGTGTACAGACATTATCATACCTACCGGACATTTATAAGTCAGTCTCTCAGATACAATTGAGGCCAATAAGCCTGAACCTTTGTTTTCTTTCAAAGCCCAACCTTCACGTGGGAGATTTCTCCTCTTAATAACCAGTTTAGGGCAGAAAACTCAGGTCCTCAATTGTTTATAGACCACCTTCTCACTCTATTGGACTTTGCAACGACACAATAAAGACTTTTAAACTCTAGTAGTTTCTTGCGAAGCACTTAATAAATGTCATTCAAACACCTTAAGGACTTTTATCTTGTCTGTAATCACTTACGTGTTACAATCCTGGAATGCGACCTTCAATAGTGGTCGTGTAATTTGTCCGATCTCCAGTTCTTACTGACAATCATAAAGATTTTAAAAAAAAAGAGAATTTTGTTAAAACAGGCTTCTCTGGACCTTTTTATCAGCCGGCTGAGATGATTGTCAGAAAAAACAGAAACCGTCGTCCAGTGTTCACTCACCCATCACGTCGGGGTCACCAAATTGTTAGGTCTGCTTTGTTCATGAATGAGTGAGACAAACACCAGACTGAGTCGAAATCAGGGTTCTTTGTTCTTTATTACCGGATTGTAACACTTGCGACTAAACATGTTAGTCGGAGAATGCATTCTGCCGTTATCAGCAAAATGGTGATTTTTTATACCCTTGGATATGTGCTTAGAACATCATCATATCATTACTTGTCCAATGACTAAAACTGTTGCTATCCTTTCCCTGCTAGCTTCCTGCCTCTCAATCCATCAATGTCTCTCTTATCTTGTAAGTACAAGGATGCATTTACATCTTGTTACAGCCCTGTACATTCCCATCTCATGATGTTTTACCTAACAGGAGTACAAGGACACCTCCCCTTCTTGTTACTGCCCTGTACAGGGTAACTCCCTACACATTCCCATCTCATGATGTTTTACCTTACAGTTGGCAGACCCCTTCTTGCAGATTAAAGTTATGAACATGGATAGATGTAGTAGATACGGGTGCCTCTAGTGTCTAGTTGATAGGGTTCTCGGATACACCAGAAAATCTGCCGTTTTCTACACCACTAGTCACTTCTGTGGCAGGACAGACTTTCACACATCAATATATTCTGTCGGCAATGTGCCCTACTAATCTTTTGGGCAGAGATCTGCTGGTCAGGTGTGGAGCATCGATCCTTTGTGGACCTAGCGGAATAGAGGTCACCTTTCCAAATGGATAATCAATGAACTGTTCATTAACTACGCTTCGTTCCAGTTCTCAGATGTTGTTGTCAGCTGTTGGAGGATTCATGTCTGATGGACTATGGGCTGACATTTACTGGGGACTGCTGGAACCGGAGATCCCACAGAAGGGAGAGCTGCTAAAGATTTATAATCAATGGAAGCCGTGGATCCAGACGTTACACCCGTATACCCCTCCCTTGGACCCCCTCCATGTTACCCTCTTTTACGATAGAGATGGGGATGAAATTTATCAGCATGCCTTTTATAAAGAGGTAGAGGGCATGCAATGGGAGATTAATTCAGACTATATAGTGTTAGGAAAGGAGGGAGTAGCCGCTATGGTTGCACTGACATCTGAGCAGCTGGAGTGGTATGTGATGGCTGGTGAAGCCATAACTCATGTCACTCTTGCAATTGGCACTAATCACCAGGCAAAAGATTTGGGACCGATATGTCGGAACTGGATGTCCTTGAAGGACTGGTCCGATACTCAAATACCAACAGTGCAGCTCTCTCCATCTGGTCAGGCGTACAGGATTTTGTACCCGTCAAATGATCGGGTCCTCCTTGAGCATAGACAGATTGAACGCTTTCATGGTAGAGAAAAGATGGATCATCCCGACTCTGCCCCTATGTTAGATTCTCTCCCTGTGGACCTTTGGTCAGTGGGACCAGCAGACATGGGTTTTTGCCAGCAGGTTGTTCCCATAACCTTTGAACTTTCAGATTATACTCCCATTTGGCAGACACAGTATCCCCATAAACCTGAGGCTGAGGTGGGTCTGGCAGATACCATTGATGGCTCAATGTATTCAGGGGTGTTGGAGCATTCATGTTCGAGTTGGAATACACCCATCTTACCTGTTCCAAAACGGGACACAGGCAAATATCGGATGGCCCATGACTTAAGGCGTATCAATGGTATTGTACGAACACCCACAGTTCCAGTACCAAACCCATATACCGACATGACTGCTTTAACTCTGGACCACAAGTGGTTCTCTTGTATAGATTTAGCAAATGCTTTCTTTTGTTTGCCGCTGGCAGAACAGTTTAGAGATGTGTTTTCCTTTACATATAGAGGTATAAAGTTACGTTATACTCGACTCTCGCAGGGCTTTAACTTATCCCCAGGGATTTTCAATCAGGTTTTGAAAGAACAGCTGGGGGGGCTAGAACTGCCAGGTGGGGTAGTTCTGATCCAGTACGTAGATTACATCTTATTGGCAGCACTTGAGCCTGCCTCCTGTTTGGAGGCCACAAGGCTCCTGCTAATGCAGGTGTTCAAGGCAGGTTTTAAAGTCTCTCGTTTAAAGTTGCAATGTTGCGGACAAGTGGTCTCCTTTTTAGGAAGAATGGTCTCAGTACAGGGATATCCCCTGTGCATCGAACAGCGATACTACATCATCCAAAACCAAAGACAGTTAAGGAAATGCTTTCATTTTTGGGCTTGACGGGTTATAGTAGGCAGTTTTTCCCATTGTATGGTGAGTTCACACATCCACTGTGAACTTTAGTGAATGAGCAGGGGATGAGGAATCTGGGAGCTACACTTGATTGGACTGCACAGGCTGAGATGAGTTTTATTCTACTTAAGCAAGCTTAACCGCCACAGATTTAGCGATTCCAAATTATAGAGACCCTTTCTTTTTGGATGTTTCTGAAAAAGCACACACAATTAATGGTGTCATTTTTCAGACAAAAGGGGGCGGAAGATGTGTGCTCATGTATGTGAGTATCACATTGGATCCAACTGAAGACAGACACCCACCATGTATGAGATATGCAGCAGGGGTAGCAAAAATTTTACAAAAGGTGGCACACATAGTGATGGGACATGCCCTGACGGCATTAACAACACACAGTATTGTAGCATTTGTGAGCTTGACAGCGTTTACAATGACGTCTCTGAGGCAGACGAGACTGGAAAAGATCCTGAATGCTCCAAATATTACATTTACCCATGAAGGCATTAACATGGCAGACTGTATGGGAGAGGGAGAACCACACTGTTGTGAAAAGAGGGTTCTAAGGGATATTAATATAAGACCTGATTTACTGGCTACACCCTTGAGAGAACCAGATGAAACCTTATTTTCAGATGGTTGTTGTTACAGACACCCCACGGACGGATTAAAAGCCGCCTAAGCGATTGTACGGAAAACTACAGAAGGATTTGAAGAAATTATTACAGAGACAATGAGAGGAAAGGAGTCAGCACAACTGGCCAAACTACAGGGAATGATAGCAGCATTAGAATGGGCAGAAGGAAAGGAGGTAAATATACATACAGATTCAGCATATGTGGTAAGGACAATACAGGTTGAGCTTAGTCAATGGATTAGAAGTGGATTTTTAACAGCAGCAAGGACCCCAATTAAACACGAGAAGGATGTTAGGAAATTGGCTGAGGCCCTTCTGAAACCAAGGACATTAGCACTTATTAAATGTAAGGGCCATGATAAAACAGATACGATGGTAGCTCGGGAAATCAGGAAGCGGACATGGCCGCAAAAAGGGCAGCAGGGTACGGCCCTCAGTTTATTATGATGCAGGCAGATAGAACGGCACATGACTTATTCTCACCTTGTGAGGTAGGAGTAATAATTCAGGAACAGGCGAAGCCATCACCTCAGGAAATGATGGTATGGAAAGAAAGGAGGGCAACCGAAGAGCAAGGACTGTGGAGATCAATGGACGGTAGGCCAGTATTACCATCTGGACTCATGAAACCCCTCCTGGAGGAGGCGCATGGGTTAACCCACTGTGGGAAGAAACAGATGATAAGGTATTTGATACATTGGTGGCACCCCTTCCTGCCGGCGATGGTGGAGAATTATATCAGAGAGTGTAAGGTATGTATAACATATAATGTCAAGGCGACTGTGAAACCTCACGAAGGACAGTTTCCATTGCCTAAGTTACCAGGGCAGGAAATTGTAATTGATTACACGGACATGATAGAGAGGGCAAGGGGATGTCGATACCTCTTAGTAGCAGTAGATGTGCACACAGGTTGGCCGGAGGCAATCCCTGCCAAAAGAGAAGATGCAAAGACGGTAATTAAGTTCCTAATCAACCACTATACATGGATTTCCTAGGAAGATCAGGTCAGATAATGGGAGTCATTTTAAGAGTAAAGATTTACAGGAAGTAGAAGTGATGTTGGGGTTGAAACATGCCTTTGGAACGGTGTATCATCCACAATCCCAAGGAAAAGTGGAGAGAATGAACCAAACAATAAAAGGTAAGATCGGGAAAGTGCAGGCACGGACCAAATTAAATTGGGTGGATGCGCTGCCCCGGCATTGATGTCAATAAGGAGTTCGGTAAGTTATGTGACAGGATTTACTCTGTATGAACTGCAAACGGGGCGGCAATTTCCAGGACCTGGAGCCGGGATTCATACCACAAAGGAAGAGGTTAGTCCAATGAGATGCAAGCTTTATTATGATAAACTAACGGCTCTGGTATCAGCTTTTTCACAACAGGTTACAAGTACCGAATGAAAAGGTGAAACCCCAATACCATCAGTTGCGGAGTGGGTTCTGCTAAAGGAGATCAAAAGAAAGTGGTCGGAGCCCAGGTGGACCGGACCCTACATAGTGGTGGAAAGAACATCCCACGTGGTTCGACTACGGGGAAAAGGCGAGACGTGGTATCATTGGAGTCAGTGTGGAGCAACGGACCCACCTACACGGACACTGGAACAGATTCGAACGGAGATGACTGAGAACCTGTGAAGAAACTACGGACTAAGAATTTTTGAATGGGTCCCTTTAAAGAGACTATTAGATTACGGTGACTGTATATCAGTATTTGAAGTGATATATCTATATCGAAGTCAACAGAATTTAGGGGGCTGTGATGAACACTATGTGGGGACTATGGGTGATGTTGTTCCTAGCCCTTGAAGGGTCTGGAGAAGGAAACAACTGTACAAAGTGTTTGCGGTCAGCCTGGGGGGCCCATAACGAACCGGAACAGTACTTTGCGGATTGGACTGACTTTCCTGAACACTGTGTTGGGGCCCCCACTGGATGGAAGTGTGTTCATAATGGCCAAGTTTATGTTAAGTTTAATAAGGGGTTGGGGATGCCAGTCTTTGCCAAAACTCCTGAGGTCCCATAAGTTAATGGGTGGTTTGGTTGGTCTCATTTTCATGAGACCAAAAGGGGGACTGTTGGAACCAAGGGGTTAAGTAATCATTGAAAATATGCCGATGTACTATTCATTATGTATTCATTAATCCAGTACTAAGTAACAATTTACTATTTACTTCAATTATACTGTTTAAGGGAAATAGGAATGCAATTAAGTAACAGCCACAGTATTTAGCACTGTTGGCTGAGTATAGTATGTGTAGAATTTGCTGCCTCCAAATACAAAAGAGAGAAATGTATGAACCAATTTAGTAGGAATGCTCAGTCATGAGGAGGTGTTGAGTAGAACAGAAGACTATGGCCAGACGAGAACAAAGAGTACCATGACTGAGAATGTCAGAGACAAAGAAAATGTATAAACCAATTCAGTAGGAAGGTTAAGGCATAAGGAGGTGTTGAGTAGAACAGAAGGCTATGGCCAGATGAGTACAAATAAATAATTAGAAATATATGGGGGTATGAATTGATTTCTGATCAAGCCACAGGATGTCCTGGCCTTGAGGATTAAGATGGGAGATCTAAACCCTAGATAACTGCAGAGCAGGAAATTGCTTGAGATAAATCTTATGCAAGGAATCTAGCAAAGAAAGCCAATTCTTGTTCAGTGTAATAATGTTGATCTATATAAACAGAAGAGACTGGACAGTAGGGGTCAGTCTTGGGGAATAGCTCACTGAGCATGTGACCTATGAACTAACGACTGAACCTGAGCTCTGTTAAGCTTTATTCTTGTGCTGTGTAATAACCTGATTGTTGAACCGAATACCTTCTCCTATCACTTCATTCAACGAGCACGCTGGACTCAGACGACACACAGACTAAATTGAGGGTAGGGTAAAGCCAGAGTCTGACAAGACAAATGGGATTAACTCCAGTAGGTATTGTGATTGACATGAGCAAGTTGGGCCAAAGGACCTGTTTTCATGCTGTCTAGCTCTCTCATATTTATCAGATTATGTGCCCTTCTGAACGGTTTCTGATATGATTAATGAATATTACATTGCTCTGAAAATTCAATATGACTGTTCCAATAATGGTTTGGACCTGCTGTTCTTAATAGGTCATTCTTCAACGTGAAACATTACACACTGTTTTCTCATCTATGTTGTTTTGTAGTGTAAATATTATTTGTGGGTTATGACTTCATGAACAAATTCATTAGTTCAAGCAAGAACCTATCTGTTTTAAAAAATATTTTATTTTAGTTTTCACAGACTTACAAAATCAAATAAACAAAGCCTTTCATGTATATATGCATACCTAAAGTCTATATTTGTCCTAATCCCCTCCCCACCCATCACAGTGAATACCTTCCAAAAACTTATCTTGATCCAACTCATCATGGAGAACACAAACCCTATCAAGACTTGTAATGAAATCACAATGAAAACACTATAAAAAAGAAAGAAACTCAAAAGAAAAAGAAAACTAAGGACCTGTAAAGAAAAGGGCAGGTGCTTTGTCCGCACCAAGTTCTATTTCCATAATCACACCTCTGGCCCTACTGGGATAATTTAACCTTATTCCTATTTAAAAGGGGAGAAATCAATCTATCTGAGAAACAATATACTGCAAATAAGGTTTCTGTAATCAAACAAATGTTTCATGTTTCCTCTGAACGTTATATGTGATTTTCTACAAGGGAATGAAACACTGCATTTCTATATTCCATCAAGTGGTATTTAGCTGGGAATTGGACTTCCATGAAATCACTTTGGAACCTTCACAAAAGAAATTTGGAATTTAGTCACTCTAAACCACACTTTTCCAATATCCCCCAAGAGGTACAGGGATCAGGAGTGTCTGCTGAATTTCCTGTCTGTGAGTGTGAATACATGTGGGAGAGTGTGGCAGGGTCAGCAGCCACTGGTAACAAGGACCCTTGTGCCCAATGACCCTGCTTACACCAAGAGGATCGGCAGCCACTTGCATCAGAATCCAACCTTCATCCAATGTTATTAAGGACCTTTTGAGGTCTTTCCCTCTTTAATTGACTTGTGAACAATAAAGTTATCTCAGACATGTCTCTCTGTGAAGCCACTGAACCAGATACTATTTCCAACCATTTTAATTCTGCGCCCCACTCCCATGCTTACATGTCTGTGCATAACCTTATGAACAACCCCACCAAATCCACCGTTAAATTGGAGGAACACCACCTAATTTTCCATCTGGGCACTCTCCAACCAGATGGCATTGACATCGACTTCTCCGGTTTCTGCTACCTTACTCTCCATTCTCCCTCCCTGCCCTTTCTGTTTGTCTTCTTTCCTCCAGCTCTCCACCCACTTCCTTTCCTATTCACAGAGCTATCCCTCCTCCCATTTCTTGCTGGTTTGCTCTCCTTGCCTTCTCCACCTATTTCCTCCTGCCTTTGGGACTGTGCTCCTCTCCTTAACCATAACCCCTACCATTTTGATCTGCCGACATTTTTCCATACTTTAATGAAGGGCTCAAGCCTGAAATATAGATATGTGCCTTTATCTTTGCTCTCTAATGTAATCTGTTTGACCTGCTGAGTTTCCCCAGCTTTATGTTTTTATTTCATTAAAGCTTGGATAGAACATGCATTGGAGACATTTCATCTACACAGCCAGATGCAAGACAATGACTGTGTTAATTGGATTCCATTTATAGGCTTCTAAATCCACTTTTTTGTTTTGAATACCTGCAGATGTTTGTAACTACACAGGATCACCTGTCTAAAATATACACCTAATTACTTCTGTTATCAACGTCACTGAAACTAAAGAGCTGATTGTTGACTTCAGGAAAGTGAGAGGTAAATAATCCAGTGATCATTGGGGGATCAGAGGTGGAGAGGATTTAGTTTCTTTGGGAGTCACTATCTCGGAGGAGCTTTCCTGGATGCAACACACCAATGGCATCATGAAGAAAGCACGTCAACACCTTGACTCCCTCAGGAGTTTGTGGAGGTTTGATATGACACTAGAATCCCTGGCAAATTTCTACATATGTGCAGTGGAAAGTGTGCTGACTGGCTGCATCATAGTCTTGTATGGAAACACCAATATCCCTGAGCATAAAGTCCTGCAACAGGAAGTAGACACAGCCCAGAACATCACAGACAAAGCCCTCCCCACAATTGAGTACAATCTTAGGAATACTACTATCAGAGGGCAGCAGCAATCATCAAAGACCCACACAACTCAGGACTTGCTCTATTCTTGCTGCTGCCATCAGGAAAGAGGTACAAGTGCCACAAGATTCACACCACCAGGTTCAGGAACAGCTGCTACCCCTCCACCATCAGATTTCTTAACAACAAACTTAATCAGAGACTAATTCAAGGACCCTTACTTGTCCACCTTATTGATTTTCTTCAGTTCTCTCTGTATTGCACAGTCAGTTTGTTTACATTCATTATCTGTTTACAGTTCTTTCATTTGTTTATATCTTTATGTTGTGTACAGTTTATTTTTTGCACTACCAATTAATGGTAATTCTGCTGTGCCCACAGGAAAAAGGAATCTCAGGGTTGTATGTGATGTCATGTATATACTCTGCAAATAAATCTGAAATCTGAATTTTTTAAGAGAATAAAAGACCTCGATGAATTTTGAGCTTAGAGCGACTGCCTGCTTGATGAATAAAGCCTTTTTCATCCATCAGCTTTCATTCTCCAGTGACTCAAGTTCTTCAGTTACAACATGCAGTTTGTTTCTCCACCCTTCAATATTCTTCACAATCTCTTCAGCAAGGATACTTTATGTTTTAGCACCTCCCCTTTATCAAAAGTAGAACTTACCTTATTTTCTGACCCACAGGAAATTAGGTACTGTATTTGGCCAACTGTTGCTGGAAGACATCCAAATGGTCAACATGTAAATCCTTGTGCTACAAATACGTTGCAAAAGGAATATTTTTGTTGATATTGCCAGCTCACTTTACAAACAAATCAGCATCTTTTCATTCACTACTATATAGTTTATCTGCCCTTAGCCCTTTGTTGCTCAATCTCTTTCTTGACCATGCTTTCATGTATGCATTCACTCAACTTCTTGCTGATTTCCTGCCAGCATGGTTTCATCTTAGCTATTTAGTTTGCCAGGCTTTACATTCCTCTTTTGATGGACTATCATTAGAACATTAATAAATAGAAGCAGGAGTAGGCCATTTGGCCCATCAATCCTGCACAGCCATTTAATAAGATCAGGGCTGATCTTTTGATAGGCTCTTCTCCAGCTACCTGCCTTTCCCCCATATCCCTTAATTCCTCTACTGTGCAAAAATTGATCCAATATTGTATTAAATGTGTTTACTCCACTGCTTCCATGGGAAGAGAATTCCATAGATTCATCACGTGCTGGGAAAAGCACTTCCTCCTCAGCTCTATCCTCAATCTATTATCCTGAATCTTGAAATTATGTCCCCTAGTTCTAGTCTCCCACACCAATGGAAATAACTGGTCTATCTCTACCATAGCTATGCCTTTCATAATTTTATATGTTTCTATAAGATTCCCTCTTATTTTTCTAAATTGCATTGAGTACATTCCCAGATGATTCAATCTCTCCTCATAGGCTAACCCCTTCATATCTGGAATCAACCTGGTGAACTTCCTCTGCACCACCTCCAAAGCCAGTACATCCTTCCTCAAGTAAGGAGAACCGAACTGTAAACAGTACCCCAGATGCAATCTCACCAGTATCTTATACAATTGCAGCATAACCTCCCTACTCCTGAATTCAATTCCTCCAGCAATGGCCAACATTCCATTTGCCGTCCTGATAGTCTGCATTAATCTTTTGTGATTCCTGCTCCAGCAGTCCCAAGTCCTTCTGCACAGCAACAAGCTGCATCACTTGACATTTAAATAATAGTCTCATCTTCCATTTGTCCTTCCAAAATGAATAACCTCACATTCACCATCATTGTACTCCATTTGCCAGACCTTTGCCCACTTACTTAACTTATCTATATCTCTCCAGACTCTTCGTATCCTCTGTACAATTGCTTTTCCACTCAATTTTGTGTCATCAGCAAACCAAGATGCATTATACACATTCCCACCTTCCAGATCATTAATGTATATTGTGAACAGTTTTGGGCCCAGTACTGACCCCAGTGGCACATCACTCACCACTGATTGCCAACTAGATAAACACCCATGTGTCCCAACTTTCCAATTCTTAACCAGCTAATTTTATCTGCCTAACTCTATGCATCTGTATCTTCTGGATAAGCCTTTTATGTGGCACCTTATCGAACGCCTTCTGAAAATCCATGTAAATGACACCCACCTGATCCCCTCTATCTACTGAACTCGATATATCCTCAAAGAAGTCTAGTAAGTGTGTGAAAAACAACCGGCCTCTGCTGAATGCATGCTGTCTGCCTGAGGGTTCCAATTTCTTCCAGATGTCTCACTATTTCTTCTTTAATAATGGCTTGAAGCATTTTCCTTACTACAGATGTTAAACTAACTGGCCCATAGTTTCCTGCATTTATCCTATATCCTTTTTTGAACAGCAGCATGACATTTGCAGTCTTCCAATCTGCCAAGAATCCAGAGAAAGCTTTAAATCGCGTTCATCAGTGTTGAGGTTGTTATGGTAGCTGCTTGGCTGAGGATACCGAATGAATGTAGCATTCTGCTATAATTGTCACCAAAGCATCAATGACATGTTCTGCCATTTTTTTTTTCAGTACCCTGCGATGCATTCCATCAGGACGAAGGTACTTATCTATCTTTAATAAGATCATGGCTGATCTTTTGATAGGCTCTTCTCTAGCTACCTGCCTTTCCCCCATATCCCTTAATTCCTCTACTGTGCAAAAATTGATCCAATATTGTATTAAATATATTTAATCCACTGCTTCCATGGGAAGAGAATTCCATAGATTCATCACGTGCTGGGAAAAGCACTTCCTCCTCAGCTCTATCCTCAATCTATTATCCTGAATCTTGAGATTATGTCCCCTAGTTCTAGTCTCCCACACCAATGGAAACAACTGGTCTATCTCTACCATAGCTATCCCTTTCATAATTTTATATGTTTCTATAAGATTCCCTCTTATTTTTCTAAATTGCATTGAGTACATTCCCAGATGATTCAATCTCTCCTCATAGGCTAACCCCTTCATATCTGGAATCAACCAGGTGAACTTCCTCTGCACCTCTGCTTGTTCAATACTCCTTCTTTAGGAATCACTGTTGTATCCCGGTCCTCACTTCCCATCACATTTTACTGCCAATGGAGTCACTGTGTTGATACCCTTAACTTAATCACAATATCTTTCCTTAGAGAGAAGAATGCCTGTCTATTTCTCATCCAAGGATGTAACATTCTTTCAGCTGTACAAGTCTATAGAATGGTTTCCATGAATAACCATTCATATTTCATGCATATTTCAATGGAGCAGACAGAGCCTAAGAACTAAAAACTTGTCTCCTCCAAAGCTCATCTGACCTATGGTCCTTCTAGGACGTGACCATGAAACCAAAATCATTGTGGCTTCGAGATCTCTTTGCTGGACCAATGCTGCAATTTTCTCAAAAGGGCAGTCCCTCAATCTGAACGAATCAATCCAAACAGAACATTAAAGATATTTTTTTTTGGAAGTCAGAACTAATCTTCGCCCATGACCTCTGTGTATGCCTCTGGCCTTTAACCGCAATGAGTAAGTGGATCTATTAGTCATCTGTGAACCATCCTCATAACTGGGGATTCCTCCAGCACTGATGCATATTTTGTTCCACCTCTACCAGAAAAGGTTTGTGTTATTACAAATTACCATCTTGACCAAGAGCTGACCACATGAATCACCATCAATATTTTATATCTGAGATGTTCATATGCATGAAGCAATCTTTATTTATTTGTACATATGAAGACCTGACCTGTATTGGTATGGTTTTTCTGTATGTGCGTCTACATGTTCTGGACCGAGGACCTGGAGAATGTTGTTTCGTTGAGTTATACTTGTGCAATAAGATGACAATGAACTTGACAAAATACTTATCATAGCATTCTCAATCAATAATGTGATTTTAATGATAATGTGCTGTGTAATCCTCCTCTTCAGGTATGCAATAAAATCTGTTCATCATGCCAGCTTCCACCTCTTCAACATCTGATGCTATTGTGTGGATGAGGCTGACTATCACTGCCAGCTCTTGATTCTTTTTGGGGCCTTCATCCCCATACTTTGTGCTCTATTCTGTGACAATTATAGCAGAGTGCTACATTCATTCGGCATCTTCAGCCAAGCAGCTACCATAACAACCTCAGCACTGATGAGCGTGATTTAAAGCTTTTCTGTCTTTGGTGTTCATGTGATTAATTAGTGTTTTGAGAATCCACTTGTAGTATTCACAATTCAGCTATGAAAAAGAGATCATATATGTAGTCTTGTTTCCAACCTCCACCTCAAAACTGAGCCCTGAGCTAATCAGTCATTAGTTTTGCAACTCTGCCAACATTTTAGTGGGTATTCTCCACATTCTTTTGAACAGTGTTTACCTGATTCTTCTTATTTACCAGCCCACAGAACAAAGCCACCCCACAGCACCCCAGTGTTGTAACTTAAACAAGTTTCTTTTGGCTTGTTCCATTTATTTACCATCTGTTTTTTCTGATCCTTGATTGCATGTGTCCAGTATGTAACTCTCAATAATCTCTGAAGTTGTCTAAGTCAAAATTCCTTTTAAATATCTCATTGAGCTTCATTGAGTACCTTTATTCTGGCCACTACTTCAATTCCAGTTTCCATTCCTGCATTGGAGTGTCTGTCCATGGCCTAATCTATTGCATTGTAAAATGGAGAAACACTACCTTATATACCACCTTGGCAGTGTCCAACAATACACGTTAATATCGACTTCCATTTTCCGATAACCCCCTCTCAACCCCCTCCCCTTTTACATTCCCCCCCTCACCTCATCTCTTGGGCCCCTATCCCTTTCTCTTTCCTCACCTGCCCGTCATCCACACCCTCCTTCTCTTCCTTCCTCCCATCCGAAAACATTTTTCTCAGCCTTTCCCCAATCACATCTTTGTTCCGTCCTCATCATTCCTCTCCCACTTACATTCATCTATCATCTTCCAGTCTGTGCTCTTCCCCATTATCACCACAAGCCTCTTATTCTGCCCACTGCCTGATTCTTGGTGTTCCTAATAAAGGATTCCAGCCCAAAATGTCGACTGTATATTTCTTTCTCGGGAAGATGCCTGACCTGCTGAGTTCCTCCTGCAATTTGAGTTTTCAGTTCCAG
Organism: Narcine bancroftii; assembly: GCF_036971445.1. Taxonomy (NCBI): domain Eukaryota; kingdom Metazoa; phylum Chordata; class Chondrichthyes; order Torpediniformes; family Narcinidae; genus Narcine; species Narcine bancroftii. The sequence continues at coordinate 191,433,872 of NC_091471.1, read as the reverse complement.
TTTTCCAGCATCTGCAACTCTTCTTGTTTATCTACAATACTTTGTCAGTGGGGTTAGAGAACTCATTTATTTCTCTGATGTCTTCTGTCCCACAATTGGTCACCACATGGTATTTTGAGTACAGTGATACTCTTGTGTTTCTTGAGACCTTGAAGAACATTCCTTTAGAACAGAAATTGGGAGAAAATTCTTCAGCCAGAGGGTGGAAAATCAACGGAAATTACTGTCACAGATGGCTGTGGTGGTCAACTCATTGGGTATAGTTAAAGTGGAGGTTGATAGGTTCTTGATTACTAATGATATGAAAGGTTATGATAAGAAGGTAGGACTGGGGTTGAGAGGAAAAAGACTTTAGCCATGATTTGAATGGTGGAGCTGCCTCTATGGGCTGCTTGCCCTAATTCTGCTACTACGTCTTGCAAGTCATCACACGCACTGAGTTGTCCCACACGCAGATGCAAATATCTGCCCATTGTCACCATTTCTCCTAATTTCCAACAACAGGAACTGATTATACAGAATTATACTTGATAGAGTTTAAATTTGGTGATATTATACAGATTAAAGACATGTTTTTGCATCAGTTAAATCGGATCTGTTTTAAAATTATGCCTTGATTTATAAAAAGAAATTCAACCAAGGAGAGGCTTTTATCTAACATCTTTAACTCCCAACAGTGCTCTAATCTCAGTGAGGAATAGGGAAGTAACTTTGCTATGCCAACTGAAATTGACAGAAGGAATAGAGGATAGGACCATACACTGAAACCACCTGTACTGGCACTGCATTGATCTGATTTTCTTTTGCTTTCCCTCTGGGATGATTTCTTTCCAACAAAAATCTTGCCAGTACAAATCAGATTCAAGGAATGAGTTCATCAGCCTCGGAAAGACTGAACTACAACAGTAAAAACTAGTAAAACAATGATAAGTTTATCCAGGGAGGTAGCCATTGTAAGGCCAAATCATCCAGTATAAGAAAGGAGACTCTGTATTCAATATCTACTAAAATCATATTACTTTTGATATGTTTGTTGCTGTTAATGTTGTAAACAAAGTTATTTAAAAACAAATAAGATCCTGAGGATAAAAACCAATAAAAAAATTACGAAGAGCACCTGAATAAAAAGGGTTAGACATAGTGCAATGCTCACTCTATATTGTCCCATTGTATGCCCCCTTACTAGTACTGTCCAGAAAATAAAGATCTTCTCTGGATGCAAAACAAGAAAATCTGCAGATGATGGGGTTGAGTGCCATACACAGTAGTGCTGGGGAAACACAGATGGTCACACATCATAGAAAGTAAAAGGTAACCAATGTTTTAGACCTGAACCCTCATGAGGAATCAGGAAAAAAAAACAGGAAGATGACTCAAGAAAAAGTTGGGGAGGGGCCAGAGGAGAGTAGAGGAGGGAGGAATTAGAGGAGAGGAGGGAGGAAGCAGAAGTGGAAGATCACAGGCTACTGGGTCAGAGGTGATAGGTGGGATGATAGAAGAGAAAGAAGTTGAGAATTAATGGGAAGAGGGCAGAGGGCAGATGGCTTATAAGAGTAGCTCTCTAATAGGAGAACTGGGTGGGCATCGGGAGGAAAGGAGACAGAGAGGTAGGGAAAGAGGGAAGGGGGGGGTTAACAGAAATTGGAGGTTGATATTAATGCCCTCTAATTGGAGACTACCAAGATGGTAATATAAGGTCTTGTTCCTCCTACTTGCATGTGACCTCAGTTTGGCAGAATGAGTCCATGGACAGACATGTTGGCGTAGTAGTCATTTGTGGAATTAAAATAGCTGGCTACTGGGAGAACCTTGCTATTACAATTGACAGTACGAAGATGGTCAACAAAATGATCTCCTAATCCATATCCAGTTTCCCTGATGAAGCAAGTTGACCTGCTGCAACATGGCTGCAGTGATCTTGACCTTGTTCCTGACCTCCATTGTTGGCTGTGTGGAATTTGCCTGTTCTCCATGTGACTCTATTGGCCACCTCAAAGTACTTTGCCTTCCTGCCATATCCCAAGGATGTGCATGCTGGTAGGTTAATTTGCTACTATGAGTTGTCCTTAGTGTTCTGCAGGTAGTAGAATTGATAGGAATATAGGAAGAACAGGCTCCAAAGAAGATGATTGAGAAACAAAATTTCTCTATGATCTGGTCTCAACTCAATTGGCTGTATAGCCATAAATCAATATAATAAAGAAATATAGAAATAAATGTTGTCCTCTTCTGCTGTGAAATTGCTGTTCCAGTTCTACCTGAGCTTTCCTTGATGGACTTCCACAAAGATGCATCATGAATCGGTTATGACACCAGTGAAGAAAGTTAGGATCAAGTTAAGAAAGTTGGAAGCCTTCATCACTGGACAGTATCAGTAAAGTCAAGCGCCGAGTATAATTAGATCTGAGGTTCAAAGTTCCCTTGGATTGTATCCAAATTTTAACTGACAATATAATAATGGACATTCTACAGGAAGTTCCTCCATTAAATTAAAATATTATTTTCTCTTTTGCTGCAAAATGTCACATTTTCTTAGCACACATTGCATACTTCACATCCCCACTACCTTATATCATAACTGGTGGTGTCAAAATGATAACTGTACTTTCTTCCTGATGTGAAGAATTCTCTGTCCAAGAGAAGTGCTTCTCTGTTCTTGGACCTTGGCAACACGAAATAATTCATTTTATGCATGTGAGCAAAAAGCTAGATTTCCTGTACCCTTTCAACCTGCCCTTATGCTTGGCATTTAAGCACCTCTAGAGATGCTTCTTTTCCCTTCAGATTTGGTATATCTTAGTTTGAAATCAATTGGATCCTAAATCTCATTCTCATCAAAACAGTTTCAATGTTTCTGTTAAAGATGTCCAGATATATTTTGGTGAACTTCATGACAGTATAGAAGCTACATACGTTCTGCATCTCCTGTTAGCTGAGTATGCTCAGCATGCCTGTGAGGACTTCATTGTGAATAACCTTCTCTGCAAGTCCATGAGAATATCAATGTTGATATTTTTTTTGTAGCAGTGTTTCTGTGGCTACCATTGCATCAATCACAGTACTAAGGAGATAATACAGTTGATCAGCTGTATTCAGCCCAAACATCACTGGCATCTATCAATGTATAGGTTGTGTAGACATCCTTACAGTCACACTCTGGGACAATTCCATAATTTTACAGAAGCCAATTATTTAATTAAGGATGTTTCCTGCAGGTCTTGTGTTGTCCTTAAGATTAAACAGGGTGTTGGTCAAATGAGAAAGCTATGCTCCAAGCAATTTGCCCAGAGTGGGACCATAAAGGAGTTACTTTTGCCAATCATGCACTCCCAGAGTAGCAAGTTTTATTCTGAGCCTGGACAGGGAGGACAGGTTTGCCCCTCTATGAGGTGTGATCAGGTTCTTCTCAAGGTCCTTCTTGACCTCATTCATAGCTTCCAAAACTGGGACATTCAGTGATGACTGTAACATTCCATTTCCATGTTAGAGTTGTGGTGATATGACCACCAGCCTACTACAGGGGGAAATCTCTATACCTGCAGGAAGACTACCTAAGGGGATGACTCCACCATGCTGGCTGTCAATCAGCAGGCCTGAATATAAAACTGAGCTGGGCCCCCCCCCCCCCCCCCCCTGAGCCAGTCACACGGAGAGCCACCAAGGCATGAACTGGTGTTCAGACTTTTACAGGAATAAAGTCTATTGTACAGTCTTTTGAGTTTGTGCTTACTTGCTGCTACCTCAGTGCACCACAAGAGTGAGTTGAGATATTCAAGATTTAAGATTTATTTACTGTCATTGTAGTGCACTGTTAGCCAGAATCAGACACACACAAAGATAAAGACTGTACAAGAGGCTTTAATCCACAAAGATTTCCACAGAGCCAGGCTGGCTGTGGCTGCAGCAACTCTGAGTGAGGCCACAGGAGGCCGGCACAGGCTTATATCCTGGAGGGTGATTGACACCCGACCAGGTGGGGCTTGATCCATTCAGTCCAACTGATTGACAACCAGCCAGGTGTTGTCCTGTCCCCTTACACTCCTGCAGGTACAGACGTTGCCCCCTGCAGTAGGTCGGTGGTGTACCACCACATTCACCCCCTTCTTTAAAATTGACCCGGAGGGTGGGGCAGCAACAAGGAATCGCTCCCACTATGTATATACAATAATTACAGGTTGAGACAATCTGGCGGCCCCCGGGGTCTCTGTGACCATCATACGACTGGCTCCTGGTCACTCGTCAGAGGGGATGTTGGGGGGATGGCGGCAGGAGTGTGTGTGTGTGTGGCTGGTGTGGTGCCTCGTGGAGGGGTGGCGGGGGCGGGGGCCGGGGTCAACAAAGGCAGATCGTTTGATTGCTGGGGGGGAGTGTTAATCTCCTAAGGCTGAAGCGGGCCCCTGGTGGTCAAAGAGGCCCTACGTGCCCCATAGCTGCGTGGTGTGGTGGGTGATCCTGCTGGTGCCAGGTCCCTGGTTGAGATGGTATCCTCCCTGCCACTCCCTAACCTAATGTAAGCATAGTTATGGTTTGCATGAAGGAGGAAAACCTGCTCTACCAGGACTTCGGCCTTGTGTGTCCTTACGTTTATGCAGAAACACCAGTCCTGGGGACGTGAGCCTTGCTGGGAGTGACATTCCAGTTGCCAACCTCCTGGGGAATGAGAACAGACGTTCTCATTGGTAGCCGTGCAAAGCAGTGCCTCGGGCAGGGTGTCCTGCCAGTACTGAATGGCCCACCCTTTTGACCTGAGAGCCAGGAGGACTGCCTTCCAGACCACCCCATCTCGCATTCCACTTACCCGTTGCCTCTCGGGTTATAGGTTGTCGTGCGACTGGTCACGATGCCTCTCGCCATCAGGTACTGGTGCAGCTCATCGCTCATGAAACTAGTCCCCCGGTCGCTGTGGATGAAGGCGGGGTAGCCAAACATGGTAAAAATATGCCCCAAGGCCCTAATGATGGTGGCCGTGGAGGTGTCCGGACAAGGGATGGTGAAAGGGAAGCGTGAGTACTCATCCACTACCATGAGGAAGTGAACGTTTCGGTTCGTGGAAGGCAGGGGCCCATTGAAATCCATGCCAAAACGCTCGAAGGGCCAAGTGGCCTTTACGTCATGGGCTTGGGGGAGGGGGGGGTGGAAGAAGTGGTATTCACACTCCGCACAGACCCGACAGGCCTCGGTCATGTCCCTGACAACCCTAATGGTGTATGGCAGATTTCGGGACTTAACAAAATGGTACAACTGGGTGACGCCCGGATGGCAGAGGGACTCATGCAATGCCTGCAACCTGTCGTCAGCCATAGACACGCAGGTGTGAGAGAGGGCATCGGTGGAGTCGTTAAACTTCCCGGGGCAGTACTGGATGTCATAGCTGTAGATTGCCAACTCGATTCTCCAGTGCAGGATCTTGTCGTTCTTGATCTTGCTCTTGTGGGTAGTGTTAAACATGAACGCCAGTGTCCGGTGGTCTGTGAGGAGCGTGAATCTCCTGCAGGCCAGGTAGTGGTGCCAGTGGCAGACTGCTTCCACAATCGCCTGGGCCTCCTTTTCAACGGCGGAGTGCCCTAGTTCGGAGCCATGGAGGGTTCTGGAGAAGAAGGTGATGGGGCGCCCCCCCCCCCCCCCCCCTTGGTTGAGGGTAGCAGCGAGGGCCACCTCGGAGGCATCGCACTCCACCTGGAAGGGGCAGTTCTCTTCCACAGCCTGCATTGTGGCATCCGCGATGTCTTGCCTGATGGGGGTGAAGGCTGCCTGCACCTCAGGTGAGAGGGGAAAGTTGTGGCTTGGACGGACCTTGTCCGAGAAGCGAGGGACCCACTGCGAGTAATAAGAGAACAGGCCCAGGCACCTGTGGAGGGCCTTTAGTGTGGGGGGGGGGGGGGAGGGGTAACTCCTTGAATGAGCGCATCTTTTCCAGATCTGGGCTGACGACTCCATGGGCCACGATGTACCCCAGGATGGCGAGGCGGGTGGTGATGAACACACACTTCTCCTTGTTGTAAGTGAGGTTCAGCTCCGCGGCCATCTGGAGGAATTTTTCCGTGCGATCCATCTCCCACTGGAAGACAGAGACCCCGTTCGTGACCCCAAAAGAAACCCGGCAGAACTGGTACAGGCGTCCGTCTGCCTCAAAGGCGATGTAGGGTTGTCCTTCAGGTGGATAGATATTTGGTGATGCGTCAAATTCAGGTTAATCGTGGAGAAAACCTGGTAGCGGGCTATCTCATTGACCATGTTGGCGATCCTCGACAGTGGGTAGGTATCCAGCTGGGTGTACCGATTAATGATCTGGCTGTAATCCATGACCATCCTCGGCTTACTTCTCCCTTTGACCACCAGGACTTGGGCTCTCCAAGAGCTTTTACTGGGCTCTGTAACGCCTTCCGCCAGGAGTTTCCACATCTCCACCCTGATGAAGTCCCTGTGTATGGTGCAATAGTGCCTACTTTTGGTGGCGATTGGCTTGCAGCCTAGCACAAGATGTGGGAGGAGTGCTGGTAGGGTGATGCGCAGTGTGGAGAGGCTGCAGTTTGGCCGGGGCTGCTAGGTTGGCATGCTGTGCAATGTGAGTGGAGGTTGGGACTCCCTGGAGGCAAGTGTGACACTCTGCAGGTAGCACTGGAAATCCAGGCCCAGGAGGAGTGGTGCGCAGAGTTTGGACATAACAAGGAGCCTGAATCCTGTGTAAGTCTCCCCTCCTACAATTATATCGACCAAGCAGCACCTAAGGGTACCAACAGTCTTATCCTTGGCAACAAGGGTGATCAAGCAGGTGGTGGGGTGGACCTTTAACCTTAGGGAGTGGGCCAAGCTTGAGTAAATGAAGCTCTTGGAGCTGCCACTGTCGAAAAGGCACTTTGTTACCTGCCCGTTGACTCACACATCCATCATCGAGCGCCCAAGGTCGTGGGGGATGTCCCTGGTCAGCGTGGTGGCGACCAGGACCGTCTCGAAGTCGGAGTCATCACTATCCAGAGGGATGGGGAGCGTCAATAGGGTGGCTTGGTCATCTCCCGTGTTAACCACGTCGACATCGGTCATGAGGTGCAGCGTGTGGTAGCCGATGGCCTCTGGAGGTGTGGGGAGCGTCGGTAGGGTGGCCTGGTCATCGCCCATGTTGACTGCATTGCCATCGGTCGTTGGGTGCGGCGTGCGGCAGCTGATGGCACCCAGAGGCATGAGGAGAGTTGGTAAGGCGGCCTGGTCATTGCCCGTGTTGACCACATCGTTCTCAGCATCGTCGGGGCATTCCATGTCAGGCGCTGCCTGGCCCAAGATGGTGGCGGCACATGGGGGGCCGCTGCGTGGCTGGCCTCCTTCCCCAGCCAGGTCTGCTGCATCAGGGGAAGTGACATAATCACGGCTGGTGGCAGTGATGTTGTTATGTCAGCCGGACGTGACGTCACGCCGTGATCTAGAAGTGACGTCGCTGTAATTCTCAGTGAGCGGCGCTGGAGAGGGCGGGGGCTGGTGCAGATGCTCGAGGCACATATTACAATGATTGCTGGTGGGGCCGGATGTTGCCCGGTTGAAGTCGGGGAAGGCGGAAGTCGTTATGGGGACAATGGCACTGCCTGACACATGCGTGTGGGGGGGTCCACGGGGGAGGTGGGGAGGTCATAGAGGGCCGCTGAGCTGGCAACAGGTTTAAAGAGGCACACTTTTCCAAAGTAGCCTTTCTTGCCGCTTCGGGAACAATAGTGGTTCCTAGCTGGGCAGTTTTGGTGTGATCGTCGATCTGACCCACACCAGGACTCATAGTACTTATAGGGAAGCTGGGCGCCTGCCACAGCAATGTTCTCCTCCCCAGCTCGGCCTGGGGCTGCAGCTGCAGTGTGAGAGGGTCATGAGGGAGCCTGGGGGAACCTGGAATCGAAGGCTTTGATATGCAGGGCTGCTGCTTCCAGGGTTTGGACCACTTCCATAGTCCTGGTTATGGCATAGATGTTGTCTTCCAGCAGCTTCTGCCGGATGGCCCTCGAGCATAGCCCTCGGACGAAGGTGTCCCGGATCAGCCTCTCGACCTCCTCTGCACCTAACCCAGGTTCAGCCAGACATGGTCGGGCCAACTCTCCCAAGTAAGACTCAGCTGTCTCCCCGGGTTGCTGGACTCGGGTGTTGAGGAGGTACCTTGCACAGACCGCATTCATGGGGGGCTTGTACAAGTTCTTGAGAGTGTCCATTGAGCTCCTGTACGTGGAGCAGCTTTTTGTTACCTGGAAGGCGCGGGGACCCAGCTTTGACCGGAGTAGGACCAGCCTCTTCCATCCAGGATGTCTCCCTCATGTGCCTATATGATCGCTTCGACCGCGTGCTGCCAGATCTCGATGCGTATCTGGGCTTCCGGGTTGCATGGGTTGACCTCGAGGAGTTTTTCCATAGCCACTGTGGGAAAATTTTGTGGATTAAATTGTGGTGCACAATTAGCTTGAATCAGACCCATACAAAGATAAAGACTGTACAACAGGGTTTAATCCACAAAGACTTCCACAGAGCCAGGCTGGCTGTGGCTGCAGCATCTCTTAGTGAGGCCGCAGGCTTATATCCCGGAGGGTGATTGACACCCAACCGGGTGGGACTTGATTCTTTCAGACTGACTGATTGACAGCCGGACAGGTGTTGTCCTGTCCCCTTACACTCCTGCAGGTACAGAGGTTGCTCCCTGCAGTAGGCCGGTGGTGTACCACCACAATTATGTATACAAAATACACAAAATTTGTTTTTCTCCTTTTGCCATCTAAATGCACACAAAGGGGTACCAATCAGGCTATGAACAGATGGCCCCAGTGAGTCTTAATCCTTTCTCTCATCTTGAAAACTGTTGGATTTTATTTCAAATAAAATGGTTACTAAAAAGCAAGTTGATTTATTCAGAAAGCAAATGAAAACAAGACAGATTGTTCCAGAAATTGAGCAACTGTTGCGGTCACATCCGACCAACACCAGGAAAGAGTTATTTAAAGATTCACGTCTGCACAAGAGATTTGCAGAATTCATGGAGGCATTTTTACTTGGAGAAATGGGATGCCTTTCAAGATCTATGTCTAAATTTAAAAATCAGATGTAAGAGAAAGGGAAGTATGTTTTTTTTGCATTCTTTCTACAAACCAAATGTTTCATGGTAATTAATCTCCCTGTGATCAATTACCTTTATTCTGTGCAATGTGGGCCCCTTCAATGAGAACTCAATATGGACACAATGAAGACTCCAGCTCGGAGAATTGCTCTTCCTTTAACAAAGCAAGGAGAACTGAAGGCAATGAGGATTTGGATTCAGAAGATGTGACAAAATGGTGATGTTCATCAAGGCATGAACAAATGTCAGCAGGCACTCAAACAAAATAGTAGGGGGGAGTGGCAGAGTGAAGAGTACAATCCCACAGACAGGAGATCATAGGTGGATGAGGGAGGGAGGGCACACCAACAAGCAGGGGGAGGAAGTATGGCTCTGTGAATGGAGAGAGAAGGGGATGAAGACCTGGAGGAAAGAAGGCAAAGGGGAAGGGGTGGGAAGGAGAATGGAGAGTAGGTTAGCAGAAACCAAAGACGTCGATGTTAATGTCATCTGGTTGGAGAGTGTCTAGACAGAAAATCAAGTGTTGTTCCTCCAATTTACAAGTGGTCTTGGTGGGATAGTTCAATAGGCCATGGACAGACATGAGTATGGAAGTGGGATGCGGAATTAAAGTAGATTGGCCACTGGGAGATTCCTTTCATTGATGTGGACAAAGGTGGACAGCGAAGCAATCTCCCATTATTCATGTGATCAGAATCAGAATTTATTGTCATGAACAAGTCATGAAATTTGCATCACACTGCAAGCATTCATATTATGAACCAGCTTACAACAATAATATATATAAAAAATTAAAATAATAGTGCACAAAAAGTAACGCAGTGTCTTTGGTTCATTGATTATTCAGGATTCTGATGGCAGCGGGGAAAAAGCTGTCCTTGTTCCTTTGAGTGCTTGTCCTTAGGCTCCTGTACCTTTTTTTCTGACAGTATCAGAGTGAAGAGGGCATGGCTTGGGTAGTGGGGGTCTTTAAGGATAGACGCTGGTTTTTTTAAGACACTGCCTCATGTAGATGTCCTCATGGAGTGCAGTTTGGTGCCTATGATGTTACAGGCTGAGTTACCAACCCTCTGGAGTTTGTTCTTGTCCTGTGATTTGGCACCTCCTCACCAGACAGTGATGCAATCAGCCAATATGCTCTCTGCAGTACACATGTAGAAGATTTTTTTTAAAGCATTTTCAGTGACATACCTCACAAGGTATGGCCTCTGCCAGACCTTCTTCGTGATTGCATCAACATGGAGGCTCCAGGACAGATTCTCAGAGATATTCAACCAATAGTCTTCCTGCAGTGATCTTCTCTCAATTTTAATGAAATCAATTATCAAAGAGAACCAATTCCTGAATTAGATTGGATTTGTTGATCACCACCTCCATGCTGGTGAAGATCAATTCAATATTCCACAGGAAGCTATTCATAATGTTGGAACTAAACTCTCCCACAGTCTGAATCTTAGGCAATTCTGCCAATACTGAAATCACCCTTATGCATGTGAACATTAGCCTTCCTTGGTCGACAGCCTTTGGAACAGAGCTGGTGAGTGATCTTGTCCTCTCATATACAATACATTTCCCTTACCAGGTTGTAGCCCACTCATTCCTAATGATTCACCACCTGCCTGTAATCAATCTCCCATATTTGAGACCCATAATTTCTATGGGTCTGTGATACCAAGAACTTGATACTTTATGTGACTGTTTGCCCACATGGTAAGTACTCCTGCCAATCTGCCACTGCAGTCAATGGTTTTCTTTCACCTCCTCCTCCTTAAAGAAGCAAATCCATGAGAGCATGTGCTGCAATGCGATATGCCTGTTATGGCTGAATAGCGGAGGGTTGTTTTAAGGGTTTAGATGTGTCTGTCAATGTTGCAGTAACAGTAAATCCACTTTGGGGTTATGATTGCTTAGTTGGAATGTTAATGCAAAGGTGGTACATGGAGCAGACTTTGAGTATGTTTGTTTAGTTGTGAGTAGATGGAATTTGTCACCATGTTTAACTTACTTTGGTGAAATATGTTAGGCCATTACATTTCCTAATGCATTTGGACGAGTTCCTAGTGGCATCATTTTACAGTTGCACCCCTGTTACTGCTGATATATTTCCACTGTGGTTTACTCAGAGTGCAGATCATCTTGTCTGATGTTCACTTTCATGTAAGAATGACCAGTTTGATACCCACTACATGTCTGTCTTGACATTTCTTCCTGTTGCTTTCTAAGCAGCAGTCTGACTTCTAACAGTGGTTGTGGCGATGAGCAGTTAGTGAAGGTATGATTTCAATCAATGCAGACTACCTTCAGCGAGGTGAATTGGAAATCATTCTTCATTATTGTGCATTGAAATGAGACACAGCACCTTGATGGACTCCGAAGAATGAGGGCCCAAAATAGATGTAAGCAGCTCTGGGACAAAATGGAATGTTCCCTTTGAACATCACCATTATATCACATGGTATTCAGAGAGCAAAAGTTTCTAATCATTTTGAAGGAAATGAAAAGCTTAATGCTAATGTTTAAGATCATTTTACAAAATAATCAGTGAATCTTTCCATCATAACAAAATAACAAAATGTGATATGGGCAAAAACCCTGCACCTGTTTATATGAAAACTCAAGGAATGAAAGGATCCAATATCTCAAAGTAAATTTGAAAACTGGACAACTGTAACAATTTCAATTTCAGAAATGAACAATTTAGTGACACTAAATCGGAAAAGAAGACGAGCACGAATGTTATTATTTCTAATGTCAAAGACTATTAATTAAAGGTTTCTGCAGCAACAAAATTGAAACCGAAATAGTTCATGCAAATGAAAAAATTCAATTTTAAAATTATATAGACAACGTTACTGCATCATCGAAAAAAAAATGTCAAAGTGAAGGATTGATTAAATCAACTTCACAATAAAAGACCCAGGTTCAAAGTAAATAGCATCAGTAAAAGGAAGGTAGCTGGCTCTATGAAGATGATCAAACACTCACAACAAAGAATAGGCAGGAAGATTCAAGTAACCTCAGAAGCTTCTTAACTTAAACATTAATACACCATCCAATTTTTTTTATGCTTCTCTCCCACAATTCTGTCTTTTTGCAGAGGTGTTTAAGCAGATTTTACCATTACTATTGCTGAACTTTTCAACACCCAAGTAGATTATTACATTATTACATTTCATCTATTACAAATGCAACCACAACCTATCAGCTGTACAACCTTTGAAATATCCCATAGTTGTGAAAGGTATAATTACCAGCAATGAAACATGAATATCTGCAGATGCTGTGATTGTAGTAAAATCACTCAGGAGGAACTCACCATGTTTAAATCACTCTGGAGGAACTCAGCCAGTCTCGCAGCATCCATAGGGTCTTTCGACCCTGTGTCCTTCTTCAAGGAAGAAGCAAAAAACAAGATTACATCAGAATAAAGAGACTGAAGACTGGAGGTTGGATATGATAAGAGGTGAGGCGAGACTTGATTTTGGCTCTGTTGAAGGAGACGGAGGGCAAAGGGAAGAGAGAGAGAGAGACAGAGCTGGGGAAAAGCAATGGGGATGAAGAAGGGGTGTTTTTTACAGAAACCGGAGGTTGATATTGATGCCATCTGTTCGGAGGGTGAAGTAACCAGGAGGAGGTGTTATACCTCCAATTTTCAGGTGGTCTCATTCTGGCAGTGCATGAGACCATGGACAGACATCAGCAAGGGAACGGAACAGGAATTGAAATGAGTGGCCATTGAAAGATCCACACTATTGTGAAAGACAGAGCTGAGGTGTTCAACAAAGTGATCCCCTAGTCTGTGCCCAGTCTCTCTGATGTAGAGGAGACCACAGCGGGAGCACTGGATGCAATAGATATACCCCTGCAGATTCACAAGTGCTCCTGAAGATTCACAAGTGAAATGTTGCTTCTCTTGGAAGAATTGTTTGGTGGCCCGAATGTTTGTGAGGGAGGAGGTGTGGGTTCAAATGGAGTATTCTCTGCAGTCACAGGGATAGGTGCCAAGGATAAGAGAGAGAGGAGTCAATAAGGGAGTCACAGAGAGAGCAATCCCTCCAGAAGGAAGAAAAGGGAGGAGAGGAAAATATATGTCTGGTGGTGGAATCATGTAATATGTGGCAGAAATGATAAAGGAGGACATAGGGGCTGGTGGGATGATACTTGAGGACAAGGGGAATCCTGCCCTTGTTGCTCATGGGGGGAATGGGGGTCAGGGCTGGTGTGTGGATATTGAAGGATATGCAGGTGAGGTCTAAGTTGATGATTATGGGGGGAAATTCACTCTGTTTGAGAAGGAGGACATATCTGATGATATGGCATGGAAGATCTTGCCCTAGGAGCAGATGGAACAGAGATGGAGGAATTGACAGAAAGGAATGGATCCTGGCAGGGGACAGGGTGTGACGAGGTGCAGTCATGGTAGCTGTGGAGTTGGTGGGTTTGTAGAAGGTGTCTGTTGAGAGGTTGTCTCCTGAGATGGAGACAGAGAGATCGATGAAAGGGAGAGTGTTGCGAGAAATGGACCAAGTGAATTTGGTCAGGATGGAAGTTGGCAGCAAAATGGATGAAGTCGATGAGATCATCCAGGGTGTATGAGGCAGCATGAGACCTATGGGGGCACCCCTAGCAGGTGTTCCTTTCACCTCCAAGTCTAGTGCACCCAGTTATTGAATCAGAGAATTATAACAATTGTTTCAGTTCAGAAGGCAATTCAGCATGTCAAGTAGGAAAATGTTATCAGTCTTATTCCATCTACAAATTATTCCCATGCAAATGGAATGTTTACTTATTTGTTCTGACACAAAGGAGACCATTCAGCCTATCAGATCCATCCCTGCTTTCCTCCAAATAATTCCATCAGTTTGCCATCAATGATGATGTCTGACCTGCCGAGTTTGATCATTTTTGTATCTGGAGTCTCTTGTATCTTTGTTTTACAGCTTCACTGCAAAGTTTCTTCAAGGCATGTCCTACTTTGAAGAAGCATACCTTCTCTCTTTGATTGAGCATCTATGAGACTCTCTCTCACTGCTTCCCTGCTCTTTGATGCTGACCTTCAGTCCTGATGCAACATCTCTACCTGAAATGTCACTATCCCTTTGCCTTGACAGGTACTGCTCACCCACTAAGTTGCTCCAGCAGTTTGTTTATTGGTTTAAATTCCACCAGACTCATTGGCCCATGCCTGATTCCTCTGTAGCCTTGCAACTTATTCTCTTTCACAAGTCTAAAGCCCAGCACCTCTAAGTTGAAGAACAGTTTTGAATCCAACAGCTATTAAGCTCTTAAACCACCTGTGCTACCCTAATCCTGACCATAAATGAGTCCGGGATCATGAAAAGATCTGTTTGCACTATTGAAACATCACTTTCTTTCTTTCACTAACTACAACTGTGAATATATATTGATCTATCCTTTTACATTTATTATCTCTTTTTCAGCCTTGGCATGTTGTGGAAGTTGAATGTATATTATTGTAATTGTTGGATCTAATGTTCTGGCTGCAGCAAGCAAGACTTTTGCTGCATCTGCACTTTGTACTTGAGTGAATCACAATAAACTCTCATCATTCATTACATGCTCATCAAGTTCCCTTTAATTCTTTTTCCTATTGCCTACACTAAAAGGAAAATTGGAGTAACCAAATAAGCGACTTAAATATTTTTGGTATATGGGAGAAAACTAGAACTCAAGGCAGAAGCCCATATGATCCCTGGAAGAATGTACAAATTACTGTTCTATTCAAACCCGAGCAATGTGGCAGCAGCACTAACTTCTACACCAATGTGCTGCCAAATACATCTTTAGTTTTCTTCTGAAAGCCCTGATTGATTCCATTTCCACCCTCCCTGCAGCCAGTTTGTTCAAAGTCTCCAGTGCGTAAATGTGCGATCTTTTTGGAGCTTTTGAAAACAGTTTTTGGAAGACATGAAAAAGCACTTTAAAATAATAACTGAGGGAAGTCTGCAAAGATTTACCTCACAACTTTGTATCCCAATGCAAAATGTTAAATCTATGCCTCCTGGTCCTTTTTTTGCTACAAACACAGCATCTGCAGACCTTCATGTTTCACTCCTGGAACTTGAACTATCTCTTAATAGGAGTAGATCTCCTCTATTTGTCCTATCCGAACTAACAAATCTCCTCTCAAACCCCTCTGCTTCAAGGAGAATATGCCCAGCTAATTCTGCCCAACATTGCAGCTGAAATAATTTCTCCCTGGAACCATTCCAGTGAATTTACTCTGTACTTCCTACACTCCTACCCCTCTTTTGCCCTCATCCCTATCAGGCTCTTTAAATCCTTCTGAAAGTTAGATGACCTAAATTGGAGGTTTTATATTTTATTTATTTTTTAAATTTAGACATACAGCACGGTTACAGGCCATTTCGGCCCACGAGTCTGTGCCGCCCAATTTACATCCAATGATTGTACACCCCTAGTATGTTTACAATGGTGGGAGGAAACTGGAACCCCTAGGGAAAAGCAACGCAGATATGGGGAGTGTGTACAAACTCCTTACAGACAGTGCAGGATTCAAACCCCAGTCTCAATCGCTGGCACTGTAAAGGTGTTGTGCTAACGACTACGCCAACTGTGCTGCCCTCCAGTTTTCCTCAGATTCTTTACATGTTCAACAATAATTTCCTTACTTTTATTTACAATGCCTTTATTAATGAATCTCAAGATCCCTCTGATTTAGATTTAAATTAGCTTATTATTGTCACTTGTACCAAAATACAGAGAAGAACTTTCCTTTGCCCACCATTCGAAGGATCAAAACGAGTCGCTGCACAGGCGTCATTTTGCCAAAAAAGAATGGAAGGAAATAAATGAAGGAAGTCCCATCAGAGATTAAGCCACTGTATCTAGCTGCCTGCTCTCCATCACATCTTCTCGACCTATGGTCCCAATGCCCCAAAACCCCTGAAGGCCATTAGTAACTGCAATGTGGCGGAAGCCCTTGGTCCTGAGCCTAGAGCCTGCCTTATTGAGCCTACCTCCCGACTTAACTTTTCTGCCACGGTAGAATTTTATCTTCCGCTTCATCACCAACTAGCCACATCAATTTGGATCAAGCTTCTCAGCAGTAAGTATTTACTAATTGTTCTCTCAACATGGCCTGTCATTTCCAAAGACTTTTGGACAAATGCATTCAGCTCCATGTTTTCTTGAAACTGCGCTATTTTGTTTGAAGCCCTATTCACACTGATATTTTATCCGAGTAATTAACTAATAATTTACCATTTAACATGCCAGTGTGAACACTCACGGATCGGCAGGCAGGCGACAGATCACCCCAGGGATCAACCGTCTAGGGAGGGTGCATCATCACTGGGGCGATCTGACGCCTTTGTACTGATTGTCCCAGTGTGAAAGGGACATGGGGTATCCTGGTACAAATTAGTGGACAATAGGCCCCCTCTCCCCTGGGATGCCTGGTGGTGAGTTTGAAAGAATGCAGAGAACTGGTTAACAGTGGCCCAGTGTGAACAGCAAAAATGGCTTCTCGAACTGGTTCATTGAATTTACTGGTTAGCCAAGTAGATCCATCAGCCCTACATCAGGTTCATGACCAATCTCATCGATCCTATTTCCCCTGTGACCTATTCTCTCTCACATGCCCATCAAGTCTTCTCCTATTACCTACTGATACCAGGGGTCATTTTACATAATCCAATTGACTTATCAACCAACATTAACAATTCTATAACAGCAGCCTTGGTTCAAATCCACTGCTGTCTATAAGTAGTTTGTACATTCTCCCTGTGAGAGTGGGTTTCCTCTATGTGCTCCAGTTTCCTCTAATGCTCCAAAGGCATATGTGGTAAGTTAATTGGTCACATGAGTATACTTAAGTGGTGCATGGGCAGAAGACCCTGCTACCATATGTATCTCAAAACTAAATCAGGCACATCACCATGAAAGACCTCAACAATGAAGTCACTGTTTACATCAGGTACCGCACGGATGGCAGTCTCTTCAATCTGAGGCGCCTGCAAGTTCACACCAAGACACAAGAGCAACTTGTCCTTGAACTACTCTTTGCAGATGATGCCGCTTTAGTTGCCCATTCAGAGCCACCTCTTCAGTGCTTGACGTCCTGTTTTGCGGAAACTGCCAAAATGTTTGGCCTGGAAGTCAGCCTGAAGAAAACTGAGGTCCTCCATCAGCCAGCTCCCCACCGTGACTACCAGCCCCCCCCCACATCTCCATCGGCCACACAAAACTCAAAACGGTCAACCAATTTACCTAACTCGGTTGTACCATTTCATCGGATGCAAGGATCGACAACGAGATAGACAACAGACTCGCCAAGGCAAATAGCGCCTTTGGAAGACTACACAAAAGAGTCTGGAAAAACAACCAACTGAAAAACCTCACAAAGATTAGCGTTATACAGAGCCGATGTCATACCCACACGCCTGTTCTGCTCCGAATCATGGGTCCTCTACCGGCATCACCTACAGCTCCTAGAACGCTTCCACCAGCGTTGTCTCTGCTCCATCCTCAACATTTATTGGAGCGACTTCATCCCTAACATCGAAGTACTCGAGATGGCAGAGGCTGACAGCATCGAATCCACGCTGCTGAAGATCCAACTGCGCTGGGTAGGTCACGTCTCCAGAATGGAGGACCATCGCCTTCCCAAGATCGTGTTATATGGTGAGCTCTCCACTGGCCACCGTGACAGAGGTGCACCAAAGAAGAGGTACAAGGACTGCATAAAGAAAGCTCTTGGTGCCTGCCCCATTGACCACCGCCAGTGGGCTGATATCGCCTCAAACTGTGCATCTTGGCACCTCACAGTTCGGCGGGCAGCAACCTCCTTTGAAGAAGACCGCAGAGCCCACCTCACTGTCAAAAGACAAAGGAGGAAAAACCCAACACCCAACCCCAACCAACCAATTTTCTCCTGCAACCGCTGCAACCGTGTCTGCCTGTCCCGCATCGGACTTGTCAGCCACAAACGAGCCTGCAGCTGACGTGAACATTACCCCTCCATAAATCTTCGTCCGCGAAGCCAAGCCAAAGAATATATATATAAAAATTAGGATACAATTTTGAGTTATTTTCACAGATATTGGAAACTGGCGAGCAACTTCAAAAGTACTTGCCAAGAAAAGGTAACAAAGTTTTCACAACCTCCTGTGGTATCAGGAAAGTCCAAGTACTACTCTGATTTCTTTGGTGAAAGGTCACAACATTCAAAGGTAGCATTGCTTAAATAGGGCTCAATGCATTATTGAAGACAATTTTCACCCATCACACAGTATCTTTCATCTACTTCCATCAGGAAGAAGATACAGGAGCATCAAAATCAGGACTACCAGACTGGGAAATGGCTTCTTCCCACAGGCTGTGAGATTGATGAACAGTTCCTGTAATTTTTTTTTAAATTAGGCATTCAGCACTGTAACAGGGCCTGCCGGCCCACGAATCCGTGCTGCCCAAATACCCCCAAATAACCTACAACTCTCGTATGTTTTGATGGGTGGGAAGGAAATAGAGCACCCGGAGAGAACACATGAAGACATAGCGAGAATGTGAAAACTCCTTATGGACCGCACCGGATTTGAACCCGGGTCACTGGTACTAAAATAGTGTTGCGTGTCTTGGGTGTCATAAAAAAATTGGAGTAAATTATTCTGAAATATTTATACATTTATTTTTTATTCTATTTTTTATGTATCTATGTGATTATTATGTGCTGTGTATTTGAGTTTATGTACGTGCATTGTGAACTGGAGAAATACTTTTTTTTCTGGTTGCCTATGTACAGTCAGACAAAAATAAACTTGATTAGTACTCTCATGCAGACCACCAATCTCACCCCCACCTCTTCACCCACAATGTTCCTTCTGTCACATTGCAAATTAAAAATGATTCTGAATTAAAGCTGGCAAGGCAAGCTGCTTGGGATTTGTGCTGTTCAAAAGTAGAGTCTATTTGTGGATGCACCACTGTGTCCAGCAATATCTCCTAAAAAATGTTCATGTCAGTATTAATTTGATCCACTGAATCTCATTTATTTATGCTTCTAGAATTTCTAAATGTTATATAATTAGCTCTGTAAAATGTTTTTCATTTTACCAGCTTCTAATAGGAACGTTAATTTTCATTTGGTGAGGATTGGCTCACCAGATGAAATGGGGTACTGGATATCAACAAAGTGTCTGAGAGAAGCCTAGCATACCTATGGACCCTTTGATAACTAGAAAAACTGGTGATTCTTTCCCAAGCAGTAGCTGGAGTTTTGGACATGAATTTAATGGGATAGAATACTGATCAATTGGATTCTACCCCAAATTCTTTGGTTGTTTTTTCCTGAGTATATATCTCTGTGGTGAAATGCATTTGCATAGGTGTATGGACTGGCCAATCCGAACCTACCTGACCTTCCCTAACCCCTCCCTTGGCTCTTCCCCGGATTTCCCAATAAAGGTTGGCATGCCGGGAATTGCCCCTTCCTCCTGTACCTGGAACCTGGCCAAGTAGTGTATCAGTAATGGTCAGGTTTTTGGTAATTCAAGCCGTTGAATCACTCCATCATGTTGACTTGATTATTGTGTGTACCACAGACTCAAGTTCAAGAACATTGTTTATCACTTTCACTGATTTATGTGCATTGTGAGCAGCTACTCGCTATGGTACTTAGCTGTCTGCTGTCCTGCTGTTGATTTAATTACGACAGATCTGTATCATTTGCTCAAAAAGGGATCCTGATCTGAAACATTGACTGTCTTTGTGGATGCTGCCTGACTTAATGAGTTCCTCCAGTTCCATTTTATTACTGTATATCATTCGCCTTCCCAATTAACTAATTTTTCAGACATACTGCATTCATCAATTATTCCAATCACTTTCATTCCACAAACAGATCTCCATTGCACCATGTCAAATTGCAAATAATGGACATTCAGCCCAAATGTTCTATTGGGAATCTTTCAATTTCCCACCTTAACTCAATTTGCAGTCAATTTTGATATTTCACTGGAAACATAAGAGACTGTAGATGCTGTAATCTGGAGTGATGAAACAACTGTTGGTTAGGCACCATTTGTGGACACAGAAGGATGGTTAATGTTTCAGGTCAAGACCATACATCAGAATAGATATCAGTCTTATACTGTGTAAAGGAGATCAAGGTTAAGAGAAACCATTAATAGAATTCTGGGACCTTATTAATGTAAACATCACCTGACAACTTTGTTTCAATGAATAAGATTGATGAAACAGTAAAACCCCTGGTTTTCAGAAGTTAAATAACTGGCAAAAAAAATTGATGAAACCACCAGGCTTTAGTACTGAAAAGTAATTAGTTACCACTCAGGAAGGATCTTGTTGGTTTCAGAGAGAGATTGGACACACGCAAACTGGTTTTCTCCAATATGCCGCTTCAGTGTCTTGCTGAAGAAACTTTCCCCATCATGTTTTTTCCAAATGATAACCTTTTCTTCCAGGTCACTACAGAGTTCTTCTTGTTTCCCTTGTTTCAGGAGAAACACTCTAGCCAGCCATATCCTCTTGTAAGGATTACAAGGGTTTTCAACAGGCTGAACTCACAACCCGTTTGCTACTGAACTGTCATATCTCTCTCTCTCTCTCTCTCTCTCTCTCTCTCTCTCTCTCTCTCTCTCTCTCTCTCTCTCTCTCTCTCTCTCTCTAAGTGAAGAATCCTGTTCGTTTTTTCCCCACTCTCTCTGCAGGGCTAAACAAACCTTGAAAGTTCTGGTCTGTTTATTTGCATCTGCTTTTTAAAATTCCTTCCGAAATAGTTTTATTGTCTTTACAAAGGCACTCGGTGCCTCAGTGTCTCACTTTTAGCAAAGCTCTTGCATTTTAAATGAGATCTCTTTTGTGAAGTGCTTCTCTTTTTGTGAAGTGACCTACACACTAAACCCCCACAATCTATCTCTTTTAAAAACATATTTATATATAATATAAAATATAATATAACCTGTCACAAAATGAAATAAATAGGAATAAAATAACAGGTAAAAATACATAAGTTTAAAATTGTAAAAGTAATTATTTTCTGAAGCAAAACGTAAATCTTTGGTGAAGATGGGAGCAGATATTCAGGCACCAGGTCATACTTAGCTCACAGCAACTCTTTGAATGAAGTTCTGTGAAACAGTAATAGGAACATAGGAAGTAGGAACAGGAGTAGGCCAAAAATGCCCCATTGAGCCTGCTCCACCATTCAATAAGATCATGGCTGATCTAATTTATGTCCTAACTCCACCTACCTGCCTTCTCCCCATAACCCCTAATTCCTCTATTTTTTTTTTTATTTGTTCAAAATACAAATAGTAGATAACATATACAACAATTAATCATAAACATGAATGTTATTTTTTTATATATAGAAAAAAAAGAAAAGAAAAGAATCCCCCCCCCCCGCACCTCAGCCGGCTCTTCTAAGGAGAGCCATAAAGAAAAAAAATTAAGGAAAAATTAAACATATATATTAAGATCTAATCAACATAAATTAAAATGTAAATATTCTGAATATAACAACCACTTATTAATAAAAAAACTGTAATTATCACGTGAAATATATGTAATTTTTTCCATTATTAAACAATATTTCATCTCGTTATGCCATCTATTAATATCATTCATATTTGTATCTTTCCACGTTCTAGCAATACATTGTTCGCTACAGATAAAGCTAAATATATAAAAGCAAGTTGAAATTTATCTCATCCCAAACCTTTCAGAGGTTGCAACTGCCCAGTAAAAATACTATTGAATCTAAAGGTATTTTAATCTTATATAGGTATTCTAAAAACAATTATTTTTTCTTCCAAAAAGATTATATATGTATATATATCTATATGTATATATATAGATATATAGATAGATAGATATATATATCTATCTATATATCTATATATATATCTATATATATAGATATATATAGATATATATATCTATATATATACACATGACCAGACAACATGAAAAAAAGTTCCAACAGAATTACCACATCTAAAACACAAATCTGATTCATGAAAACCATACTTTTTAAATTTTTCAGGTGTTAAGTATAATTGACGTATAAAATTATAATTAATCATTGTATAACTTGCATTTATCAATCTAGTTACACTATCATCACAGATATCTAACCAAATCATCCTCAGAAAAATTAAAACCAATATCCACTTCCCATTTACTTTTGGATTTATCCCAACCCTTTTTATCCATACCATCCTGAAGTATTTGATACATAGATGAAATATAACCCTTCTCTGGTACCTTCATAAGAAAAGTCTCAAATTTAGTCATTTCCGGTAAAATCATATTTCTACCAAACGTATGTAAAAAGCAACATCAATTTTCATTTTCTTAATATACAACAAGACTCACTTATACTTGATCGGACTGTTTAAACCTCGAACATTAAAAGTAGCAAACTTCAACTTTGACATATCTACTAATATTAGTAAATACCAATAATATCTTTATATGAAAACTCAAATAAACATATATAGGCCCTCCAATAGGAGAAAAAAGTCACAAATTAAAAGCTAACTAAAATAAAAATAAAAAGAAATAAGGAAAAAAAAAATCCCCCCCCAAAAAAAACTACCAAAAGGTAATAATCCCAAAACAAAAATTGGGTGTGGATCACCCACCAGTGGCTGATGACTAGTAGAAATGAGAGCAAATCTCTCCCTCCCCAGCCGAACAAAGAATAACATCAAAATATCATAATAACATAAAAAGTAAAATAAGAATAAGAAAATTCTTCTATTCATCCAAGAGATTCCAAACTCAGAGATCCCATTTCAAAAGGAGTTGGACTCTTTCCATTCCTGTTTTTCCCATTTATGCCATTTCTTCTGTTTCCAGAACAACTAGATTTTTCTTTAGGAGACAATGATGGGCTACGTCTTTGTCCTCATATATCTGGCAATGAATCAACAAAAATCATTGCTTCACGATCATTCTCAAAAAAACGAGATTGATAGTCTCCATAAAACACCTTCAACACTGCTGGGTAGCGAAAAGTAGACTTACAACCTTTACGCCACAAAGCTTCTTTAACTGGATTAAATCGACGTCGACGTTGAATGACCTCTTGATTCAAATCAGGATTTTTAAAAACTCTGCTATTCTGAATCAATAACGGAGTTTGTCATCAACTCACATTTTGCACTGCTAGTCAAAGTATTGCTTCTCTGTCCAAATAATTCAAACATTGAATTATTACAGGTCTCGGTGGTTGACCAGGTAAAGGTGTTCTTCTTGAAGCTCTATGAGCTCTTTCCAATACCAAGCCTCCAGAAACAAATTCTTGCCCAAGTACTTGTGGGATCCAGTCTTTAAAAAAACGAAGAAGATCTTGTCCTTCCATACCTTCTGGCAAACCAACGATTTTCACATTATTCCTTCTGCTTTGATTCTCCACGTAGTCTATTTTCCTCTCTAACTCCTTCTCACATTGTCGCAATTCTATAACTGATTTTTCAACCTTCAACACTTTTTCTGTGTTAGAAACCACTTGCTGTTTACATTCCAAAAAAGCAGACAGAAATTTTTTTTAAATTCTTCACACGTGTTTTAACTGTATTCAATTCTGAACTTATATTAGCATTCATTTGGGCCATCTCATTCAGTAAGGGTTGAGTGACAGTGTTTAACTGCATACATTGTAGCTCAGAAAAGCTCAGCCCTGCTTTCTCTGAGTGGCAGAACCAGGTAACTGCAGCTCCTGCTGCAACTCAATGAAAGTCATTTTAATGATTTTACTGCGGGTCTGGACTCCCAGCGACGGCACCCTGACTTCCTCAGGGGGTCGCCGCTGTTCTCCCCCCGCAGCTCGTTGTTTTTTCGCAAAATCACGGAGGAAATCTAAATCTTCAGGTTGGAATGCAAAATCACGGAGGAAATCTAAATCTTCAGGTTGGAATGCCTGAAGCATTTCAGACAATGGAGTCATCTTCCCAGCGCTATCCTTCACTTGGTGAGTAGTAGACATTTTTTTTTCAGCTCCCACAGGCAGTCTTTGTAGTTTAGGCACTGAAGAAATTAAACCCGAGGCTGTAGCAAGTTGTTTAGACCCCAAATCTTCAGTACTTTGAAAATGTAACTTCTGCACTTAAGGTTTAATCTTTTTACCATTAATGGCCATAATAATTCCTTAATACTTTAAACTAAAATTTAAAAAGTTTTAACTTGAAAAAAAAGTTAAAAAATGGGTACTTCAAAGTCCGGCCAGAGAGATTGAGATTACACATCTAGACTCTACGCCATCTTGCCACCCCCCCCACCACCCCAATTCCTCTATCATGTAAAAATTTATCTAACTGAATTTTAAATATGTTTACTGAATATGTTTAAATGAAGCAGCCTCAACCACTTCCCTGGATAGAGAATTCCAAACATTCACTACTCTCTGGGAAAAACTATTTTTTCTCATCTCTGACCTAAATCTACTCCCCTGAAACTTGAGACTGTGTCCTCTTGTTTTAGTTTCCCCGGCCAGCTCAAAAAACCTTCCTACATCTATCCTATCCATACCCTTCATTTCTATAAGAACTCCTCTCATTCTTCCGAACTCGAGCGAATACAATCCTAGACGATTTAATCTTTCATCATAAGTCAACCCCTTCATCCCAGGGATCAACCTAGTAAACCTCCTCTGGACCGTCTCCAAAGCCAGTATATCCTTCCTCAAATATGGAGACCAGAACTGGACACAGTACTCCAGGTGCAGTCTCACCAGTACCTTATACAGTTGCAACATTACCTCCCTACTCCTGAATTCAATTCCTCTTGCGATGAAGGCCAACATTCCATTTGCCTTCTGAATAACCTGCTGCACCTGCAACCGAACTTTTTGCGATTCATGCACAAGAACTCCCAAGACCCTCTGCACAACAGCATGCTGTAGTTTTTCACCCTTTAAATAATATTCAGTTCTTTTATTTTTCTTGCCAAAGTGGATAACCTCACGCTTACTAACATTGTACTCCATCTGCCAGACCTTTCCCCACTCATCCATGCAGACTCTCCACATCCTCATTACAATTTGCTCTTCCACTCAATTTGGTGTCATCCGCAAACTTGGCTACACCACATTTCATCCCCTCCTCCAAGTCATCAATGTAAATGATGAACAGTTGTGGGCCTAGCACTGACCCCTGTGGCAGCCCACTTACCACTCTCTGCCAACCTGAAAACTCCCACTTATCCCAACTCTCTGCCTCCTGTCAGACAACCAATTTTCAATCGATGTCAATATACTTCCCCGGACTCCACTTTCCTGTAACTCACTGATAAGTCTCTTGTGCGGCACCTTATCAAACGCTTTCTGGAAATCCAAATATACAACATCAACCTGTTCCCCTCTATCCACTGCACCCATTATATCCTCAAAGAATCCTAATAAGTTTGTCAAACAAGATCTTCCCTTTCTAAAACCATGCTGCGTCTGCCTGATTGAATCCTTACTATTTCACTATTTCATCTTTAATGACGGCTTCAAGCATTTTTCCAGCTACAGACGTCAAGCTAATTAGCCAATAATTTCCAGTTTTCTGCCTACATCCCTTCTTAAAAAGTGGCGTGACATTTGCTGTCTTCCAGTCTGCCGGGACCTGCCCAGAATCCAAGGAATTTTGGTATATGACCACCAATGCATCCACTATAACTTTTGCCATTTCCTTCAGAACCCTTGGATGCATATCATCAGGACCAGGTGATTTGTCTGGCTTTAGTCCCATTAGTTTCTCCATCACTACTTCCTTTGTAACAACTATTTTATCAAGGCCATCCCCAACATTCACATCCTTAACTCTGCACTTGGGCATGCTGGATGTGTCTTCCATCATGAAGACTGACACAAAATATTTGTTCAATGCCTCGGCCATTTCCTCATTTTTTGCTACCAGTTTTCCTTTCTCATCCGCCAAGGGTCTTATGTTAACTCTGGCCACCCTCTTCCGTTTTACATATTTATAAAATTTTTTGCTTTCTGTTTTTATATTTTGTGCCAATTTACTTTCATAATCTTTTTTCCCATTTCTTGTATCCCCTTGTTGTCTCTTAAAGTTATCCCAATCTTCCAGTTTCCCACTGCTCTTTGCAGCTTTGTACACCTGCACCTTCAATATTATACTCTCCTTTATTTCCTTTGTTAACCACCATTGATTTTTCTACGGTTACCCAGGATGAAGATTTGGTTGATGGAGTTCTCCATTTGGGTGACTCTCCTAAAATATTTCCTTATCCCTACTTAGTAAGAGTTGCCCCGGTCAGAGGCTTTATCTGTAAATCTGGAGGAGGAGGTAGTTAATTATCTTTCGGGCAGCTCCGTGGAGGAGGAGGAACCTGCAAATGCAGTGACAGTTAAATGTTTTCAAAGATTATGACTGAAAATAAAGTAAGATCCTTTAGTTTATGGTTTATATATTCATGCAAGTGAAGTTTGTTCAGTGTAAGTACAGTATAGTATTTTTACCTTTTGTCTTTAAAACCTTTTTTTTAATGCAGGTGTATTAGTTAGACATTATAGGAGTAAGCCTCATGCAACTGAAAAATACATCTACCAATCCCCATAGGTGGTGGACACCAGCGTTTTTACTGTGATAATTGAGATATGGCCTGTCTTTTACAACCCAACTGTGGAATAGAATGATTGTTTCTATTCTTGTATAATACAAATTAGGCAGCCCTGGTTTAAGAAATTTTCCTTTACACATTCAGATTTAAAATTTGAGTGATATTCACCAATACAATAACAAAAGTTATTAACCTTCCCAAGAATATGATCAGACAAAACTTGAACATACTGGCTTTTAGATGGATGATAAGCAGTGGTTGTGAATTCTAGCCAGGTTGAAGTCCTTACTAGCATGTATGCCTGGGATGAAATGGTGACCCATGCGGTACTTTAGCTCCTTAACTAACTACATCAATGTCCCCATCCATGCACTGTTTATTTCTGAAGGAAAATAAATCTGTGGCGGCATTCAGTGAGTCAAGCTGCATCTGTGGAGGCAAAGGGATGGTCAATATTTTAGGTCATGACCCTGAAGCAGGACTCAGTGTAAAAGGAAGGCACCCAGTATAAAGAGGTGAGAAGGAGTGAGATAAGGGATGGTAGGTTACAGGCGATTGATGGGCAGATGGAGAAATGGTGAGTTTAGCTTTAGAGACTGGTGGTTGATAGGTGGAAATAAGTAAGGTGAAAAACAAATGGGCAAATGAAAAATTGAGCCTGACCAGGGTGGGGAAGGGGAGCAGAGAGGTGAAAGATGGAGACAACGTTTGGGAAATGATAAGTGGAACTAGGAAGAGATGATGGGCAGAGAGAAAGCAACAGAAAATGGATAGGTAGGGGAGAAGAAATCCAAGTGAATAGCTGTATCAACAATAAGTAGTTTGAAATAGAAAAGGTTAACATGGAGGGAGAGTACCAAGGTGCACCAGTAGGTAGAAAAGGACCACAGAGGTTGTATGTTCTCTGAAATTCAAAAATTCAATGTGGGGGGGGGGGGGTTGAATTGTGTTGCAGGCTACCCAAGTGGAATATTAGACAGTTCGTATGGCAGTAGGAAAGGTTGAAGTCGATGTGGGAATATGAGGAGTAGTTGAAGTGACATGCAACCAGAAGCTCAATATGCAGTTACAAAAAAAGAGTACAGGTGCTCTGCAAAATGATCGCTTCATCTGTGCCTTATCTCACCAATACAGAAGAGAACACCGAATGTAATAGACTAAGTTAGATAGCCTTGCCTATTTGTGTCTTTGGATGATGGTGAGGGGGGTAGTGCAAGGGTTGTATTTCTTATGGTCACTCATGCCTGAGGCAGGTTATTTAGAACTTAATATTACTAAATTACAGAATGAACCTCAAAAAATTATGGCTCATTTGCAGACTTGACACCCCTTGTTCTGCTCCACAAAGTCCACTTGTTGCACCCCCAAGCTGACCTCACTTCCTGGAAGCAGAAAATGTTCCAGCTGTATTTTAGGAGCTTTATTTGGTTTAACACAAGTCTTTTATGAAAAATGCAAAATCCCTGTGGGCATCTGCTACTAATATTTAGGCACTCCGTCTAGGTTTAAGGTTTTAAATGTGAAATTGACCAGTTGTCAAATGCAAATATAGGGCCTGTATTTGCATGGTATCCTTTGCAGTTTCAAAGAATCCCTAACCTCTTCATAACCAATAACAACTTTCACTCTTGAAATCTCAAGCAGATAGTTTCCACAATAAATTCTCACAAATGATCGTATTAACCGATTTTGGCTGGACAGAAAATCTAACAACCATTTATTGCTTCAAATTCTGTAGCAAGATCTTTAAAATTTATCTGAGGAAAAGGTTCCCCATCTCATTCTAAAAGACAACACTGATGACATTCAGTACCACAATACTTGTCAGCTGGAATGGAACAACTGACACGGGCTGCCACTACAAGCCAAAGCTAACAATTCAACCGAGGGCAATTAGCATGGCAATTGTTCTTTTGAAGTAACATTATTCTTGCTTCTTTGTCTCCTGATCTCAAAGGCTGCACTATGACAAATGAGTAATTCATTGCAGGACATCCACGCTATTGTTCAAAATAAATTAAGGACTAAAAGAGGCCAAATCAAAGGTTTGCAAAATCGCTAGGAAATATATATGATCATGAGCAACTTCACAATTTACACCATCACATTCACTCCTCTTTGGTGTCTTTTCTCACTTCCCAATGTGATGATTGACAATGTGCAAACCAAAAAGATAACTACTGCACAATGTCAGGCCATTTATTATACATATACATGTCAAGCACATATAAATGTCAAGGCCAAACAGTTAAAATGTATTGGCCAAGGAGCTAATATATATATATATATATACCGATATTAGACTTCAGTTGTGGTATGAGTGAGGAATTTGAGAGACTCTCAGGCTGCAAAACAGCTGAAAAGATTCTATTTCATACATCAAATTTAGCTGAAAGGTACAATTACTGCACCACAGAGCATCTGAGATCATGAATGTCGACTGAGATTAAACTGAATTACACTCATTTTCGTATTATCAGGAAAGGTTCACCTATATGTGGGTGGGCATATTAAAGTACTGGAGATATTGACAGGTAGCAAATAGATAAGGAACTAGTATAACCTTGTTCTGTGGCAAATTCTGGTCCTTGCTTACAACAATCTGGTATTAACTGGGTGGAAATTCTGGCCAGTTAGGTTCCAATTCCTGTAAAAAGCCATGGGATCCTGAAGATGTAAAAGATGTTTGAGCAACACTGAGATACATGCATTTTCAAAATGAAAAAGAGAATATCAATATGCAATGCCATAACAAGACAATATAGAAAAATATTGAGCTGGATGGTACAACATATATGTTTATGTATTAATTTTTGGTTTAAGACATTCCTTCCCTTTAATTAGGACACTATCAATATTTTGCTATGAAGACACCAGATAGGCTGATTTGTATTGGGTGCTATTGGGATCACTCTTGATTCCATTTAAAATGGGAATAAAGTAAATGGCATGGCAGAATGGCATCCAAAGTAGACATGAGAAGTCATTACTATATATATATATGTGTGTGTGTATAAGTTGCGGTGTGGCGCTGATATTGGAGAGTGCAGCGCATAGACATAGCGATTAGTCCTACTGCCTCACAAATCCAGTTTGATCCTGACCTTGGATGTTGCCTGTGCAGTATTTCTATGCTGCCTCCATTATTTCCTGAGTTTCTTTGAAGTGTTCCTGCTTCCTCCTTGATCCCAAAGAAGGAAGCATATCTTAGCTGACAACAGTTGGGAAGGTGGAAAAAGGATTTGCAAATGGAATTGAACTCTTGCAATGTGGAAGCGTTGCATGTTGGTAAATCAAATTCGGGCAGGACTTGCCCAGTAAATGACAAGGAACTGGAGAATGTTGTGCAACAGAGAGATAGGGGAGTACAGGTGCATTTTTTCATGAAAGTGGTGTGTTCCTACAGACAGGGCAGAAAAGGAGACAGGAACTCTTCCCTGCATTGGGGTACAATACTAAGTACAAAAGTTCAGAACTCATGATACAACTGTATAAGGTGTTAGTGAGATCACACTTGGGGTACTGTGTGCAGTTCTGGTCACCCATCAAAGGAAGGATGTCAATAAGTTAGAAGGGGTGCAGAGTAGATTCTCCAGAATATTACTAGGACTAGAGTAGTGAGAGTTTGGATAGGCTGAGTCAATATTCCCTGAATGCAGGAGGTTGAAGGCGACCTTATAGAGATATTTAATATAATGAGGAGTATGGATAAAGTGAATGCTTACAGCCTTTTCCCATTAGAGATAGATTCCAAGCATGTTTAAGGTGGGAGGGTATAAATTTAAGAGGGAATTAAGGCATAATGTTTTCAAGCAGAGGGTATCTGGATGAGAAGCAATGTAACAAGAGAAATGATTACAATGTTTAAGAGACATTTGGACAGATCATTGGATAAAAATGACTCAAAAGATATGGAGCAATTGTAAACAAATTGGATTGGTCCAGAATTCCAACTTGTCAGCATGGACATGTTGGGCTGAAAGGCCTTTTCTATGCAGTATGACTGTGTCGGTTAAAGGATTGAAGGATCAGCTTGAAATTGCTGGACAAGTATGAGAGGGAACAAGTTTCTAGGGTGCAGGGAAATAAGAGATAAAGGACAAATGGGATTGCTTCCTTGGAGGTGACTTGGACACAATGGGGAAAATAGATTCATTCTGTAAATGATAAGCATAACTTAAAATGAGTTATGAATACCAGCTAGATCCAATGCAGAGCTAGGTGACAGCACAAGACAGAGAATGAGGAGGCAATTGAGCAACTATGAGTTCCAACTGTTGCACAATACCATACACCCTAAAATATGTTTAACTTGCCTTTATATATTTATTTAGCAGTCTGCATAGGTCCCTTTAAAGGAATGGTACTAAGACACAACCCTTAATTCAAGTGGACAAAGAGTGTTCAGGGATACTATTATTGATTGATGGCTGAACATTGTAATTAGCAAATCTAATGCAGTCTCTTACCAGCATTGAACAGGCCCACCAGATGATTGTAATTAGGCCTCAAGTGTTAATAGGATGAAGTGTCCCTCTTCCTTATCCAGTTTTCAATTTTTCAACAGCTGTTCAACCTGCAAACAAAGTATCCAGTGATCTAAAATTGTTAGTGGTTTGTTAGTGAAACATAGGGAGTATAAGTTGGGTAAAATAAAGAGTATAGTTTCACCATAATATTTGGATCTTCAAAGACACCATAATAGCTCCTTGTTACTCTTCGTCTGCACGTATAATCCCTCTTAACTCCAAAAACACCCTGCAGAACAGTAATTATACCTTTGCAGCTAAATTTGATGTGTGAAATAAAATCTTTTCAGCTGTTTTGCAGCCTGTGCCCCTCTCAAGTTTCACTCTGGTACCACAACTGAAGTCCAATATCAGCAGATGGTTAATTCTGAAAAATATCAACAACTATTTTAGCTCTTCAGCCAATACTTCAAAGTGCTTGACCTTAGTACACACCAAGCATGCATGGGCATGCTTTTGCTCTGAAGACTGAAGCAAGCACTTTGCTGTGCTGCTATTTGTTAATTATTCTTGATTTTCTCACTGCCAATCCTTGTATTGTGGAGGTAAAATAAAATGTAATCTATTCTTGTAAGTATTACTGTTTTCATTCATTGTCCTTTGTGCAAAACTTGCAAGCTATATTGTCTTGATTTAATTAGCAAAATTTGCATTGAATTATATATCCACCACATTGAATGCACTGAGAACAATACTTGGATTTATATGCATATTAATGCATATGATATTTCACTGCAGTATCAGAAATATTTTTTAACCAAGTGTGACAATAAGCCAAAATGGGATGTAATAAAATAAGTGACTGAGTGTACTTAGAGGTAGGTTTTAAGTAACATTGTAAAGAAGGAAATAGATTTAGAAATACAATGGCATATTATGCAAAATTAGATGCAAATATTACCATAGAATCAGATGTTATTTCCATAACAAAGTTTGTGTTTTTCTCTAAAATTATCCAATAATTTTGCAAACATATGGTGCACTTTTGAATTCATTTGCATGAAATCATTCTCAGCCTGTCATTTTGAGTAGTTAACCTCTTGGATTGCGACATTTCGGATAATCTGCACATTTTGCAACTTGAACAAAAACATGGAATGCTCCCAAACTCTGAGGTATACATTTGTGAGCATGAAGTCATGGCACATCTTCAATTCAAAGACCTATTACTAATGCAATCAATGCTTTTAAAATTTCACATTTGAATTATGTTTAAAACTGAATTTTACAATTCACAAAACTTCACTTCTTTCTGGCAAGAA
This sequence comes from Narcine bancroftii, assembly GCF_036971445.1. Taxonomy (NCBI): domain Eukaryota; kingdom Metazoa; phylum Chordata; class Chondrichthyes; order Torpediniformes; family Narcinidae; genus Narcine; species Narcine bancroftii. The sequence continues at coordinate 191,401,425 of NC_091471.1, read as the reverse complement.
TCGCCCACACAAATATCTAACATTTCACAATCTGGACAGTCAGATAGAGTGACCTTTAGAAATCCTGTGATCATTTTTGATCTCTGATAACTTCAAATGTGCTGAAGAACACTTTTATAAAAGATGCAGCATTAACCCATAAATGATCAGGATAAAGGTTGGCTGCCGAAGAAAAGCATACAATAGAGTGGCAACAAGAGGAATCATTAGGCTTAAATTTAAAGCTCAGCAACCATTCCTGGACATTCCATAGCTACCTAAGTCTTTAGTGAAATAGGCAGTAACCCAGTAGAAGCATGCATCTGCTTATTATTTTACCAAAACAAGTTTTTTTGATACCTTCTCACTAATAGTAACTTGCTCTGATATATTGAATAAATGACTACATTTCAGAAACTGGATCCATGCACAGACAAAAAGGGATTCAAATTTGATTAATTGAATGCAGAACTGAAAATAGCACATTGGGTCACTGCAGGCCATTGCTTTCTTCTCAGCTGCCCATCTAGCAGGGCACTCTCACCCTGTTCTCTTTGGTATAATTTCCGATTCCTTTTACCTGATTCCCACTCTTCCAATTTGATTATCTGCCTTCCCAAAATAACTTGCTGAGTTTCTCCAGCTCTTTTGTGCATTGAACATTATATTCACTCCTTTTCTTTGAACATTTACCCAAGGACTCCTGTTGATGTTATTGAAACAAGAGATGCCAGGTAGTATGACTGGAAGAGAAATTGTGATTGAAGTGCCAAAGTGTGAAAAGTTTTTAAAACAAGGAATTATTGAACTAATGTGGTTGGTAGGTTAATCAGCCACTGAACATTATTCCTCGAGTGCAGAGTCTGGAGAAGGGGGTGGTAAGTGATGGAATGTGAGGAGAATAGGTTACACAGAATATTAGTGCCCTTCAAGCAGACACAAACTCAATGCATTTGACCTGCTGAAGCCGCCTTCTGGAGGAATAGCTGGGAGAATGCAGCTCCTGAGCTGGCTGCAGGTGTGTGCGAAGCAACATTCAGGTGGCACCACTGAAGGCGCTGTTCTGGCACCTGAAAGGTCCGCAGCAGGGAGAGGCTCCGCGGAGCAAATGCCAGCTCCTGTCGACTGTGGTTGTAGTTCGGCCCACTTTCAGGTGCCTAGGGGGAGCACTCGGAAGCGGAGAATACACCAACCCAAGGAGGGTTGGGTAAGTTTTCCTCGGGTCAGGGTTCTCGGCTTTCAGGTGGCCTCCCAACAGCCACCCTCGGGTATTTTAGGCAGCTTTACGTTGAGGTATTCTGGCCACCTGAAAGCAGCTTGAGTTTCTCCAGCACATTTGTGTATTGTACTCGATCACAGGATCTGCAGATTATCTTGTTTAATTCCATTCATAGACTTGAAGTTGTAAAGGAAAATTTAAACTACCATTCTGGACCGGAAGACGGAATATTTTAGCATACATGATATGGAAAGGTGAAGGGGATTTTGTGGCAGGTTGAGACACACACACAAGAGTTTTAAACAGTCTGTGATGGAAGTAAATATGATGTTATGGAGTGGCTTTGTTTGGTCATGTCAGGGTATTTTTAAATACTTGGATGAGGAATCCAATAGCAGCTGGGCTAAGCAGGGGCAGAGGTAATATTTGATATTGTTTGTGCTTTTCAATAATTTCCAGCCATTTCCAAGTCACCTCAGTATAGTTGCCACAATAATCTTGCTCTGCATGAGAGAAACCACAGGTTTAGACATTTGGTGCATGTGCTAGGCTAAGGACACTTAACTATTAGTGTGAACCTAGCATCTGTGAGATTAGGACCAAACACCTCTAAGACTGAATCCCATCTAAAAGCTACCAGATTTATGTTGAGACATAAGCAAAATGATAGATTTGAATGTTGTACTTTGGTTTATGCAAAGCAGGATATTTGATGAATAAGCCAATTAAACATATTTGTATCTAAATTTGGACCTTTATAACATTGTAACATTTCAAGAGATGTGATTGGTAAAACAAATCTAATTTTATTATTTGCTCTTGTGCATTTGTCAGATGGTGTGACATGTGATAACAGGGTTTTTTCATACTTTAGTGAGAAGGATGCAGAAATTCTTCACAGGGTCCTGAATATTCTGGAGAGGTTCACTGGAGTACAGAAAAGTAACAAGCAGAGGGATTGTTCAGCTTTGCTGGGTTGGGGAGCTTCCGAATGGAGCAGGATGCTGTTGATTGTATACTTGTCACTTTGAGCACAGCATGTGTGAATTTAGAGATACTATATATCACAACTAATAGTGTTTTGACTCCATGTGTCCTGGTGCTTTGAGCTAGTGCTCCCTCAGGTGGCAGGTGGAAGGGTCCTCAATTGATTTTGAAAGTGGACATAAGCCAACTCTGAGCCCAGAAGACCTAACAGTTGACTATATCTTCTTAGCCTTAGGAACAGCACTCTAGGTTAGGAATTGACAAACCCCAGTCACAATTGCAATCACTGTTGATCTCAGGATTCTCAAGGGATTCACATTCCACTGAGGCATAGCCAAAATATCTGAGGAATTAGTTGAATGTGATTAATGCATTGCCTCTCTGGTGCCAGGGTCAGATATCTCTGAGCAACTTCAGAACATTTTCAAGGAGGAGGGTGAGCAGCCAGAGGTGGTAGTGTATATGGGATTCAATAACATAGGTAGGAAAAGTGATGAACTCCTGCAGAGTGAATTCAAGGTACTAGGAAAAAGATCAAATGCAGGATAGCAATCTTTGGATTATGTTCAGTGAGGTTAGGAATATAAAGATTGGTCAGATTAATGTATACCCTAGAGCTGGAGCATGGGGCTTGGATTCAATCTTTTAAATCATCAGGATCCTCTTTTAAACCATCAGGATCTCTTGTGGGGCTCAAGAAATCTGTACCAAACTTGAGTGGGACTAATATCCTGGCAGGAAGATATGCTAGTGTAATTTGGGAGAGTTTAAACTAGATTAGCAGTGGTCTGAATCCTTGAGCAAAAATGAGGGAGATGAGAAGTTAAGGGTCAATACTATATTCAAAGATAGCAAGTGGAGTAGGCAGCTGTATGGCAAAGAGAAAGGGAAGATCAGTGGTTTAAACTGCATTCATTTCAATGTGGGAAGCCTAATAGGTAGGTAAGACTGAGCATGGATTGCCTCAGGAGACTGGGAAATTGTAACCATAATAGAAACATGGCTGAGAAAAGAGCATCCAAGCCCACCATCTCCAGATTTTCTGGTTTAAATGAGAGAAGAGCAAGATTGGCAATTCTGTTTGAGGATACAGATGTGATAGGTGTGATAGAGGAGCAGATAATGGGTGGGGGGGGGGGGAAAGTGTTGCCTTTTTGATGAGAGAAGACATAACAACAGTGTCAGAAATAAAACTTCTCACACATGAGTCTCTTTAAAACTGATGACACGACAAGCTTTATTTACAAGTCTGCAGAGTTGGACTCAACTGGTTTCTCACCAGTTAAGCCCCGATACATACAGTGCATTGATTTTTATACCTTTATTATTTGCCCTTCCCCTTCTTATTAATACTGTTTTAATTGGTTAGTATTACAAAAACATTCTAAGTATAACTGCATTATTAATTATCACGTTCGTTACGTACGCTGTGAACTCTACATTCACTGAATTCTGTTTCTCACACTTCTTATCAATCCTTTGTCTCCTGCATGTCTCTCACTATGACCATGAAAAGATAGGTTTAAAAAAACATATTCAGCAGCTCCTTCTGTCCTTGACTGCTAGTAAACTCTCTGTCCGTTCTGGCTTCCCTGTTTATGATTAATCATCACATTTTAACTTAAGTCTTTTTAACCTAAATTCTCTATATCACAAACAGGATTTGGGAGGATATTCTTTGGAGATCAAAGCTGTTTGGATCGGAGAAACCTGAAGGGAATGATCACTTTGATAGTATAGTATTATAAGATCCAAAGTAGTCAATGGGAATTGGAAGAACATATATGTAGAGAGGTTGTAGACAGCAGTGAGAAAAATGCAGTATTATTGTTGAAAGATTTTAACTTCCCTAATGTTGACTGGATTATCCAAAATACAAAAGTCTTGGATGACATGGAATTTGTTGATTGTGTCCAAGAAGATTTCCTAAATCAATGTATTGACAGTCCTACAAGAGATGGACAACATTGGACCTGCTGTTATTGAATGAGAGAGGGTGACTGAACTGTCATTGGAGGAGAACTTTAAGACCAATGGTCAAAAAATTCTACAGGAATTTTAAGAGTAAATATATGGCTTGGAAGAGAATTGGTCCTATTAAAAATCAATATGACTGTCTTCCCTTGGGAACACAGGAGAGTTATTGAAAGAATATTTCTCATCAATCTTTACAATGAAGAACATCATGGAAACAAAGGAAATTAAGCAAATGAGTTGAGATGTTGTAGACCTTATAAAAAGTACCAGGCAGGAGGTGATACAACCTTGGAGCATCAGGACTTGATGAAGTACATGCTGAAACCATGTGTAAAGAGAGGGAAGACATTGCAGAGAGAATTACATAATTCCAGTGAAATTTTAGAAATTGTTGTGCCATTATTTAAAAGGGGCAACAAGCCAGGGAAATATAGACCAGTGACCCTGGTGTCAACAGTGGGAAAGCTGCTGGGAAAGATTCTGAGGTACAGGATGTACTAGCATAGGGACAGGTCGGGCCTGAATAGAAGTAGTCAGTATGGTTTTGTTCATGGGAGATTGACTTGTGAATCTGGTAGTTTTCTACAGAGGCGGCCAAGAGAATTGACGAAGGCGGTTTGTGGACATTCAGCAAATCCTTTGATAAGGCCTTTTGGATACAATCAGAGAGTAATTGTAGGTGGTTTCTTCTCTGATTGGAGGACTGTGACAAGTGTGTACAGAAGGAGTCAGCGTTGTGTCTGCTGTTTTTCATTGTCCATATTAATGGTTTGGATGGCAACATAAATTATCAGATGACACAGGGTGGACATTGAGGAAGGGTCAAGATCATTTTGAAGGGCCAAGGAGTTGCAAATGGAATTTAACTCTGACATGTGTAAGGAGTGGCACTTTGATAAATCAAACAAAAATAGAGCTTGCACAATAAAAGGTAGGGGCCGAGAGAATGTTATAGAACAGACAGACTAACAAACATATGCATGAAAGTGATGACTTTTGTGGACAAGATGGTGAAGAAAGCATTTAGCACAATCACTTTCATTGGACAGGGTGTGGGTCCTTGATGCAGCTTAACAAGGCATAGGTGAGATCTCACCAAGAGACATGTGTGTCCAGTTCTGGTCACTCAGCCATGTAAAAGGACAATCCTAAATTGGAAGGGTGGCAAAGGAGATTCACTATCATGTTGCCAGGAGTGAAGGGCAAGTTAGAGGGAGAAGTTGCATACGCTGGATCATTATTCTGTAGAGAATTGGAGACTGAGGGGTGACCTTATAGAGGCTTTAAAAAAAATTATGAGGGCATTGAAAAAGTGAATTCTCAGAGTTCCTAGAGTAGAGAGTCCTAGAGTCTAGATGGCATAGGTTAAAGTTAATAGGGGAGAGATTTAAGAGGGACTTGAGGGGTATTGTTTTTACTCAGAGTATAGACTGTATCTGGAACGAGCTGCCAGAGGAGGCTATATATAGAAAAGAATCTGTAGTTACAATGTTCAGAAGACATTTGGATGGATTTATGGAGAGCAAGCACTGAAATTAAGCAAACGATCTAGCCCAGACAGCCAACTTGAGTGCCGTGAAGATGATGGGCTAAAGGGCCTTTTCTGCACTGTGCGACTCTCTGACTCTAGGTTGTTTGAGTGCATGGTTCTCTCAAAAGTTATCTGGAGTGATAATGGCAGCAGATGAAATTTCCAAACTGCAGCACTGGCACAGTAAGTCATGTAATTAAAACGTATAAACACAATGCTGGAGAAATTCAGTGTACTTTATGTAGAAAAGACAAAGATAAATAACCAACCTTTCAAGTATGAACCCTTCATCAAGGTATGGACAAAATATGGGCAAGTGCCTGAACAAGCTGGTAGGGGGGAAGGGTAAGGGGAGGAGCATGGTCCCACAAGCAGGAGGTAATAGATTGATAAGGGAGAGAGGCAGACCAGACTTTGTGAATGGAGAGGAAATGGGGTGAAGAGCTTGAGGATGGAAGATAAAGGGAAAGGAAAGAGAGGGAGAAAGGAGAGTAGGCTAGCAGCAACCAGAGAAATGGATGTTAAATATCATCTGGTTGGAGAGCACCCAGATGAAGGGTTCAATCCCAAAATGTTGGTTCTGTATCTTTATCTTTGCAAAATAAAGTTCACTGTTTAACCAGCTGAGTTTCTCCATCATTGTGTTTTTTGCTTCAACTACGGTGTTTTACTTAGATCACATAATTCCTCCTTTCTACCTACTCTGGCATGCACGAGAAAAGAATGGAACCTGTATTTTCATGAAGTATACCATACTTGTTTGACCACATTTCTCTTTGTGGCTGTGTTTGCCTCCCTGCTTCCATACTTGAGATGCTGGTCTCTGTCTTCATTTTCTTTTACCAACATTTTCTATCTCTCTCCTCATTCACAGACTGAAGAAGTCTGTCAGCAGTAAAAAATAAATTATTTTAAATAGCTTTGCTGTCAAAACTTGCCTCAAAAAGAGTTTTGAAGCTTATGCTTGTGCTTGTTTGGATGCCAAAAGCAAACACATTTTTACCACTGATAAATGTCAGACTTCCAGTACCATAGCACAATTTAAGCTGCTGAAAATGAAACCAATGCATGCTGAGAATTGCTCCACAGTGCAGACACTCAGACTGTGACATATTGGGAATGCTAGAAACAGATGTTTGCTGAGATTTTGTTTGTTAAATGTCCTCAGCTGCCAGAGTCTGGAATGAACGCTGCTTCAATCTCTTCACCCTCGGACTCAAAAGGCATTAACAACAAATGTAATTAATCCATTGGGTGGATTTATACTTTTTAATGTTTATTATATTGTAATATTATTGTAACCTTATTTTTATTGTGCTTGGTTACCGAGAAAATATTGTTTGCAGCCAAAAGAATTTGGAAGAACATACTTTGAAAGTTTTAAGTAATTATATTTTTATCTTTTGGGGTTCAATAGTTCTGGTCACTAATTTATTTTAATTGATTTTGATTTTTTCAATTAATTGGGTTTTTTTTGCTGCTTGCTTCAAAATTTAGTTGCCTATTTTCTGCAATTGCTTTTCTATGTATTTTTTAATTAAGGCTGTTGGACTCCTTTATATTGGTTATGTCATGAAATCTCATTGACATGATGACTTAAAATGATAGCTTTTTGCAGTGGTCTAAGGTATAACCTTTAGACATAGGTACTGTGATCCTTTCAATTTCCTCATGATAGCCTAAATTCTGCTTATATTTCTATTAAAATCACTTTCTTTTGGATTCTATAGTTTTACTTCTGAAAAATAAAAGAGCTAGCTACAAGAAAGTGAGAATGAAATTAAAGTTCTAAGTTGGGGCAAAATGAGGACATGAGATGGAGGTGGCAGGCAGATTAAAGGAAAATCAAAAATATATTCTACAGGTATCTTAAGAGTAAAAGAAGGGCTGGGGAGAGAATCGGTCCCATTGAAGATCAACAAGGCCATCACTGTGTGGAGCCACAGGAGATGAGTTAGATTTTGAATGAATAATTTTCATCAGTTTGAACTGTGGGGGATATCACGGAAGCCAGGGAACTGAAGAAAATAAATGGCAAGGTCTTGGACCAGATTAGAACTACCAGGGAGGAAGTCTTGCCAATTTTGGAGCAATTAGAGTGGGCAAATCTGCACCTTGTGGGATGCAAAGGAAGAGATTGAGGAGGCTCTTGCTAAGATATTTACATTGACTCTGTCCTCAAGTGAAGAGTCTGAGAAATGGAGGATGGCTAATGTTGGACAGCATGGACAAGCCTGACAACCAGATAGTGGTCAAAACATTTCTGGAGGGGATTCAGGAGGACAGCACCTATCTGTATTTGGATAGTCAGCATCAATTCCTACATGGCTGATTATGTCTTATGAATCTGATAGAGTTTTCAGAAGATCGACAAAAATAGCAGTGGAAATTGTGTATAAAGATTTTAACAAGGCCTTTCACAAGGTCCCAATATACATGTTAGTTTGAATGTTTAACTCACAAATAATCCAAGCCAGTTGGATTGACTTAGTGGAAAGGGGAAGAGGGTTGACCTTGAAGGATTTTTTTTTTCTAATTGGCAGAGGTGTGCCACAGAGGTCCATACTGCTCCTCTATCGTTTATCATCTACATTAATGATTTGAATGGCAATGTAGTTAACTTGAATATTTCACTTGCAGGTGACATCAATATTGGTTGTGTCGTAGGAAGGATATCTACATTTACAACAGGATCTAGATCTAGGTCAAGGAATGAAAATCGGAATTTAATTTTGACAAGTGTGAGGTGTAGAATTTTGTAAGTTAAGCCAGAACAGGACTTACATGGTGAATAGTAGGGCCCTGGAGAGTGTTGTCGAACGGAGAAACCTTGAAAGTTCCTTAGAAGTGGCAAAGCAGGTACACAAAGTGGTGAAGAATGTGCTTGGCCTGTTTGGGTTCATTTGACAGGCTATTGAGTTGGGACATCATGATATTTTATACAAGACACTGATGAAGTCACACTAGAGCACTATGTGCAGTCTGGTCACCCAATTACAGGAAGGACATCAATAAAATGGAAGGGATGCAGAGGAGATACACCAAGAAGTTGCTTGTCCTGAAGCATTTGATCTTTAGGGAGAGGTTGGGTTATTTCCGAGAGGGAAAGGGACTGAGGGGCGACCTTGGAGAGTTTTATGTAATCAGAAGGGGCATGGACAAATGGAGTATTTTTCACAGTCTTTATCTGGTGGTAGATGATTCCAGAATTGAAGGCAACTGATTTTGTTGAGGGGAGGAAATATTTAAGAGGAACATGAGATGAAACTTTTTCACTCAGAGTGAGGTTTGTATCTGGAACAAGCAGCCAAAAGAAACTTAGAAGTGGGCATAACAACAATGTTTTGAATTAATTTATGGTTAGGAAGGGGTTGGAATGAGATGGACTAAATGCAGGCAAATAGGATGAGTCCAGAATGCCTGGAAATTAGCAGATAAAGTATTATCAGGTTTCCAATCAGTGGAGCTATTTTTCTTCATAGCCGTTCATCATACTGGGATTGTTTTTGATACCAAGAGGTAGGATTTGTGAAAGTTGGTGTCACTACTGCACTGTCTCTGGACTTTAGTGAATCCTAATGTCTAGTGTGCACTTGTGCTCATATGCTCACTGCTGTGTGTGTGTGTGTGTGTGTGTGTGTGTGTGTGTGTGTGTGTGTGTGTGTGTGTGTGTGTGTGTGTGTGTGTGTGTGTGTGTGTGTGTGTGTGTGTGGGGGGGGGGGGGAAGGGGTAGTGTCATAGGCGTGTGTGTGTTTGTGCAGCAGCTAAGGAAGGAAGAGGGATGTTGGCATGGAGGGAAGAAAGAAGGTGAAAAGAATCTGCCCTACTAAATATCAAGTTGGCGTGGCAAAGCCCTGGAAAAATACAGTAATAAATCATGAAAAAATTTATTGTAAATTAGTGAATGCAGTTTTGCAGCTACCATCATATGGGAGACATGTTATTCTAACAAACAGAAATTACCCAAGATGCACCAACATGATTACCTCAGTGAAATAGTAAGACAAGAAAGCTGTGGCCTTAATGGTGCTGGACATTAAAAGGTATAATTGGTGGATGATTTTAAAAGGAAATACCTAAGATTTTGACCCAAACTCAATTCAGAAATTTGAAATTGTGTTTGACCCCTGGAAAAAATAAATTGCTTTTATTATAGTAGCTGGAGTCCTGCATCTAAATATTTAAAGATCTAGTCATTGATTTTAAATTGCAACTGAAATAGACATTTTTTTTTGCATGTACCTCTCTCATTTTATGGCCCTCTGGACTAATATGTGCTATTGCTCTCTATCTGCAAAGCAAAAAAAAACCCACAGAATACAAAAGAACTTTGAAAATCATGTGTCATCCTGTTTGAAATCTTCTGACAATCTGAATTATTTAAATATTGTCAAAAACATTTAAATTTGCTTGATCCTAATCATCTCTTCCCTTTCTCCATCTCCTTCTTTCTCTCGGTAAACATTTGAGAGTGTTATCCCAAAATGTTGTCTTATCCACCTTTCTAATAAAATCCTAGTATAAATTTAGATAAATACAAGTTCATTTTAAATATGGATTTTGATTATTCCCTCAGAAGATGAAGCGATCACATTCTGTGTAGGATGATATCTCAATGGATGAAGAGGAAAATAACATTCATACTACACAAGAACCAAGCAATAAAGTTCACCATTTAGCCATGATATTCAACAGCAAAACCTTTTCCTCCCATCATTATCTTAGAAATCTCCTATAATCATCATCTTAACTGATCCACCCGTACCATCATCTCCATGACACTGTGTGCTGGGGAGGGGGACCCAGTGGTGGTGGTACGGGGAAGGTGGGAATGCTGGAAAATGATGCAGCTCCAATAGCAAAAAATAATTTCAGCACCAACCAGAACAAATAAACCCATTTGATTTTTACCTAATGGATCACACTAAAGTTTCACTCCCCATGCACCCCATGGCTGCATCAGGCATCCCTCTTAATTGTAGATTTCCTAGCTCCTTGCATTGAATTATTGGATTAAAGCAGGTTCCAGACAGGACTCAAAGGCTCTGAATCCATTATAGCAATGAACTATTCTGTTGACAGCATGATGTTCACCTCACACATCATGAAACTTAACACTGTGAAAATGACAGCAGGAATCTAAATGCAGACAAGTTCCAGACTTAAAAAAGTAAACTCTGCTCCATATGTATAACACCTGCCTCTTAAACTCTAGCTGCTGCATTTATTTTTTTTTACTTCCTAAGCAAGGCAAATAATTTTGAAAGAAAAAGGATGTTATAGTGTATTGTGAAATCAACAAACTGATGCGTGTTTAGAAATTGTATGAAAATGTTTTTTTTTTAAATTAAAAGATCATACATGAATATTTAGATACATACAAACATAAACATCTACATAACCATGCAAATACATTCAGGTTGTATATGTATATATGGCCTATCTCTATGATCTCCATTTCTGGCCATGCTGGTCATACTAACCATTCCTCCATTCCTTTAGTTCTTTAGACCCCAGTTTGTAGAATTTGCTCCCTCTCAATATATCTTTCATCTTTTGAGATACTTCTTTAAAAAACAATTTTTGATAATCCTTCAGGTTATTTTTTCTAATACAGTTCATTTTTGGTTATCTGAAAAAATTTGGTCATGACTTGATGTCACATGTTGGAAAAAAATATCTTTTCTTAAATTTTTGCATTTATATTATTCTGTAAGCAGAGATCACCTTGGTTTGTTTTGATAAGAATATTATTTTATGCTTCAAAAACATTCCTTTCTTTTTTTTTCTTCTTCTTGTTTAACCACTAATACAAATATTCTGCTAATGCTACAGGGCTGCTTAAAGCAATTTCTCAGTTATCCGAAAAATCCTGTTAACCAAAAGACGTCCAATCCAGCATTTTGGATAATCAGAAATGTGACTCAGAATCAACTTAGTTTTGAAAATGCTCTCACATTAGACCACAGAACTTTTCAGAAGTTAACCAATTCTTAAATTCAGGTTGTTCTTATAAATAGATAAATAGATGGCCATGTAGTGGCGGCTACACTGCTAACTGAAGGATCGCACAACCAGAGTTCAGTGAGCAAAAACTCATTTATTGCAGGCTGCCTGGCTAGTCTTATACTCCCAGCCCAGGCCTGGCTGAGAACCGCGCTGGGGGGCCCCGATGTCGCCGGGGCATCTTGCGGTTGACAAGCGTGGGCTTCTCAGCCTGGTGTTGAGGTCAGGAGGAAGCCCCTCGACGGCTCCATTTTGGCCAGCTGCCCCGCCGCGTGTGTGCCAAGCGGGTCGGATTGCCTGCCTAATGGCGTACCACCACAACCATATAAATAAGTGGGGATTAATAATGAATGTTTGGCCTGGAAGTCAACCTGAAGAAAACTGAGGTCCTCCATCAGCCAGCTCCCCACCATGACTACCAGCCCCCCACATCTCCATCGGGCACACAAAACTCAAAACGGTCAACCAGTTTACCTATCTCGGCTGCACCATTTCATCAGATGCAAGGATCGACAATGAGATAGACAACAGACTCGCCAAGGCAAATAGCGCCTTTGGAAGACTACACAAAAGAGTCTGGAAAAACAACCAACTGAAAAACCTCACAAAGATAAGCGTATACAGAGCCGTTGTCATACCCACACTCCTGTTCGGCTCTGAATCATGGGTCCTCTACCGGCACCACCTACGGCTCCTAGAACGCTTCCACCAGCGTTGTCTCCGCTCCATCCTCAACATCCATTGGAGCACTTTCATCCCTAACGTCGAAGTACTCGAGATGGCAGAGGTCGACAGCATCGAGTCCACGCTGCTGAAGATCCAGCTGCGCTGGATGGGTCACGTCTCCAGAATGGAGGACCATCGCCTTCCCAAGATCGTGTTATATGGCGAGCTCTCCACTGGCCACCGTGATTTAGAGGTGCACCAAAGAAAAGGTACAAGGACTGCCTAAAGAAATCTCTTGGTGCCTGCCACATTGACCACCGCCAGTGGGCTGATAACGCCTCAAACCGTGCATCTTGGCGCCTCACAGTTTGGCGGGCAGCAACCTCCTTTGAAGAAGACCGCAGAGCCCACCTCACTGACAAAAGGCAAAGGAGGAAAAACCCAACACCCAACCCCAACCAACCAATTTTCCCCTGCAACCGCTGCAACCGTGTCTGCCTGTCCCGCATGGGACTTGTCAGCCACAAACGAGCCTGCAGCTGACGTGGACTTTTTACCCCCTCCATAAATCTTCGTCCGCGAAGCCAAGCCAAAGAAGAAGAATAATAAATGTTTAAAATTCACTGAAAAAATTAGAAAATTGGCTCACATTTTGAAAAGTTATTTCACTAGCTTGTATAAACTTTTTTTTTCATTACGTGAGTCATTGTGATGTTCTTTTTTTTTGTTGTTAATTTAGATGTGTCTACAAAGTGGAAATACTAATGAGAAAAAACCTCACCAAAACATTAATTTCTTTTTCAATTTTCCTTTTTAAAATATTATCTGCAGATATTAATTTGTTCATTAAATTTGCACAACCAATTAGTTTTCCCCATCAAAACTTAATGGAATTTTGCCTTGTTTTGGATCCTATTCAATTGGTAATTTTATCTTTCATATGCTAACCATAAAGTAATCGGAGCAGAGCATGCACCCGAATACTTGGCTGGAGGAATATTTCCTTGGAACATTTAATCATTTTGGGAATAGACCTCATAGCTTAAAAGCTTTGGCTAAAGAAAAGGATCATTTCCCTCAATAAAACGATTTTGTCAGAATTTTGCATCATCTGGTACATGACCTTGTTCTGTATTTCAAATTGACCAACATTCGTCGGGGTCCTGAACAAAATTAATCCCGTAGTATAACAGTGTACTCAAATGAAATGGATATTGCACAGAGTGCTGGAACACAAAGCCGGATATTTTCATGGGTGTATAAATAACTGGGCTCGGATACATGGAATGCCTCTCTGGAAAGGAGCTTTAATTTGGAATGTTTTCAAGCAGCAACCGTGTTACAGTCAATTAGATGGCACCACACATGTCAGGGTATATTGTGAGGATCTAGTCTGCTTTGAGTTATAGAGCAGCTTGGCGTTCATCTTCCTCCGCCTGTTCAGATGCGACAGAAGCAGGTGGGCATTGTAAGCTTCTCCTTCTCTCCCTTTGGCTCGGCTACTCGTTGTGGATTTCGACTTTTAAAGCAGGCTCTCGAGGCTAACTCTGCTGGAGTTCCTTTCCGCTCAAACTGATGAGTTAACACGCCGCGAGGGGACTTCATCGACGGGGACAGACTGGAGCCCGACTTGTTCCGAGAACTTAACCATTTACACAATCTACAGGAGTTGATGGATGGAGCTGTCACGCAAATAAAACAACCTCAAGAAATAGAAATAACAGAACGCCTTGGCGACCAGCTGACTGCCTTCCGAAGATTCCCTTCCAGTGTTGTGGGCTTGGAGAGGTTACCGCCAGCTCCCGCTCACTGCGTCTTTTAGGTCTCTCTGTCTAGTGCTGTTCAGTGAGTTCTGTGTTTCTGCCAGCGTTCCCTGTGCGCATGACCCGGCCGCTGGGGTTGGACGGAGCTGAGGAGGCGACAAGCAGCGTCTACTTTACACAGAGATCGGTGTTGCCCGTCGGCTCTGTGGGAGGGGGTGGGGAACTTGTGGTGAAGGGACTTCTCGGTCCTGCAGCGCCGAAGCCATTATTCAAGGAATCCATCGACTCCATTAAGTTAACGCCTCGTTATTCGAGCAACACCTGGGGACCTCTTGAACTTTTCATTCTTCTCTCCTCGTCGGCTCCGGGACTTTGGACAGCTCCGCTTTCGCCTCTCGGTAAGCTTTCTTGGGTTTCGGTTGAGTGCGATTGCAGAGAAGGAGCGAAATAGGGAGCAAAGAAGATTATCGCCGCCAAGGCTGATGTTTCCAGTGACTCCTTCTCAAGGCAAGAGGATGGGCTTTGACCTAGTGCTATAAGGCGACCCTTTGAGAGATGGACTTGGCAGAAGTAATTCTGGTGCTGTTCATCGTTCTGGTGCTGATCGTCTCATTGCTCTCTAACTTGTTGGTGTTGATATGCTTCATCTACAGTTCCGACATCCGCAAGCAGGTGCCGGGAATATTTATAGTTAACTTGTCATTCTGCAATCTGCTTATCACCGTTCTGAATATGCCAGCGACATTACTGGGGATTGTCAAAAAGCAACAGCCATTTGGTGATTGTATCTGCCAAACCGTTGGATTTTTTGAAACCTTTCTCGCCACGAACACCATGCTGAGCATGGCCGCGTTAAGCATAGACAAGTGGATTGCCGTGGTGTTCCCCTTAAGTTATGTCAGTAAGATGAGGTACAAGGATGCCGTGCTCATGATGAGTTACACTTGGCTCCATTCTCTCTCATTCCCCGCCGTGGCCATGTTCTTTACCTGGGTCGGTTTCAATAATATTTACGCATCGTGCACTTTGCACCTTCAGGAAGAGACGGAGAGAAGACAGTTCACAATATTCACCATCGTCTTTCACTCCACCAGCTTTATGCTCTCGCTTGTTATATTGTGCTTTACATACCTGAAGGTATTGAAGGTTGCTCGATTTCATTGCAAAAGAATAGACATTATCACCATGCAGACTTTGGTTTTACTGGTGGATATCCACCCCAGGTAATGCCGTGTTTTAAGTTTGTTGCATTTTACTTGTTTGAATTGAGCCTGAACATCTATTCTGATTGCAGGTTAGCAGTCAGAACATTGGTCTGTTTCATTCATTTTCATAAAGTTTGGCTCTGGGAACATTGAGCGTTACAATAAAACGTGGAGAGAGAGAGAGAAAAAAACAAGCGTTTAGAACGGTCTCCGGGTTCTTTCATGGGAAGTAATATTTTGCCTGTTTATAAACATAGACATGTTATATTGATGCAGAAGGGATGAAAGGGGAAAGCAGTTTTCAAGATATTTTTGTGGGAAGTGATCATTTTAATAAAGTAAATCATTAACTTTGTAGAAGGAAACTTAAACGAAGGGGAACATTCTGGCCATCGTGTTTGTGTCGGTGAAGGAGAACATCTAATTCCATCTATTTTTTCAGTACTTACGATGGCCTTGCACGTCACAGATTTTTTTTTTAAATGTGATGAGAGAGCTTGTTCAAACACAGTGTTCAGACAGTGAGTCCACTCCCAACAAAAATCTCCCCTCAATTTTTCATCCATTATTTTAAATATGTCCTTATTTTTTTCCTCTCCATACAAGAGGAGTTAATTCTTTGCATATTCTCCCAAACCAGCTCCTTCATAATTTCATGCACCTTCATTAAGTCTCGTCTCAGCTTCATCTGTTCAACTCGAAGTACCCAGCCTATCCAATCTTTCCTACATGTAACATTTTATAGTCAGACATGGTCAGACATACTTCATAGCTGAGCTATGGAATTAAGTGTCGGATTTCTCATTTCAGTGTTAAACAGCGTTGCATCGCCGAGCAAAAGAGCAGAAGACAGCGTGCAACCAAGAAGATCAGCATTTTTATAGGGTCGTTCATTGTCTGTTTTGCTCCTTATGTTATAACCAGGTAAAGTTATGCAGCAATTCAGCTTTCGGGGTTCCGATAGTTTGCCAAGTACTGTCATTGTCTTGGACGTTAGTTTTATTGATTACGGGAATAATCATGCAAACATATTCTTTAATTAAATGTTTTTAAAAAATAAAGATGGTGTTTTTAATAGCTCTGGTAGCACGAGCCTTCCGTATTATTGGCATTGCCAGGTGTGGTCCTAATGCTGGAGAGGGCAGAAATTGCTTAATTTACACTGAAAGAACAAGCTGTAATCACAACTGTTGCTCAAACTTTGAATGCCCTCGCATTTGCTCCCACAATACATTAAAGTATTTGTTTTAGCTTAAATGCAAAATGTTTTCACATATGGTAGCAGCATATTAGGTCACTGCGACCCAGTTGAGGGTGGGTGTTACTAACGCGTTAATTGTCCCCTTACTTTGAAGGTAACAGCCTTCATGTTTGTTGTTAAACTAGAAAGTCTGCAGATGCTGGAATACACAAACGTCCTGGAGAAACTCAACAGGTCACGCAGCATCCTTAAAAAACTAAAGGGTAATCAACATTTCGGGCCTGCAATTTTGCCAATTGAAGCACCTGGCAACTGTAATACAGTGATGAAATACTGAGTACTTATTTGAAAGCTAAACCCTGATGATGTTAGGACAATCAGATCAGAAAGTCTTTCCCATCATTGCTGGTTGGACCTTCATTCTGCAAAGAATTAATGGTCCGGAACTTGCCTCATTGTTAGTTTGCAGCAGTTTGTGTTTTGCAGTCCACCGATGGGTTTTCTGTGGAATGATATGATGAAGGGTGAATATTTTTGATGATGGTGTTCAAATATTGAAATGCACAAACACGAAGTTTCGCTTGTCTTTCGTCACTTTAAGTATGGGTAGTCCGGAAGGAGAAACCAGCTTCAAGATTGCGCCGTTGGGACCTAAAGGATTTTTCCTGCTTTCATAGCGGAACAAAATATGCTGGTTAATTTCCTGCAAGATAATATGATAAATGTACAATTGAGATCCCCACGGATCCACAAAGAATAAACGGATCAGCATTTTTCACAAGCAAAACTCCTCCCATAACAACTTCACGGACCATCATTTCTTACCAACTATGTGATAACAGGCTACCAGAAAAGGATGAACTATTTATCGACATGCGACGTAATCTATTTTGATCCACTGTTGAATTGTGGCCGTCTCACCCCAATGCACAAGCAGATGTTTCATCAAATTAGAAAATGATTCGTGACTTCAGTGGAAAGAAGTATTCACACTAAACGTTCGGGAGGCAGAGAGGGTAGGACCAACTTCTCGAAATCTTAGTTCATCAATTTCAGATCAATTTGTAGAAATTCATTGCATCAAATATAATTGTTTTAAAAGCGTGTCATATAACCTTAGGAGCTTTGAGCATTTATTCGAACGGAAATTCCCATATTAACATCTCATTAGATTTCTACTAAAATTAAGAACCTCCAGGGACGGATCATTTCCGTCATGGAAATTTCCTTGACTAGCCTTGAATTTCTAATATTGGGAAGAGATCCTGTTGAGCGACTGACAGAAATTTGATAGAGAAATGCTAATGTAATCTACATGCAGTGCCAGTCTCGTAAAGTTTATTTCAACAATGAAGAAAAGTTTGGCACTTGTTTCAGCTCCGCAATTTCTTGTCTATTTTTAACTGTCTGGAATTATGGACGGATTCTCCGCGAGGAGTTTGAAGTGATTTATCTGTCATTCTTAATCGCAGCCCTTAAAATTCTTTGGAAAAGTAAAAAAATATTATCCGCAGGGAGGGGTGCTCCATTTTTAACATTGAAACAATTAAAACTCTGAGATAACAAGACAAGGTGTCAAACCTGTTATATTTCAATGTTCAGCATGACATTGATAAAGGAGATAATATTGCCAATAAACCCCTCCACACCGAGATCATAAACACTAAAGTAGGAACTTGTTCGCCTTGTGTTCAGGTTTTCCACTGTGCAAAATTTCATTGAATTTGATTCTGAGCTGAGACCCGAAAACGAATTTTTCGGTCATACGTTACGTTTAATCAAAAATGTGAAATTACATTTTCAAGGAATTACATTATCATCACTTGGCACCTTTCGCTCTATTTCACCAAGGTAGTAAAATAGGGAGAAAGCAACAACTATTTGTTTGTATATAACTGTATTTCTATAGTTTCCTCTAAAGTAGCGAAACAATCCAAACTAGCGCAAGAACTGAATTCATTACACAGTCATCACTAAGCCGCATAATTAACTATTTGTGATCAAAACACCAGCCAATAAAGCATATTTTAAAGTCCGCAAAAGAGGTGGAGAGGTCCAGGGAAGGCGTCGCAGAGAATGAAAAGCAGGGCTATCTATGTATCCAGGAGTAACTAAAATATTCCGGGCGGACAGATTTGGAAGCAGGGCAGGATTTTTACAATTACAGGACTGCAGCAGGTCTGTAATTAGGGGAAAGGCATGCATCAATTAAAAAAAAAATGGAATAACAGATTTAAAACTGAGATTTTTTTGTGTCTCTCGCTGATTCCATATAGACCTCTAGGCAGAAGAGGGATTTGGGATGAAAGGGACGAATGGAATTGAGGGAACACCGTTTTGAATTATGAAGTTTCTTAAAGACTTTACCCTTGCACGTAAAATTAAACCTCAGAACGATGTCCTAGAAGGTAAATAAATGTATTTTTTCTATAATAGGACTAGATGAATGATATGTGGAAACGGCCAGTGTATTTTCAGGTAATAATCCACGGACGGCATTTAGCAGAACGAGAAAGAGGCCTTCTGAATAAAGTCGCCTTTACGCCCAAAGCAGGAAAGCAAGCCATTGTGCGTGTTCTCTGACCGGATAGACACAAATGCATAAAATAGAATGAGAAAACACAGTAGGTCAGGCAACGCTAATAGACAAAGACAATTTCTGCTCTGGCTGCAAAGCAAATGTTGTGTTGGGAAATGCGACTGTGTTAGGAATTAAGGGTTTTGATCAAGTTTCCGCTCAAACTCATTTGTATAATTGTAAAGTCGCCCATAACATCGAACCAGCAGTTTCAGCACATGATACTTTTTTCTGATGCTTTACAATACGCCGTGCAATAATTATGCGGTAACCTACTGTAATTTTATTGATACAACTGAAAATGGGGGCCTTATAAAATACATAAACATTTAAATATTTCATTGTAAATGAAAGACTGACATAGAAATAAACCCTATGAAGCAATTTATCAGTACACCGGTTAGTTTCTTAATAAATTACATGGCCCTTGCACGTAAAATTAAACCTTAGAACAATGTCCGAGAAGATAAATAAATGTATTTTATTGGCAATTCGCAATAGAGGAAAGTTTTGCATGTGTTTTTTTTCAGGATGAGGTGGAGAGTTTCCAGGCAGTGTTTTTGAAAACCAATGCAAAATATCCCCGGAATTTTATCTGCACCGTCCATCTAATTCGCAGTTTTTTTTTTAATTCTGGTTTAGACCCCAGGACAGGGGAAATTCTGTTAGGTTTCCAATCATCTCATGGAAAGTAGCAGTCCTGTTTTAAATTTATTTGCGGGACGCTGAGAAAATATTACCTTAAACCATAATGGATCAAGACACCCATTTTAAACTGGTCTGAAGTTGATCTGTTGAATTTGCATTGCTTCACCAAAGTCAACGTGGCGTGAGAATGATTTTAAATGTGACCGTTATTGGTGTCAGGGGGGATATTATACACACTAAGTTTAGATGTTTTTTCAGATTGCTGGGAGAGGGTCCTCATCATTCGCTTCTCAACTTCGCAAGCGGTGCAAATAAAACAGGACCACTTTGCCCCGTATTTAAACAGATTACTTTTAAAAGAGCAAACATTGGGGGTGGAGGGAGGATAACAGGATCCATGGAGAAAATATTATTGCGGGTATTCAACTTTTCAGGACACGTTGACTATCTTCTCTCTCCATGGATGCTGCCTGATCTGTTGAGCTCCTCCAGCTTCTAATAGGATTCCAGCCATCTAATCTGTTGCATTTCTCTTTATTCTTAAAGACGTTTCCAACTTGGGTGTGGGTTGATGCTGGACAATTACCTAAGAATCAACTCCAACCGCTGAAGCTGCGCAACAACCAAGTCAATGGTTGAAGTTGATACTTAAGTAGGGCGTGTGGCCAAGATTGTAACTCTCAGCTGTGTGAACCGGGGCATACCTTTGGGAAACAGCAAGAGGGGATGCTAGATGCTGCGGATTGGATATACAATAGCAAAATTTCGACACTAAACGTCGATTGTCCATTTCTCTATGGATGCTGCCTGGCTTGTTGAATTCCTCCAGCAATTTGGTTCTTTTGCTTAAGAAAGCCAGGCACTTTGCTTCGGAGCGAATGGAGGCAGACTCAGATGATGCACAAAAATGGGCGAATGCAGGAGGGGGAGTGTTGTAAATCTAGTCCAAACGATTCAATCATATCTCGAGTCCAAACAATCAGCGAATAGAGGCCAGACATAATTCAAAGCAACACTCGATTCTCTAACCAGGAAAACCAAGTAAACGGGGAAAGGGAAATGTGTGGTATTGGTGTGGAGCTTTTCACAGACTATATAGGCTCAACGGCCTGTTTCTGTGCTGCAAAGTCTATACAATGGAAAGACAGGAGAGCAATGACCCGTTTGACAGCAAGTAAGTTACGACGGCATTAAAAGTTCATCAGTTCTAATAAAACTTCTACGATTCTGTCCCCTCCCAACCCTCCTCCTTCCCCCCACCCCCCACCCACAGGTTGATAGAGTTACTCTCGTTTGTATCTATTAGCTATCACTGGGGGATTCTGAGTAAATGCCTCGCCTACTGCAAAGCAGCCGCCGACCCCTTCGTCTACTCGCTGCTGCGTCAACAGTACAAGAAGGCTCTCGTCCACATTGTCAACCGGATATTTAAAAGGGATTTGTACCCCTCCTCTGGACACAACAGCTCCTTGGATACCGAGAACGACTACTGCCTGCAAAGAACCTGAAAGGTACCTCAGCCGGGCAGTGACTCTTTCACCCGCTGTGAGTGAAAGTTGGCCACTCGGAAGCACGTGAGACTACACGCACTTTTTGATCATTCCAGTGTTATGAGGAAAACTAAAATAGCCAAAGGCAAGCGTCTTTTTATGATAAATATTTTATTGAAAGAACGTGATCTGGTTAATTCTTTGTCTCCTTTTCCGTAAATATTTGTATTTTCGCAGTTTTGTGCAAAGTATAATTAAGCTTGAGTATTTGTATGGGGGGGGGGGCGAGTTGTAAATTGGAATAATCTGCACCGTTTCACTTAAATTTCATTAAAGCTTTTCTATAAAGCTGTTAAACGTGCATTAATTTGTCGAGCCTTGTGCCAAAGGGTAAAATACTCTGTAAAACAAAAATAAAACGTAGGTCAGGGCAACTCCATGAAACATTTGGGTTGAATGGAGTCCGCAATGTCTGCTCAAAGTCAAAATTGATCGAGGCAAGTTTGCAGGATGAGAGAATCGTGTGGTTTGGGATTAATACTGGATTGTGTTTACGGTGTTGACATTGTGCAAGCTTCACTGCAGATCATCAAAACAACAATA